>NC_084702.1:78745896-79056054 GCF_028389875.1 Rhea pennata | reverse complement strand
TAAATCTTGTGATTATAGCAACTGGTAAAGAGCTCAGGAAACCACAGAAACTCTTTTTGACTGCTGAAGCGTTTTTGTTTAAAATAAATGTCCTAACTGCCTGGAAAGTATGATCAAAAACATAGGTCCTATTCCTGCAATTGCCTTAATGCAAGATGGCACTGTAACCATGCAGAGCTCGAATTCTTTCACTATTAACAACAACAACAGGGTAAACTAGTCAATGCAAGAGTTCCTTAAATAGACAAATATTGGTGTTTTTTCTTCTTTGATTTATGAAACTTTATTTTAAGAAAAAGAGAGATGAGATCTCAATTTAACTCTATAGTACTTTATGAATTAGTTACTTGTAATACTACTGTAGTAGTAAATGGTTGTAGTAAATGGTGACAGACTATGGAAATCATAATGTTTTTACTTTCATTATGCTAAAAAAAAATAAAAAAAGAAATTTTGACTAAAAAAGAATAGTTGACTAATTCAGGGCATGACAGCAATCAGACCTGGTGGTCTCAGCAGTGGTGACTCAGTAAGATACCCTTTTTGCAAAAGGATTCCTCTTGTATGAGAAGTTGCTTAGCTGCAAGACAAATCTGGAGCTAATCTCCGAGGAGACCTGCAGTAAAACTCCAGATGGCCAATAATATTTTTGAGTAATTAGGCCGGTTACCATGATATGAGGAAGTCTACAGCTGAGTTTCCCTACTTTCTGAATGAAGGAATGGATTTCGATTTACGTTTTTCCAGGGCATTGGGCTTTCTTGAATGAGTTTTGGATGAATCTTGAATAAATATTAAGTGTCTCTTGGGGATGTGGGGATCAAAAGATCTCTTTTTTGCTTTTCCACCCACTTTGGGATAAAGACAAATTGTAAAAACCTGAAGTCTTCTGTGAAACAAAATTCTGTTTTTTGACCCAGGCCCATTTGCAACTAGCAGTGTTACTTTTTGGTCTGTCTCCAATGAGAATAGAAAAACTATCACTTCTTAAGTTATTACAGTTATACATACTTGAATATATTTTGGTGGACTACTTTTCAAATCTAATTTCAATGAATTAACTGTTGTTGGTTATATCACACTTAGTCAATACTTCTGTCAGAACCATTTGCCGTTTCTGGAGTGACATCAGGGCAGGACATGTCTCGTCCATGTTTAAAACTGTCAGCACGTTCTCTGAGCAGCTCTGGTGACTGGATGTTTTGCATTAGGAATTTTCAGTTTGGCAAGTGGTCTTTGTGCTAGTGGATATGTCTTGTTTTGCCGGTGATAATATGACTAAATTTGAACAAATCGTAAATCCCGGGACAAAGAGGAGCAGGCTGTTTCCCTCTGCACAGCAGACGTAGCATGTAGCAGCCCGGCGCCGGGGGTTATTGCGTATTTGCTTCTCGCAGCTCCTGGAGCCAACTGGACTGTTTGCATCCTTCCCTGCCGATGGGCTGAGTGTGTGTCAATTCAGATATGTAGGGACCAGCTGAAACTTGTGCAACTGCTGCTTCCTGCTCCTTTGGGACGGGGCTGCACTCTGAACGGTGACTTGTTACTCCTCGGACAGCATTGATTGGAGCTGCATGATTTGATGCAGGGGAAATGAAGAAAGGAGCATTTAGGAACAGAAATGTCTGATGTGACAAGCATTAGGAGAAAGAGACTGTGGTTAGGAGTGGCTGTTTCCCAAGGAACATGGGATGGATACAAGTGGACAGAGAGAGAAAGAGAAAAAAAAAATGTCAAGAAACAGGTGAGAATTGGGAGTGCTGAGGCAAGAAATGAGAAAAGAGGGAGGATAGGAGCACAGCAACAAAATGCTAGAGAAGGTGAAGTCAGACTGCATTTAGATGAGGAGACTGGAACAGGGAAGGGCAAGTGAGGGAAAGGGAGGCCAGGAAGAGAGCGATCTAAGAAGGAATGGTTCAACTGGTCGAGGAGCGGGGAACGGACTGCAGAGAGTGAGAACGAGGTGGATGAAGGCTTGGACATGACCCAAAGAATTACCAGTGGATGAAAATGATGCAATGGGAGGAGTGGGAGGACTCCAGGTCTTCCTTTAGCCTACGTAACTTGTCCCAGACCAACTCCTGTTGTCCTGTGGGGACAGCCTCTCTGGTGGGGGCATGGACTGGGAGCTGAGACTCCCAAGGTCCTGTGCTCTTCTGCTGTCAGTCTGTAGCAGAGCATGTCTTCCCTTTTTCGGGGCTTATCTGTGCAAGGATGACATGTGCTATCATCACCTTCTCCATTTTTCTCAAGTATGTGCCTTTTTGTGGCAGTTCCAAAGCTAAAGGCTAGGACTGTTTATGAGAGGTTGGGAGGGAGAGAGGTTTGTTTGCTATTTGAAAAACACCTAGGAGATTACAAGCAGAAAAGTTGCGTTTAGAAAGTATTGCATTAGATGCATTGTTATAAATTAATAAGTTGCCATATGCAAAAATTCTGGAGCTGTCAGCTTTGAATTGTTACTGCAATGTCTGCTTTCTGGCAAATACAGTCGTATAGAGTAAGAGCCTGGTTCTAGGTGAATTCCAGCTCCTGAGTAGCAGATCATAATGTAAATAAAGGAACTGGTGTTTCCCAGGATAAGTCTACTTTATCGCAGAGAGGAGGAGGAAAAAAAATGCAATTCTTGGGTATCATTTTAGAGCGTGCTTCTGTAAGTTTTCAATAAGCATCTGGAAATATTTCCTCTATGTAATATTGGCTTGGTTTTACACTGTGCATGATGTCAAAACAAATAATGTTTTTACTACTCATTTTCACAGTTGTATTTTGTTTAAAAATGTTAAATTTTCAGTACTCTAAGCATTCAGAAGTCAGCAACTGAAACATGCAACTGCGACTTACCCCCGTAGTATGTATATACTACCGTTGGTGACTGTTTTACTTAATTATCATATGTGGTTCTTCATATAACAATACATTTTTCTTCTGGAGCTTTCAAGTGTGTGCAGTAGTCAACTTTGGATCCAATTTTTCATGATCAAGGCAGCTCATCTATCCCTTTGTATAAAAACTTCTCGTGAAAACTTATATATTTACCTAGTTACAAATTAGCTCTTGTTAAGAAATCACAGCCTAGTAACTGCACCCTGAGTGTGTATGCTTATTTTAGCACTTTTTAGACTGTGTATGCTTATTTTAGCACTTTAGAACTGTGAAATAATAATAAAAAATTTCTCTTGCAACATCTTCAAGCCAGTCCTTTTGCAGCTGAGACAGGCTAGAATATGCACACTAGCATTTATCGCAGCCATAACTTGCGACAGCTCTTTAACTTACTGTGTCTGATCATAGGTTTCTCCTCAACAGCAACAGGATGTTCAGTGACTTCCCTTTTAGCAGCGTATCTTTTTTGCAGAAATGCTCATATATTTAGCCTGTTAATTACCCAACCGACTTAACTTTTTGACTTTTCAGTTGCCTGCTTCATGAAAATATTGCATGACTCTTTTCCTCTTTTAGGCTATTCCTTGTAATCCTATAGGTTATCAGTCCTGACTAGTTGTCCTTGATTACTAAAACTCCTTCTATGACTTACTTTCATTTTATATCCTCATCAGTTTGTCTTGAAATAACATTAGTGACTTGCTGTGACCAGAAAGTCAACCTTTTTTCTCCTGCCCTTGTAGTCTGCGCTATCTGGAAAACCAACTCTGTAGTGATTTCACATTTCCTATTTGTCCCTCAGGCTTGAGTGTTCCTCCCTTAAATATGTCTTGAGTCTTTCCTTCTTGTTCCAATTTCTTATTTTTCTAGCAAAAGATGCTTACCAGAAATTTTCATGCTTTAGCATGTTAACTGGTGACATTTTTCACCCTCGCCAGCGCTGCAGTACTGTGAAACAATATGATGGAAAATATTTTTCCCAACTATACGTTATAGCCATTTGCTTTGCTTCAGCTCCACTGTGGGAAATTGGAAGGTGCTGACAGAAATTGTCTACTTTTAACCACTACCTCATTCCTTATTTGTTTTTGTGTCCAGCTCTGCCGGTCACAAGAGGTTTTCAAAATTCTGAGTCCTATTCAGTTTTTCTGAGCAGTATTCTCTTAGTTTTCTCCTTCTGGTTTGACAAACCACACTTTCCTCTTTGTAAAGCAAATTTAAAAACATATAAAACTTTTCTTACTGCAAGTCTCAAGCCCTTGTTTCTTGTGCGCCTTTTCTTTGGTGAGCTGCTGTAGATCTTTTGATGACCATTTCACACTTAGCTTTATACCCTGGCTACACTTACGGGGGTTTCTCCATGAGGCAGCCATGGCTTTTAATACTTACCATAGCTTGAAGATTCAGCCTCTGTCAGACAACTAGCAACTAACAGTTTTTTAACCTTTCCAATATGTAGCTTATGACAATGGGTATATATTTTTTTAATCATTATTACCCTTACTTTGTCTCTTCGTATGTGGTGCAGAAGTGATTCTGTGCATCTCTGACTGCATTAGTTGAGCCCCTAAGATGAGTTTCCTGAGCCCACCAAGTATTGTTCAGTGGCTGCATCTTTTTTTCACTTTTTCATTTTAGTCCTCTAGTCTTTGGTGATATTTGGGATGTTGCTCTTGTTCTGTGGGCCTTCGTGCATACTTTTTTCAAAGCATGAATGTGCTGAATGGATGTGAATCCTGTTTTTTTGGAGATTAAGCTGAAAAATACCTAGTCTTTTCAGCATAGGCAAATGCAAAACATGGTTATTTGAAGAAATGCGATCTTCATTGAAATACTCCACGAAAGAACGGCTTCAGGAGGCTTCCGTCCTACTGAAGAAATAAAGTATGAGAGAAAGTCTGGATCATAATTAGAATGTTATTTCAAATGTCTCCTGTACCATGAAAAAGATTCAGGAGACATAGAAGGAGTTACAGTGTGAAGAAGGGTGGGAAGTAAATGGAAGAAATGTGAGTTGTAATTAGCAGAGCTTAGAAGATTGTTGGATAAATGTTTAAAGACAGAACTTGCAAAGCATTGCCTCTGTCTGGAATAAAGTTCATAGCTTTCTTTTTGCACTTGGGTTTTTCTTTAGAATCTATTGACGCTTGAATTTTGCTAAAATGTACATGCAATTATTTCTCGAGTATTTCGCATTGCTTTCAGTGGGATCCTACAGTGCAATGAGGGGAAATAAAAATCTCCCAGAGCTTTGTGTTAAACAAAATAGATTTTGCTAGCAATCCTCAGACCACAAACACTGTGCAAACTTGCCCCAAAGGAGAAATTGCATTAGGACGCTGCTACCTTTAAAAAGGTTATTTCTCTTTTAATTCAGCTGTTTTGAATGTTCCTGACTAATCGCAAATGGTTCTATCATTACTGGAAAGTTTGCTGGGGGATGGACTGTTGGAATATGTTGCTTGGAGTCTTTGTTGTGGTGCTTTCATTTGGCTTTCTGAGGATAGGTCTTGCTTTCCTTCGTGTTTTGGAGCTGGCAAAAATGCTTTTTAAGGGTGTAGGTGGATTGTTCTGCAGAAGGCAGGGAGGACTTTAGCCCAACTGATAATGAAAAGAAACCTTTAAAGCAAAGAGAGCCTGTGATGTTCTTTTTGCTTGAGACTTAAGGGCAGAAGCTGACATACAGCAGCAGAATTACATGTAGGTTTTGTTCTTTTTGACCATTCCAGAGAGTCGGTGACATAAAGCAATTAGGGTCTAGTCTCTTCATCCTCAGCCCTAATGTTACTCCCATTTCTGTGGCATTTGAGGGCTTCTTGGGTCCTCAAAAAAAGCATAATACATAAAATCTTAGATGCGTCACAGGTTGTAGCATGATGGGGCTTCGTGGAAGGTATGCACTGCGTGAGCGCGCGTTGAGCGTACTTCAACAGTGAAGGCCGCTAACTGGACAAGAAATTCAGCAGCGTGTTATAAAATACGTCCATTTTGAAGCAAAAAGCTGCTTTGCTGCAGATCATATTCCAAAGGGTTGTTAAAGAGCGTTCTGCCTCCCAATTACATTAGTGATACTCCAAACACAACTGCAGGAAACATGGGGAAAATTTAGTGCTGCAGCTAATTGATGAAAGAAAAACAAGGATCAGGAAGGTGATTAAAAATCTTCAACACTGTTGAAGTGTTTGTTTTGAAATACAACTTTTAATTTTCTGAAGAAATGTGTTCTCCTTTAAAACAAGTTGTCATCTGCAATGATTTCTGCTCTCCTAATATTCTTATAGGACTCTTATATAGCCTACTCATATTCCACTGCATGAAGACTATCATGGACTCAATAATTCAAAAATTAATAAATTGAAAACTTTGAATTGTGCGTAAAACCTCTCAGGGCGTGCTTTGGGCTTGTTGCTTTTGAGTGGCAGGAGATGATTAGTAACCAACTCTAGTGATAGCAGTTGGTGCTCTGATGGTTAAAGGTTTGTATTTTTTTTTATTTTGTTTTGGTTTTGTTTTTAAATGTAGCATGTGGTTGTGATTATCAGGTTAGGCACTGAATCTGGAGTATACTATTAGACACATCAACTAAAATACTTTGTGCTGGGTAAATTAGTCATTTAACTTCTAATAGAGATGCAGATTGTAAATATGACCTTGTTTTAGAGAGAGAGAGGTTTTATTATGGGGACAGTCTCTGTTAAATCAGGGCTTCTGGCAATTCTATAGTCTTGCTTTCACGAGAGTAACAAAATAAAAAGATATGCTTAAGGGTTGTTAAGTGCAGTACATTAAGCTTCAACTTTGGTTTTTGTTATTAAAGAGTTTGCTTATTAATGTAGAGAGAGTTACTTGTAGACTGAGTCTATCTTTGAATTTTTGGTAGTGGTTCAGAAATCAGTGCAATTTTGATGTCTGTAGATAGTGAAATTGGGATATTTGCGGAAGGTCTGCAGCCGCAGCACGTAATTTAAAAAAGCCTTTGATTTCGCAACTGGAAAACTTAAATACAAATGTAAGTTTTTATTGCGTGGTGCCCCCAAATGACATTAAATGGAAGAACGTGGTAAGCCTAACATGTAAATCTTAAGGGAGAGGAAGTGCTTATGATGATCTGGTGGAGTATTATAAACCAGCAGTGGGATAAAAATAGGCAAAGATGGAAAAGTAGACTGAAAACCAGGGGAAAAAATCCTAGTATTGAGGTTTTTGAGCTCTGAAATAGTTTACCAAGTGGAAACTTGATTGCTTGAGTCATTTAAAACAAGATTGAACAAGAGTTTTGAGTATGGATCCTAAAGAACAGTCCTATTCTGGCAATGTGATGGGAGAACTCGTTTCTTTCCGATTCCAATACAATACAGTGATTCATAATTTCCATAACCATTCTAAAAACAACCCAATTTAGTTTTTGAATGTGTTCAGTGTGTATAAAGCTCTGGGGAAACAAAATCCAGCTTTAATGTCCAATGATACAGGTTTTAGAGTTTCTGTAGTACTTTCTGTTTGTAAGCTCAAGTTTGTCTTCACTTCAGTTGCAAAATATTTTTGCTTTTTTTTTTGTTTCTCATCAAAACATAGTAATCTGCCAATATGTGAACTTAAGGTCTTCAGTCAGCAGCCAGAGGAAGGGCAGACTGGCTGCTCTTTCCACAGGGTTTAGATGGTGGTAGTGGCAAATTGGGGCAGAGGCAAAATGAGGAGGAAAAAGAGTAATCTTTTGTTGTAAGATCTGTGTAATCTGTACAGTATATATTTCCACAGTACTCTTGTGCAGAGATAAATAAAAGTTGGCATAGTATACTGAATTATGAAACTGGCCGGTAGGCACTTCATGTGGCCTAACAATTCTTTATTTCTTAATTAAATATGATTTAAATGTTTGACATTGAAGTTATTCTAATATAAAGTATTTAAGATCTTAAGAAACATTAGAGAGAGAATAGCTGTGTGGAGTGTCTGTGATCTGTGATTGTGTAGAACAGTAAGTATTAATATAATTATTTATTTCGTTAAATATATAACATACAGATTTTTAAATGACATTTAATTCTATGGAAACTGAAAATATGGGGTGACCTTTTAGGATTCCAGTACAGTGCTTTTTTAGTGATTAGCAACCAAGTGATTGCATCATTTAAAGCATGACTTTCAATTTCTGTTGAGAAGTAAACACCTGAGTATCAGTCAAACTGAGTAACTCTCTTCCATTTCCATTACTGAGAAGAGTGGGTGTTTTGCACCTTTAACAAGTGAATCCAGAGCTCTACATTCCTGTTGTTTGTACATTTTTCCAGGTTAGCTCATGCCCACATCTTAAATGAATGTGTGAGCACAACCAATTTTCTTGTTCTCAGCTGTGGAGTCATTTGCTCTTTGGCAATGTTGAATTCCAGTGGAAGATTCCTGTATTGCCAAAGAGAGGGGTGCTACGGTGTAACGCTTCTTATCAACAGATGCCTGAGCGTTGGGTCTGGAGCTTGCCACCAGTAGTGTTGACTTTGCAACATTTAGGGTTACGTTCTTTGAGAACACTGTGCAGATAGCATCTCGTGGATTATCTGGCTTTGGGGAGCTGTACAAGGCTTTAGATTCTGAAAGCATCTTTAATTGCTATTCTTTAAAAATATTCTGGAATTTCACCAAATAAATATATGAAAGATCTATATAAATGTATAGAGTTGAACCTCTTCATCTCAGACAAGTAGTAAATAGTGTAAAACCAGCAGCAGCTTGCAGTAGTTTGCAATATTCCTTTTTTCTTTGTCTTCTGCAAGTCATTCAGAGTTACTACTTATTCATCCCCTCTCTTACAGAAGGTAGGGGCTTTGCTAAGTGGGCCATTGGTCAGTGGGAGGAAGTGGAAATCCTGAAGGCAAAAATAATGAAAATTGAATGACAAGAAGCCTTTTTACTCATCAAAGAAGGGGTGGGAAGAAGGGCTATAATCAGAAGATGATGTTTTCATGTGACTTCTTGAGAGAAGAGGTTAATTAATGACATTTCACTGAAATGTGCCTCATATATTAATGAAAAAAATGGTAGTGTGATAGCTTTGCCTGAAATAGTCCTTGATAGCAAATTCTTGTTTTTACCCCCCACTCATCGGCTGGGCGTCCTTTGGCGTGCATGTGCTGGCTGCTTGGTCGGAGCTTGCACATGCTGCCTCTTGCCCAGCTTGACATAAGGGAAAACAAGAAGGAATTGGAAACACTGTGCAGGTGGCTAGCGCGGGCCTGGAGACTTTCTGACATGTGAAGGATAAGATCAGGAAGAATATAAGAGAACAGTGGCATAGAGTATTAGAAATTGTGAAATAGCTTGTTTTAATCATCTTTCTAGGCTTACATGTGTAAAAGAACTCGATGAGATCTATCAGATGATGATATTGCAAAGTCATTTCTGTTTATTTTTAGCTTTACAATGCCATTGGTATTGTAAAGGCATGTGAGAATCCAGACAATTTACTGGGTTCTTATTCAGGGTAGACTTAAGTACTGAAGAACCTTCTATTCTTTTTTTTTTCAGATATTGAAAAATATCACTTGGTATGCTGAACGTGTTTTAACAGAGATCTCACTTGGGAGTCTTCTGATACTGGTCGTGATAAGAACCATCCAGTACAACATGACACGGACAAGGGTAAGGAATTAATTTAACACTTATGTACATACTGTTGAAGTTAGAAATCCGCACAACAAATTCAATTTCAAACAGGATATGAGATTTTTCTCGCTTTTGCTGCAACCAGTAGACATCTGAAGCTATAGAAGGGAGGGAAGATCAGCCATATTAACTAATCACAATAGTAAGTGCTTCTGAACTTGTAACACAATTTCTGCATTATCATTCAATTCGTCAGATAAAATTCTCTAAAATCCATAGTCTAAGTACAAAACTAGAGATGTAATTCTTGAAAGAAACAGAGTTCAGATGAGAAGAAAAAATACCACGTAAAGGCTTGCAGATTTGTTTTGTTTTGTTTTTTTTAAACTTGTATGAAGTTACTCAGAAGTGGAAATTTCAGCTGTTGTTAGATTTTTTTTTTTCTTTTCAGTGAAATAGTACAGTGATTAGATAAGACCTTTTTGAGTTCTGCCAAAGAACTTAAAACTGCTTCAACTTCATAACCTAATAGATTTTTTTTTTTTGTGAATTTTTGAAGTGTACGATTCTAAACCTTATATCAAACATGTAACAATGGTATCAGGCACTTTAAAATACTTTTAACAATAACAATTAATACTTTTTACATAAAAATGATGCAAAAATTGATCAAATATGTTTTGATTGAAGAACATAAGCATTTAACATTTATGATGGTACCAGCTAGAAGAAAAGATTTTTGGCATATATTTATAGAATTTTGAATTTGTTATGCTCAGGTATAAATGTGTATTTTAGATCTGCTTAGAGAGAAGAAATCCTTTACTTGTAGAAATAATTAAACATTGATGCATAGTGACTGGTCACACCCCTGATGAAGTAAAGTCTGGAAATCACATAGCTGTTTCTTGCAACAGCTGAATGTACAGTAGGAAACCCTGTTGTTTTTAGTGTTATCACAATAAGTCAGTACGACGATTTAAGATTAATTCTTTTTTCCCTTTTGAGCAGTAGTCCCATCCATGTTTACTTGTCCATGACCAAGATTAGTTGATACTGAAGACTCCCATATGGCTATGACTTCTGAAGTTTGTTGTGTCTGTGAAAAACCTTCGCTTTGATAGTGTCGTCACTCATATGCCTGTCTGGTCAAATGGTGTCAGAGCTGCTAACAAGGAGAGCAGAACTCTGGAGTATCATAGAGTAATAGCTCTGGGGAGGTGGGATGCTGAGACTGTTTAGAAGGAATTTTTAGGAGGATCAAGAGCAGATCATTTAGGATAAGATTGTAAAAGGCAGGGTAGGAAAATGTCTTTCAGTATTTGTTACAACCATGATGTTGTAAATCAACATTGCTAAAGATATAAGGGCACACACACATACATATGTACGTGCATGCCTGCTGCACACACACTAAAATCTGTATGAAATCACTCCTATAAGCCTTATAGAAAATGTTTTTAGAACATTCCCAAGTATGCAATCAGCAGTTCTGTTATACCTCTTTGACCGCTTCCTATAAGGCAACAGATACTTATCAGTCTTTTGAGTGGTTTCTTTTAGCAGGTATCACTGTATATAAACAGGAGCGTTTGATATGATTTTCTCCTCCCTATTTTTTTCCCAACAGGACAAGTACCTCCACACAAATTGTCTGGCAGCCTTAGCAAATATGTCGGCACAGTTTCGCTCACTTCATCAATATGCTGCTCAGAGGATCATCAGGTAAATAAAAGACGTCTGAAACAGAGCTCTATTTAAACTCATTTTTCTTTGCTGAAAGTCAGGAGTAGATGAGCTTGAATTTTATATGCCTTAATAGAGGCTGATGAACTAAGTAACTGAAACTGGAACTCAGTTAACTGAATAAATCTGACTTGCTTCTAGAGCCTGGTTCTGTTCAGAATGCACAAGCAGTACTAGTTTCTCTCTCTGAGAAACTTCTGACTGTTCTCTTAACAGTATAGCTCAGCGGCTCCTTTTAAACTGAAAGATTTGCAGTGATTTCTAGGAGCTATGCTTTTTTAGTCCTGTATCAAGTTATTACAAAGATGCCCTGTGAGGTGGTTCTTACATATTGCACACACTGGATTTTCAGCTTGGTTCAGTTCTTCCTGTACATTTGGCAAAAGCTTTATCTGTTAAATCAGACAAATATAATGATTATTTTGTAATAGTCTTGTAAATATGGGCTGTAGACCCTACACCTGTAGTTTTCAAATGATTGTTTATAGTGGTAAGATAATCAATATCTACTCTGGTTCCAAAAGCAGAGCCATAACTTTGCAGAAGTAGATATTGCAGTTGGTCCTTCTCATTTTTCCTTCTGTGCTATAGATCACTGTATAAAGGTATGTAATTGTGCAGCAGGTACCAATCTCATCCTGGCAGCCAACCTGCTGCACACCCTAAAGGAAACCAATGCAATTTGGAGTAAACCTCCATAGTGCTTGGCAATTACAAACTGGGTGCCAAAAATAAGTAAATGGTTGCATGTATACTTTGTAAAGGACTAGGTTAACAAGAAATACGTTTTGTTTGTAAATGACTGGTGTTCAGGATTTAATTCTTTCCTTGCCCCTTGTGTTCTGGAAATGCTTGCTTCCCCTCATATTAACTACTAACTAGCATGAATAAATCCTTTTATTACCTTCTCCCTGCTTGACACACAATCTTCTACTACCCTGGCACTGTTAATGGGCATTCAGAATTTGAATTTGGGCTTTTTTTCTGCTACCTGTCTCTGATAATGTCTCAAACACCTGTGCTTCTCATTTCTCACATCACAAGTTTGCAGTATAGGTACATTTCGTTTTGGCTTTCCAAGCCTTTACTGGTGTTTGACTTCTGAAGTGAAGTCACAGATCCCTGGCTTGTGTAAGATATGCTACCCCGATGCTCACAAACTCACTCCTGTTCTTTATGTGATACTTCATTGCCAGCTTTGGAGTTTTTTCCTATGTTTCTGATTTTCTTCCATTTTATTCTACTGCATTTTTCTCAGACCCATGTGAGATATGTTCTTCTGATTATATATTTTAGCCCTGAAGAATTTACCCTGCTAGTCCTGATATAGCTGGCTTTTGTCATCAATCAGCTATTTAGTAGTCATGTAGCATAACGGCATGTGTGTTTCTATGTGGCTTGATTTTCATCAAGCTCCTCTGAGTTAATGGGCACCTACTATTCAAAATTTAAAGCTATGGTTCAAGTGGATTATGGAATGAGTAAGCATACAGTGTGCTGGCATGTGAGAAGGGGTGGAAGAGCAATCAGTAATCTTGGAGGCTGCTCTTTTATTGTATAAAGAACTAATAAAGCCACATTTGAAATATAATGCCAAATAGAAATAGAGATGTTAGAGCAAAGAAAACAGTTGTGGCTTATTCAAAATTCGTAGTTCTTCAAAAAATGCAAGCTGTTAGTAGCTACCGTGATTGAATTCTGTACAGCACTTAGCAGAGACTTAACATGGGTTGGAGGCAATGCCTCGTTACAGCTAACATTTAACAAAGGTTCAAATGCATTGAGAATTGCTCTGTCTTGTCTTTATTCAGAGAGTGAGACTGTGCTTGGGGCTAACTCTTCAGTAATCTTTGGTGGCAGATAGAAGATAATGTAGTTTGTGACCCTGCAGCATTTGAAAAAAATGTAGAGACTAGTCTGAGGGGCGAGTTCTCTGGACAGGGTGCTGGTTATGCCAACCATTGGGTGCTGTCAGGGTTGGAGTCATATTTTTCTGCGTGGAAATAATGTAAAGATAGACACAGAAAATGGGCATGCCTATCAAGTCAAAGGAGTTGCAAACAAAAGGGCAATATCATCTGTATTATATCATATAGAATACGATATTTTTATATAGTCTAAAGATATGCCACCCTAACATTTTTAAACGACTGCCATTTTGTAACCAGCTACTCTTTATTACTGTATAGTAGAAGTTGTAATGAAAGAAGGTGGCTTTAAATTTGAAACAGAACCAGAAAAACAAGAGGAAGATTAAGGAATATATCGTTTTTTTTTTAAATATGTCTTATTGTCCCATAATCTTATCCTGTGGTTAGAAGTTGTACATCTGGACAACGGACTCAAAACTGGCCACCAAAGTTGTTATTTAATTTGTCACTATAATTGTGATTGCTTATAAATCCGAAGGCCCTACTATAAAAAATGTATTAAATTCTGCAGTAAAATGCCCAATGGAACTATGACACGAGTAGGCTAGAGGGAGGTATAAGCTCCAGAGGAGTCTTTCTCCTGTAAGGTTTTACTGCTAATAAAGTAGAATTTTCTTCTTGGGAGCTTTACAGCCTGGGGTTCCCAGGCAGGCTTAAGCACCATAACGGAAGTATTTTAAAACTGATTTCCTCTCAAGATGAATAGTTTCTTTATAAAGTCTTGATTATCAAGAAAAGCAATAGGAATAAATATTTATGAGCACATGTATTTCATAAGAGATACTTTGTTCTTCCTTCTCCTAGCTTATGGAGTCTGTTAGTTACTGTTATTAAATTTGGCCATCACGGATGGACCTAAGTTGCTCCATGGTCCCAAAGCAGAATATTTATACTTAAATTTTGGTTCTGTCATCAGAATTCAAGCATCTCTGTGAGGGAATAAAGCACAGTATTCATAATGAAAAAGTGTTTTCTCTAAAGGAAAAGCCTAAAAAGAAAATGGGACAACAGGACTTTATTACTAAGTATTTTAGGGGTATAGTTTTTTAAATTATAATAGCTGTGAAGCACTTCACTTAAAATCTGCTTAGCAATACAAGTGAGTAGATGGTCATACTTCAGACCTTACCAGATGCTCTAGTGATTCCTTCCGTAATGTGAGAAGTATTTCCGTTTCCACGCAAGCTTTTTTTCCTTATCCTGTTCTGAGCAGAGACTGCCAGTTGTTATAAATTACGAAGACTATTTTCTATAAAAGAATTTGCTGACAGTAGTCAATGGAGCCTACCTAGAATCTTGCTAAAATACAACTTTATAACATTGGGTAATTTATATCACATTCCAGCAGGCAAAAAAATTGACAGATTTAAGTCTTTTTATCACAAGCAGCTGCTGGAAATAAAAATAGATGTAGAAGATGTTTTATAATCAGATACAGTGCAGGATGCATTTAATGCTGAATGTCCTGTATCGTAGACTGCCCTGACTTTGTGTATATATAGAGAGAGAGCCTTCCCCTCTGTCTTCTGTTGTCTTATTAGTTGTGGGAGGGTTGGCTTTTAATTATGCAGACGCTATTTAATCAGCATAGTGCCGAGAATATTACCTGCACTGCACTGTCTCTCCTATTTGTAAAGTGCTGACACCTGTAGTATCTTTAGATAATACTGGTAGACTGTTATAAAAATATCTGCAGAGACGTTGGTTTTGTCACTCTGGAATAGACTACCAGAGGAGTCTAGTAGTCTAGCAGAGCCAGATAGTATCTAAGTAGCAAACCACAACAGGTGAGGTGTTACACACTAGCACTGAGGATAGGATTTTCCTTTGCTTGGTTTATTAGACAGGTCAACTTTTACTTGTTTACCTGTATTGGCTTCATTTGCCCGGCCATAGTCTACCAACACAATCACTAAAAAGTAAAACTACACACTTAAGTAGTGCAAGAATTCAGTGTATTGCTTAAAGCCCCATCTCAGTTGGCATTAATTCCTCTAACCTGTTTGAAAATGGCTTTTGTGATATTTGTGATTTTTGTGATATAAGCTGCCTCCTGTAGTGTGACACCCTTGAAAATTGAGAAAAGGCCTTTCCCTAAACAGCTCTGTGATGACATCTCATCATTCTGTCATTTTAATAAAATTAATGACTTAAAGAAGACTGCTTTCTTAATGTGAATGTTTTATAGCTTCATACAGTGTGATGCTTGCTGTTTTCTAAGCAGGTGTATACCACTAGAGGTTGCCATATACCTCACTAATTAAAAACACACACGTTTAACATTAAATTTATAGAGCTGGAAACATCATTTTTCCCTTTTTTCTACTCCATCACCACAGCTGTTCACATGCATGGCTGTGTGAACTGGTAGCAGCATTATATCAGTTGTACTTCTCCCCATTAGATGACAGAAAAGTAGGAGTTTAAGAGAAATGTCAAAAGATATCACATAATCATAACAGTGTAATGTTTTCCTGATTCCTTTGGCTATCCTAGAGAGTTAAATGGGAGTTGGAGGAAGAGATGAAATAAGAGATTTTTTTATCATTCTCCTAATGCTCATTGAAGTTAGGTAGAATAAGGAAAAACAGACTTTCTTAAAAGGGATTGCATTTTGGCAGATCAGTGATGACTTTGACTTGCGATGTTGGATCATGAGCGTGTAATATGTTTTACCTGAGTGTCATCCTAACCCTGCTGTACCTCTGTTATGAGAGTGAAGAGTGAGTTATGTGGAACCAGCCATACTGATTGTGTTGAGTTACTGTAAGCAGCAGAGATCCTAACCCTATTTTTCACTGATAGCCTTGAAACTGATGGAGCTGTGGGATGGAATAGATCCTAGAGCATGATGCTGGGTTTCATGCTAGCTCGGTGTTACTTTTTTTCTAATAGAGTTTCGAGGAATGTCCTTAAATACCCATACTTCAATAGTAAAGGATGATTACATCTCTGTGGTTCCGTAAGTCTTATTTTTGTCATCTGAGAAGGGGTAGAAACCTTTCTTTCTCTTCACCATCTATAACTGTGCACATACAGCTTCTACAAGTACATAAGCAACTAAAGGAAGGCTAAGAAGAGTATTGGCCTGCTGCTAAATGGGTCAGGGGACCCGGTGACAAAGGACATGGAAAAGGCTGAGGTACTTAATGCCTTCTTCATCTCAGTCTTTACTGGTGAGACTGGCCTTCAGGAATCTCAGGTCCCTAGGACCAGAGGAAAAGTCTCAAGCAAGGAAGACTTACCAACACCCATGTTGCAAGGCTGCCCTTGATTGTCTTTGAGAGGTCGTGGAGTTTGGGAGAGGTTCCTGAGGACTGAAAGAGGGCAATGTCACTCCAGTCTTCAAGAAGGAGGATCTAAGGAACTACAGGCTGAGTCTTGGATTCCTGGAAACGTTATGGAGCAACTAATCCTGGAAACCACTTCCAGATACATGAAGGGCAAGGTGATTAGGAGTAGTCAGCATAGATTTACAAGAGGGAAATTGTACTTAACCAACCTGATAGCCTTCTATGATAAGAGGATTGGCTTGGTAGATGAAGGGAGAGTGCTGAATGTTGTTTATATCAAATTTAGTAAGGCTTTCTACACCATCTCCCACTACATCCTTGTAGACAAACTGATGAAGTATGGGCTAGATAAGTGGCTGGTGAAGTGAACTGAAAACTGGTTGAACTGCTGGGATTAGAGGGTTGTGATCAGCATCATGAAGTCTAGCTGGAGTTCAGTTGCAGGTAATATACACCAGGGGACAATAACGGGTCCAATCCTATTTAAAATATTTATTTGTGACCTGGATTATGGGACTGAGTGCACCCTGAGCCATACAAAACTGGGAGGTGCGGCTGATAGTAGAGGATTGTGCTGCCATTCAGAGGTGCCTTGACAGGCTGGAGAGATGGGCGGAGAGGAACCTCATGTAGTTCAGCAAAGGGAAACACAAAAGCCCAGCACCTGGAGAGGAATAACCCCGTGCACCAGTATTGACTGGGGGCCAACCAGCTGGAGACCAGCTCTGCAGAGAAAGTCCTGGGAGTCCCAATAGACGACAAGCTGGCCATGAGCCAGCAAAGGCGACCAGTGGTATCCTGGACTGCATTAGGAAGAGCATTGCCAGCAGGTCGAGAGAGGTGATCTTACCCCTCTATTCAGCACTGGTGAAGCCACACCTGGATTACTGTGTCCAGTGCCGGGCTTCCTAGTTCAAAGACAGACATAGATATACTGGAGGAAGTTCAGCAAAGGCCCCAAGGATCTTTAGGACTTGGAGCATCTGACATATGAGGAGAGGCTGAGAGATCTTGGACTGTTTAGCTTGGAGAAGAAAAAGCTCAAGAAGGACCTTACCAATATTCATGAATATCTGATTGGGAGAGGGAAGAGGGAGCATTAAGGAGACAGAGCCAGACTCTCTTCAGTGGTGCCCAGTGACAGGACAAGAGGGCACAAACTGGAACACACAGGATATTCCACTTGAACATAAGAAAATGCTTTACTGTGAGAGTGATTGAACACTGGACCAGGTTGCCCAGAGAGGTTGTGGTGTTTCCATCCTTGGAGATATTCAGACCCCAACTGGACATAGTCTAGCTGACCCTCCTTGAGCAGGGGCTTGGGGCTAGATGATCTCAAGAGGTTCATTTCCAACCCCAATGATTCTATAATTCATCTTTATCATTTTATAGTATCAACTGTTTTGTAAGCTGAATATTGAAATGTGAGAATTTCTGTGAATTTTTATGATTTTATGAGATGCTTTTTCAGAATATGAAGTTTGAGCAGTGCTGAAACAACTGCAAGGCATGATCTTCATTGCTGTTTTGATAGGAATGGCATAGACAAGCAACTGCAGGTTATCACTATTCTGTTTGAATAGACAATGCCTTTTTTTAAAAACATCTTTAATCCAAAGAAAACACTTCTTTCCTTCCCGTTCCCTTTTGTTCTTTTAACAATTTTGCTCTGAAAATTACATTTTCACTAGTTCTTATTTTTTATCCTCAGTTATGAACATTCATGCAACACATTTATTAATAATTAAGTACTTAGCAGCTGCAAGAAGCATCGATCAGCGAATTTCATGCTAGATGAGAAATGAAAGCTTACTGTAGATAATGCACAAAGTGTGAAAAATACATATGCCATGGGGGCAAAATATATTTTACATAGCACTGATAGTTTAATTTGGCTTTTTCCTAAATAAGGTTTTGGATTTTGATTTACATGTGTATATGATGATTCTGTGAATGAAACCATGTAGCTAGTCTATTAAAATATGGAGGAATGTGCATCCAGAGAGATGTCAATGTAATGATTTCAAGTTTATCTACTTTTTTTTTCCAATGATGGCCCTAACTTCCCTAAATAAGATTGTCAAAAGTTTTGTACAAACATTTGTGTTGAAAAGTGAATTATGAAAATGTTTTTTCAATACAAATTTGTTCTAGTTAGGCACATAAGTTTTATAATTTAAACGTGTGCCTCTTTCTTAGGCATTGATACAATGCCTGAGTGCCTGGGCTTGCACACGCGAGAACTAGCTCATTAGCAGTCTCCATCTCACAGCTTTAGAGTTCAGTGCTTATCCAAGAATGATTTTAGCCGACAGTATAAATATCTATTGAGTTTGTGAATTTGAATGTTAATTCACAGTGTCCCTTTTAAAAAGAATAGATATGTTTTTATTTCTCTTTTCCTTCTTCAGTCATCTTTATAGAATCATATGTCTTTGCAACATTCCCCAAATTATTTGTTGGAATGCTTGACCTTTCAGTTTGGATATACTTTACGTCTACCTTTTTATAGGCTCTGCTTAAGCAAATTGTGTTATATTGTCATATTCTTGAATGAAGAAAGCATATTACTTGCCTGTGTTTTCCCCTACTTTTGTTGCTTTTATAAATTAGGGACAAGGAGGAAATCAATCAGATTTTTCACGTGACCCCATGTGTGTTAGTGATGATGACTCTGAAATGCATGTCTTAATTAGGTCTGGTATCAAGGCCTTTTTTTTCTTTTTCCCTGACCTTGAATTTTTTTATTTAAAAAAAGGCAGTTGATTAAAATTTTCTATCAGTGGCATTTTTTAAAAACACTTAAGCGAGGTAGCTCAACTTCCTGAAACTGAACACCAAAGAAGAGAGCAGTGCTTGAGAAACAGGTTTCTATCCCTGGCTTGTAAGTTTGAAATCACTTTTTTTTTTTTTTTTAAGTAGTTTTTGGAAATTGTTAGTGTTAAGGCCCCATTCAGGTATGCACGTGGAGCTTTCATTTCTTATGGCTTTGGAGAGGTCCCTGCTTCACAAGCTTGAGTTTGAAAGCAAAACAAATAATTTCAGTAGTTTCATGTCCATCATCACGTTCTGAGAGGTGAGTTGCAGCAATGTGGTTTGGAGGTTGGCTGTGCTGTTGTTGTTGTTGTTAGTTTTGTTTTTTGTTTTTTTTTTTTTTACTCCAAACCTAAACTTTCTTCAAAAAGGACCTCGTAAAAGCAGAAAACATTTTGAGCTGTCCAGGCATTTACTTATTCAAATAGTCCAGTAAAAGAAAGGTGAGAAAACCATCTATGCAAGAGGAAGGCATGTGATCTGACCTGCATATCAGGGGCCACACTGAACTGAAAATTCTGAAATTATTAGCGCGTGAATGTGGTGTGATTAAAATTTTGCAAATGCTTAATATAATTTCTTAGCGGTGACAACAACGGCATGTAATTGCTGGCTTGAAATTTGTTAGGCTGCTCACACAGGAAGATAAATTGCTCTCCCACATTGCTTTACGCTATGCGAGCATTCTGGCTTTCCCGACTCTCTCCCTGCTCCCCCCTCAATGTCCACAGTGCAGTAGAGAAGCTCTTTAAAATATTGCTTCCTGTTGCATTTGCAAACAGCAGTAGGACAGTTGATGCAGAAAACTCATAAACAGTTACCCAGACCGAAAGCACTTCCTAGGAGCAAAACTTGAGGGGGAAAAAAATACCAGGTTGCTGCATGGATGCTTCCGAGCCGTTTGATTTCTAATTTAGTTCTCGTTTAAAAATGTGAGAGTAGGAAGAAAGAATTTGCTTCTGATGCTGGATTCTCATTTCCAAAGGAATGATAGGATTTCTGAATAGGAGACGCTTAGAAACGTTAAATGAGATGTGTGACCCGAGGAAAAGAAAATTCAGTGAACGGCATATGTAGTACTTTTCTTAAACATATCTTTATGGCTTCTTTCTTACAGCAGAGGAATGAATGGCATTAAATTGGAAAGAGTAATTTTTTTAAGTATGAATTTTCCTATTAATCATTTTGAAGTTAGGTGGAACTCTTTCACTCTCTGAAAGCTTAATTGAAAACTCTTATTTCAGAAATGTCAGCTTTCAGTTTTTAATAATCAAAGAGCAACATAATTAAGGTGTCAGTGACAGAGCTATAATGGAATCACCCAACCTGTAGATTTATCAGCACATAAGGTGGAAACTCTTTCCTGCTTCCTTTAGCAGTTCTCTGTTGGCAATGCTGTAACAAGGTACTTGAGTTGCTTAGAGCTGTGCGGCCTTGAGGATGCTTTGAAACGTGTAAGTCGGCGTAATACCAGGCACACCAGGAACCTGGGCATTCAAAGCATCTTTTTAATTCTGTAAGAAAGACCAATAGACAAATCTTTTATATCCTAGGTTCAAATCTTAATTGGACCATTAAATTAAATCTCAGCTTACTTATCGCTTCTGCATAACAAAGTGTCCATAATAAAAAACCCTGGAGAAAAGGATCTGCTGTTGATTTCATACCAGTGTGTGTCAAGAGACTCTTAAGGAGTCAAATTATGTAATAATAAAAGATTAAGCTTTTTTATTTTTTTTTATTTTTTTTTTTTAATAACAAAAGAAAAGGAAGAAGAAATGGAGGGTAATCAGTTGTTTCACTAAAGGAGCGGTATCTGCCTCTGTAGATACTGTGAGGGGCATCGTTGCAAATCCTGGCTTCTGAAGATGAAATGTAAATATCTTTGCTCTGGGCTATTCAAAAGTAATAGGTAATTATTTCCTCTCCTTTTCTTTTGCATCTTATGCAAACTGTACTTGTGCTAGAAGGAAATACCGTTAATGAAAGTAAGAGCAATAGTAAGACTGGGTTCTTTTCTGACCACAAGAAAAGCATCTTTCTGTTCTCTCAACTTCATGTTTTATGTGCCACACAACTGATCTATTTGATTTTCTACATTTGCCTAAAAGCAGAGGAGAAAGACCATTCCTCCCAGCAAACTTCCGTTGCTCTGTAATATACCTGATGAATTTACATAACTCTGAAGCATTTGTGTGTTGATTTTTCCCCCCAACTAGCTCATGTGTGTCTGTCTTTGCTTTCGTGACCTCTGCCCTGTGCTATACGCCTGAGATTTTTGGAAAGAAAGATTTATTTCCAAAATCTCTTCAGTATAGATGGCCACAGAACTGATTGGCTGACATAGCCTCAAAAATAAGAATTAAAATCCTCAAAGATGTTTCACTTTTAACACTTCTTGAGTTTGGAATAGCCCTTGGAGCATTTTAGCTTAAAAGAGAGCCCATTTATATCTAACCTGGGTATAAAATGATATTCTATTTAGGAGAGCTACTGCAGGAGGAGAATGTTTTTGTTGTCCTTCCCTGCCTCGAGTGCAACATGTTACAAAAATGAAAATCTTAGTTTTACTGGATGTTCCAAGAGATGTTTTAGAAATGACTTTTTGGAAAAGGACCCTCATGATATTGCCATGTTCGAGCAGTGTTTGAAAGCAGATACTTTGGGAATGGAAGATTAAACAGTTCCAAGCCACTGGGTCTAAACTTGATTTTTCTCTGCAGACTGTTAGGAGTAGAAGTTGTGTGCCCGGCAGGATACTTGAAGAGATTTTTGCATCGACTGTTCAGCCTCAGCTTTTTGGTAATTTTGGCTTGTTCTCTCATGAGCTGTGCACTGGCACAGACACACTGCTCTATTTGCAGTTGCTTTTCATGCTTTTTATTGTCTGCTCTTTCACTTGATAGTTCATATATAGTTTCCCAAATCTCTGGAGAGGCTTTTGTTGGGATATAGAAACAATATACAAAGACATCAAGGGTGTTAAATAAAAGAAACATATGCTGGCCTTATTAGTAGCTTGCTGACCTAGATTAGCTGTGGGGAAGTTTATAAGCTGATCAGCCATTCCAAAATTGGGAAGTGTCATTGCAATTAGTAGAAAAGGCTGTGACAAAATGAGGAGAGAATTGTTAAGGTAAGGGAAAAAAGGAGTATTAGTAGTAAATGTCCTCCCATTGCTATGGCTTAGCAAAGTAGAAATGTAATTGAGTTAATTTTGGAAATGAATGAAGCATTCTTTATTACTGTGCATTGAGTGTAGTTGCACTCAGAAATAATAAAATACCGTTCCGTGCTGTTCTAGCTCTAGCAACAGAAAGAGGAGCGAGTGCTCCATGCACTTGGCCTCTTTGCCTGTGTGGTGACATATGGAGGTGAGGTTTTAGGCTGATATCAGCTGTTTCTAACATGGAAAAATCATTGAACTCGGTTTAAGCCTGGTTGAACCTGCTGGGGGTTCTTAGTGGGCACTTGGTAGGACATTAATACCCTCGCTGTCCATCTGGTGTAAGCAGCCGAAGGCCGCATACCATTAGAGGTGCTCTGAGCCCGGCACAGCTTTATTTTGAGATAGGTTGGACCTGTGTGAAACACTAGTGCCTAGCTTCTGAAGTTCCTCTCAACCTGAGGAGGATGTGATTTGAGGTTGGGATGGAAGTTGTTTTGGGATGGGATTTAGAAGTGTTGGAGCCTCGTAGGCTCATTACAATGTCTGTTTCCCATGTCTGCTTCTGCAGCAGGTTGCAGAGGACGCTTGAGCAGACTGTTGCTTTTTGTGTGAAGAGTGGAGGTGCGTGTACTGTGCTAAAAACTCAACTTTGGACAATATACTTTCTGTCATCCCTGACCAATTTGTGTGTCTCTCCTGACTTGTAAGATGGAGCCTTTGTAGTAATTGTTTTGCTTTGGCAAAGGTTATTTTCTGCAAAATAGTGCTGTACTTCGGTGCGTTACAAGCTGTTAGCCACCACGAGGCAGAATGTGGACTCTAACGAACGTAATTCGAATTAACAAAAAATCCTGGCCTGAGGACTGAGGTAAATGCAAGTCTTGGTATCTCTTTCAGGGCAACTTAGAGCATCAAATAGATTCTTGTATGCAACTAAAAGCCGCTGTTTGGGGGGGAAAGTCTGCTTGTCCCACCTTAATGCACAGTTAATGCTCCCCATAAGCTCTCTGGAAATAGTGCAGTTTGATAATAGTCTTCAAATTGGGAAAGTAAACGTTTTCTTTTTTTTTGGTGAAACTTCAGAGCTTTTAAAATTGTTTATCTCGCACATCCGTTGCTATGGAGAGGAAGCAATATTTGGGGAAAGCCTTCCATAACACTGTCCATCTGCCATTTGTCTTGACAGGCTGCTCTGCCAGCCCAGCTCTGCCTTGCCCTTTGCCTGTCACAACTGCGTGTCACCTGTAGCGTTTTGGCCATCGTTATCTCCTGTAACGCATTTTAGATTTGCCCGCAGTCTTGAACTACTGCTGCTGTTCTCTGTTAAATTTGGGCAGAAATACCGGGTGAACTGATTATTCCTGCGGCTTCCCTTCCGGTGTTGTTTTACAGATGAATTTGCCGAGTAAATTGAGCTTGTCAGTTTTTCGTAGATGCCTGGTGTTCAGAGCTAGACTCGCCCCTGGCGCTGGTACCGTCCCCTCTGCAGAGTGCGCAGCGGGCCCCGAGAGCGTCCTGCGCGCCAGCCACAAACTGCAGCGTTGCGAATTGCCAAGTAATTGCTTTAGGAGGACGTTGCTCGTTCCTGCGTTGTTTCTTGAGAGTTAAAGGGAGGAGACGTGGTTGCTCGGATTCGTGCTAGATGCTCGAAAGGTTCGTGTGTTGTTGCAGCTTCTGCCCCTTCTCGGCCAGGCGGCGGGTTTCCGCGACGCAGGCGCTCCCGCTGCTCGGAGTCGGAATCAGTGAAGATGGTAAAGCATGCAGATATTGGGTTGTCTTGGTATTTGCTTAAGTAAGTTCCAATAAGGGAAACCGTCATGCATTATAAAAACTTTTGTTTGTGAAATCTGCAAAGCAAAAGCTCAGATAAGGTTTCCTAGTGCAAATGGGATGCAGACTGTATTTGAAATAATTTGTACGTAGAGGGAAGAGAGCATTTATGCGTTTCTTATTTGAAGTCTAAAGCAAGGCTACCTCCAGTCTCAAATCCCACGTGGTTTAGGAGTTTCCCATGTCTAGTTTACCTGAGATCATTTTAAGTTTTATAAATTTTCAGTTATTTGGAAACAGCTGAATATTTAAAGGAAAAATAATATCCATGGAATTGTACTTGGGATTTTTGGTTTCATTTTCTTTTTTCCACCGTTTACAAATTGACCTTTGGTAATGTGCCGTGATGTTCAAAATAATCTGGCCATCAAAAGTGTGATATATTTATGAAAGGAAGCTCATCTGTGGCAAAATGTGGTGTTTCTGGGAGCCGCTATATGACTTTAGTAAGTTCTAGAAGAAAAGCTGGTATGTAAATTTACATCATTCTTTTTCCGTATTTCCAAGGAAATAAAACAGTTTTTCTTCCCGTTTGATTAGACCAACGTCCAGTTCAACCTGGAAGCTGCTCTCCAGCAGCATTTGCTACGGGCTTGTCATGAAGCTTGCACCTGCTCTTTTCATTTGGTGTCTTCTAATTTTTTTTGTATCTGAATGTTACAGGTTTTGCATTCTAAAAAGTGTGTTCTGCAGTAGTAAATTGCCATGCATCGGATTTTCTGAGATTTAGAAGGAAAAAAAAAAAGCAAGGGGAAATAAAGAATTTAAGTAGTCGTTTAGAAACTATTGTTTGTTGTTCTGATAGAAGTTAGAATCTGCAGTCTTGTCTTCTCTGTTTGTTTTGAATGAGGTGTATTTATAGGATGGTGTTCTGTAACAGAAATAAAGTGACTCAAGGTAATGACTTGCTTGAACCTGTCTTTTGTCTTCCGTTGCAGGCTATTTGGCTCCTTAACTGTTTTATGCAGATACAACATGCACTGATTCCTTTTTAGAAATTTTCTCTTTGGAGAAAGTTTTGATATATGATCTAAATAAATGCATGAATAATGTCACAGGGATTTATCTTTGACAAGCTATAATTCTATTATTGCTGCAAGTAAAGATTAGCATGAAACAAAATATATCATTGATTATAAATCATGTTTGTTTCTTTCTTGTAAGACTGCTGCTTATTTCTGATTTAACTGATGCCGTCATTTGTATATATCTGATGCCTTCACAGCTTTGTAGTTCACTGAACTGATTTCTACCTCTAGGTGTGTATAAACAGCATAAATACGAGCGAGGAAGTAACTGCTGAAGAAAATAAACCAGATAACAAATCCATACGAACTGCATCAGTCCCTTCCAGAGAGCAGCTCCCTTCAAAGTGCTTTTTGAAAGCTTCCTTCTACCACATGTGCAAATCTTGAATTTAGACCCCACACTTCAGTAGGGATTTTCAAATAAGCTTCCTAACTGCGTTTAGGAGAACAGAATAACTGTATATAAAATTTCTGTATCCATAAGAATTTGAGCCAAAGCATTTCCCACCACCATATTCTTTCACTGTAATTTGCATGGCTCATGGGAAGAATATTGTGCTTTAAAACATCTGGCACTTCTAATGGAGGGTGAAACTATAGGCACCAGGAAAAAAAAAATCAGGATTTAACAACCTTAATGTGCATCAAGTTTTTGTGACTGTTGAATGACTCAACTTTTTAAATGGTAATGGCCTTCAGCAAGTTTAGGGAAGAACAGGCTTTTAGGTAAAGTAAATACACTTAGTTCCGCAATGAATAAATAAATTTGCTGTGAAGTTGTGTAGAGGCATGTTTCTATAACTCATTAATTGTGCTCTTGGGTCCACAAATGGGTCTTTCTTCAAGTACCACAATTTACATCGGGCTCGGATTAGAACAACGTTGCGAAACGCAAGACAGCTCAGACAAGCCAATGCGAGCGGTTGTCAGCTGACAGCCGGAGAGCCCCCTCTCGCCGGTCGTTGTTGGTGTCCTGATGGAGGACCTTTGGGTTCATAGAGGCTGCAAACCTGTCGCTTGTGCAGAAATGCAAATGTATGAAAACCGGGGTAGTGGGCATCTCCCGTACTCCGCGGTAGATTCTTGCCATTATGCCAGAACGTTTCAAAAGCAGCTTTCCCGTAGTAGTATTTCTTAAGCTGCCAGGGATACGCGCCTTCCAGAAACTGGTGCGTCCGCATGATCAAAGCCTTCATTCTTTATCTCAGACTTTGTCACTGTATCAGCCCTTCTTCCTAGCTCTTTGTATCTTTACTCGAATGGGTCTTCAATTCCTTGTGTCTGGTTCTAGTATACAAACTTTTGTTCTTTTTGACAGGACTTCATTTGTGCGGAGATAATTTGGCCTCTCTATATAAAGAATCTCATATATCTATCATTTGACTTTCAATCAAGCAAATATGTCAGGGTATCTCCAAAGTTTGTTTATTTTTCATTTCCTTGCTGCCCTTCACAATAAATATTTTTATGCATAAAGATAATATTCTTCTCATAAGTCTTTTGTGTACATTTGGCCAGTGCTGTGACAGAGTGCTTCTTCAGGGCATGGGAACGTGGTCTGTGACGCATTATCACAAATAATTGCTTCCTAAGTATTTAAATAATTTCCATACTTCCCCGTTCTGTACTGTTATGGCACCTTTAACCCTCTGACCTCTACACTGCTGTTTCACAATAATGTAGTTAAAAATTCTGTCATCACTCTATGCTATAAGATATGAATTCATTGATTATTTCACTTGCATCTGAAAAGTAGGCCTAAAAACAAGGAAACTTTTGCTTTTTCAGAAAGTTAAGTTGCACTTTTAAAGTTAGGAAAGTTAAGTGAGGATCAAGGAGGATGAAAACTACCAGTAGTGAAGTAGGATCAATCAGAGGTTCAGAGAGTGGTCATTAATGGTTCATATTCCATCTGAACGTGGGTTACAAGTGGAGTTCCTCAGGGATCCATACTGGAAGCTGTCCCATCCAGTGTCTTTTGGGTGACCTGGAGGAGGAGACAGAGCACACCTTTGTTGCGTTTGTGGGTGACCTCAAATTCTAGAAGAGCAGGTGATATCCTGGAGGGCAGAGCCATTTTTTGGAAGGGCCGAGGCTGGTGAAGGTCAACAGAGACAAATGCCAAGTGCTGCCCCTGGGCTGGAAATGCTGCTTGTAACAGTAGGGGTGGAACTGCCTAGTTGGGAACAAATCTGCTGAAACAGCCCTAAGGGTCTCTGCATCAACAGAAAGGTGGATTGGGTTTTTTAGGGGGTAGAAAAGAGGTGAGGAAGGGATGTTGCCACTCTCTTAGCACAAGTGAGAAGAGAGTGGCAACACCCCTTCCTCACCTCTTTCCCACCCTCCAGTCCACCTTGATGTTGATGCATGGTTGTCAATTTTTCGTAGTATTCTTGGTCCTAAATAAATAAATAAGCAAGCTTTTATAGGGTTCTTTCTGTTGTGGTTCATCAGTACCACATTTTATTACCTTGTAAATGGAAGAGTACTAAACAAATGAAAACTTTTGGCTGAACTTCTGATTTATTATGCCATGTTTTGCTGTTGTCAAGAAGGCAGATGTATTTGCCTTTGTGCTGTTTGTACAATATAAAACAGCCTTAATAGGAGGTCACATTTTAGCCGGAGAGTAAATTAGCCGTTCTGATCTTTAGGTATCATCAAGTGCAAGTCCTAATCTCCCTGCGTGTATACAGGTAGTTTGGATGCTGACTAACACATACTAAAGTTTATTAGCTTAAACTTCCATTGTTTATTTTACAAAAAAGATCTTGTGCTGACTTTCCCGTAGAGTCATGTTGCAGCATAATTCCCTCAACCTCTTCATGTAGCAAAATACATTGTGTATTTTTCAAGTTCTGCTGCAGAAACTATATGACCTAAATATTTAATCAGGCTTAGCAAAATTGGCTTTTTTATGGCTGCAGATTAATCTGGTTTCTCTGAGATAATACATGTGGCGTGTATGTCCTGAAGACCTTACTTTTTCTGAACAATGTTAAAGATTTATTGCCTTCTTAAAATCTGGTATGCCCTGGGAGATTATGAATAGCAGTTACTTAAATATTAGCATTGGGAATTTTCTTCTGAATCCTGCATATGTTCCTTCAGAGTATATTGTATTTACTAAGGGGTTAGTGGATACCATGTATTAACTGACTGCTCTTCTATACCGTATTCAATTTGCTTTATTTCTGCATTAGAAAAGGTGTTAGCTTGGTTCCGTTTGTTTGTCTTTGATATATTTAATATTAGAACTTCAGTTCACTAGAGTACAGAAAGTATCTACTTTTTGGTTTAAGTGAGTAGGGATGCAAGTGATTTTGTACCTTGGTGCTGTTATCTTATTTAGGAGAAATGTATCTCAGTCAACACTGAAAGGAGTTAAACTTGAACTCGTTTCAGACTTAGGAGGTGGTTCTCAGAGCAAGGCTAAAGTCCTGTGCGTTTCATGCATGGTCCTCTGAGGACCCTCTGGTAGAGCCAGGAAAGCTGCAGGAAGCCACCGGTTCAGGCACGATGGGGCTCTGCTGTCCTAGGGGCAGCAGGTCAGGTTGGAGCTAAGCTTCGGCTCCCTGAGTTCTTTAGATGCCTACCTCCAATTGATTTCTTTTTAAAGTGTTTCTTCAATGCCCTTGCTTAATTGCTGTCGCCAAAATAACTTCACTGATTGGAGTGACTCTATGAAAGGGAAACTCCTCTTGGCCTTTATCAAAGCTACAATAAATTAAAAATAAAATACAGGTATATTGAGGGTATGAGTGTACAAACATACATACGTGTGTTGTGTGTGTGTAAATATATATATATATACACACACATATATAAAAATCTCATAGATTTTTTTTAATATAGTCTGGAGATGCTTCTGTTTAGCTTGAAAACCATGCTGAGGGTTTCTAAGGAATAGAAGTATCTGTTATCTTGTGTCTGTCCCCATTTTTGCCACGTTTGCCCAGCAGTATTGACGCCTGCTCCCTGCTGTCTCCTTGCTTCCAGGCAAGATTACAAAATGCCAGCATTGGGGAGAAAGTATTTTCACAGTTACCAGAAACTTGAGTAGAAAGATGACATTAGTAAGCATTTGACAGGTAGTTTACAGGTCTGTCCATGAACCTCAGGTTCTCTGTACTGCCTTTTACTGTATGAAATTATTTTAGGTTTGTTTTTATTCAGATAACATTCCTTCTGTGCAGTTCACGAATGAGCATTTTCTATGTAGGTTTTGCTGTTTCATTATCAAAACTCAAAATATTGGTCAGATATTTTTATTCCTGGTAAGAAGGAAAAATCTATTCTTTTTCTGGAGTAGTGTTCTTTTAAAATATACCCTGAAGTTTTGTCCTCACGGTAAATAAAAAGTATAAATCATATATATATGTATATATATGTGTGCACATGCATGTATATATATACACACATACATACACACACACATGCTCACACACAATCTGTCATCTTAATTTTCTGTAATCTGTTCTTTCCAAATTCTTTGGTACTGTGTTGTAATTAGAGATTGCCTTTTGCTCTAAAGGAAAAGTAATATACCCAGTGAAACATAATGGAAACAAAAATTTCAGTAAGATTTACTACAGCTGTAATAGCTGCCAGAACATTAATTCCTGACAAACAAAATGTCTCGTTTCAAACTCAAGATCCATGATTAACTCAATGTACATGTCTCCTGAGAGAGAGAAGCCTTGTTTTTATTCAGATTTAGCCTGGGATATTTAATAGTGGAGACGCTCCCTCTGTAATTCGAGGTAAGCTATCCTGGTCACGTGGCCATGGTGCGAGACAGTAAAGACAGGTTTCGGGGATTGGGTTGCTGTTGGCATCAGTTTAAAATCGCACCTTTGAGTAAACAAGTTCAACTCTAAATATAGGGCTGGCCTTGCCCTCTTTACTTGAAGCCATGGAAGGGAGGTGGCGGCGGGGGCAGGCAGTGCCGCCGGCCTTCCCCGAGCTGGCCCATCGCGACACTTCTGGGTGCCTTCTCCTCCCGTCAGGTACCCTCCCCATCATCATCCTTGTGGGCCCAGGATCGAGTCTGCTTCTTAGACTTTATATCTGTGAGATGATTGAGAAGATCAATTAAGCATAAATGTTTATATATGGAAAAGATAAATGATAAGTGTTTTTTAGATAAATAAATGATGAGAGTTATTTCAGTTTGACAAGAGCCTGGCAAGATCAAGTGGCTGGAAGGAGACCTGTTCAAACGTGGAATACGGTGTGATTTTCTAGCAAGGAAGGTGGTAGCAAGGTAGGACGTTAGAACCACTTTCTAATGCTGGCAGTGGGCTTGTCTGCATCTTCAAAGCAGCATCGTTCTAAAAGATGCTCTTTAATCTGAATTTGGATAAAATGCTGCAGCCTCCGTGAGTAGCTGGAAGAGCAGACTCATTTGTCGACAGTTGCCCCCAGTTCAGGCATCTGTAAATGCCATCATTGATCCCCTTCGTACATGGCCCATGGAGCGAAGGGGCAGCCTACCTGGCTCACAGCCTGCTGAAAATCTTTACAGTTGCATTCAGAAAAGGCCTGGTGGCTTCAGAAATTGCCTCTTTGCATCTGCTTCCCCTTCTGAAGAGTAGTAAATGAGCTGCCAAAAAGCACTGTGTGTTTCTCAAGTTTCTGAGCAAAGGTAAGTAATTATGTTAACCCTGGAGTGAAAGCTACTTGAGGTAAAGCAAGCAAAGGCAATGGTTGTGATAAAGTCTTGGGTTTAGAGCTTCACTGATTGCACCCAGGATGAAGCCATAGTGAGACACTGCTGTTCTATTCTTTGCCCAAGGTATAAAACTGATTTCTGAAGCAACCTCTCTGCCAAGAGCATCTCTGGTGCCTTGTTTCTGTGGTAGTTGTCCTGCCCTACGTTTTTTTCGGAAAGTGTACTCTAAATTTGAGATACCCTGGAAAGGGAGGATCCAAGAGTGGCTCCTTTTCCCTAGGAGACGAAGATTTAAATCATAATCTGTTAAATGACAATGAAAGTAGTTCAATAAGCAAGCTTCTACCAAGCATGTGGAGTGCCACTCAATGTTTGTGATGCACCAAATTTTGAAAGCTTTCCTGTTTAAATGGAATTTCGTCACTGATTGCTTTTTAGCAGAAATATTTGGCTGCTTAAGGTACTTTCTGGAGGATTTGCTACTCCTCCTGTACCCTGGGCAAAGTTCCTCGTGTGAACTGAGCTATCACACACGTGTACTGTACATTACTTTATAATGCAGTGAAGTATTTTCTATGATGAACCTGTAATAATATATTTTGGGGGTTATATGATGTTTGTGCTTTGCCTGTGATAAACTGCATTGCTGCTTAACTGTTAATTGCTCTGATTAATTTATTCTCTATCGCATTGTGCATGAGAGGATATCCTGTGTGTCAGTGGCACACAGAGGCAGTATAGTGTCTTACTCAAGAGCATTCGGTGTTAGTTAGTATGAAAGTTAAATGTCTTTATGCTTACTCCATGTTTTTTCCATGAAAATGATTGCAAAAGCTTTGTCCTGAAAGAGCTGACCAGGCCTTAAGTGTGCAACTCTGTTGTGATTAAGCATGTTGTTTTAAGAACTGGAATTAATTGCTGGAACAGTTTGCTAGTGGAATTGTAGGATGCAGAGCATTTCACAGTAATCACTAATTCCATTTGATTTTTTTCTTTTCCCCTGAAATGAAGTGTCTGATTTCCATGAGTCAGTTCAATTTTGTGAATATTCCCAATTTTTAATGGGAAATTTTGTAAACCAGTTCCAGACTCATGTATTCATGTTTTCCTGGTAAACTGAGGGAGGTAAAAATGCTTCTAAATACCATCAACAACAAAAAGAAACCAATTACTTGTGTGTCTAATGTGTGAGGCTTGGCAAAATCCCTTTGCAGCCCTGACCGAGTCAGCGTACAGTCACCAGTCCTTGCTGTCTTTTGAAATTTTTATTTCATGTCGAACTGCTGCGTTGCTTACTTAGGCATCTCCCGTTGACTCTCAGCGCAAAAACCGCTGCGGACGTTCGATTGCATTAGCTTTCCTAAAGGAAAATACCTCTCTCTCTCTCTGTTTTTTCTCCCTTTACCCTTACTTGTCTTTCAGTTATACCTGCCGCCACTTGCGGAGATATGTCTATGTCTTGGACAAACTGTATTTCCCCCCCTCGCACTGCTCGACGCTGCAGCATTGCTTCTCGAGCCTCAGTGACAGTGGAGAGGAGCTCTTGTCTTTAACTTGCTCTCACATTCTCAGATCCTATGCTTCCAGGTTATTAACCTCTGCTCTCCCTTTACTGCATGCTGCATGCTCCGGGACTGCTCGCTGCATGCCTTGAGTCAACAGACGGAAACCGTGAAATGGCTAAAGGGACGGTTTGTGTCTGGATGGCATCCGTGCTATGTGTCCTAAAAAACGCGGTAGAAATGATGATTTAATCTTTATTTTTTTCCTTTTTTTTTTTTTTTTTTTTTTTTTGATTGGATTTGGCATACTTTGTCTCAGCTTGAGCACAACTTCTGGAGTTAATGCGTGGACTTTGGAAGTTTAAAATGCCTTCTGCATTAGGATGAAAATATTTTAATCCTTTCCCAAAGCTGTGATGTATGAACTGTGCAGTAGTATTCGCAAAACTCGCATATGCTTGCGCAGTTTATTTGGAATTGGTGCGGAGCTATACGTTGCCTTACGTGTCAGCTTCTAGTGCTTCCCTGACACCCGTTGTTTCAGTAATGCTGTGTGTTCGTCGCTTTTCAAGAATGGGAACGATAGAAGTTTTCCCTCAAATCCAGTAAACGGACATGGCATTTAATGACAAATTAGAAAAATGCTTTTTTTGACATGCCATATCAGTTCTGATTACACAGAATAACGGTGAGAATCCGTGAGTGCAAAATGGCACTATAAAATCATTGTTCCTGATGCAGAATTAAAGGTGCTGCACAGAAAGTGTAAAATAGCAGGGATTTAACAAGAAATTTGACTTATAATACCCAAATATTTTCTCTAAGACATTTACTCTAAGTAAAAATGCAAGTTTTATTATTTCACTGTTGATGTTGTCGATAATTTAATGTATTAATCAAGATGCTAAAAATTTTAGGAAAACAAGGGGAAAATTGCATGACAAAATTGACCAGAAGATGGAAAGCATCCAGAGTGGGAATGTAGCTTCCCAGTGAAGCCAGCATTCAATAGCAACAGACCACACAGTAAACCTAAGTAAAACCAGCTTGATTGTTGGGGGAAGAAAATATGACATGCAAGCTGAACTAGCTCTTTTGGTACCAAAGAAATTTTATAGTAGTGCCTGAGGATGGAGAGTTACACTGCAGGATCTCAACAGGAGATGAAAATCTAGCTGTCACAGAGGCGTTTTCTGAAGCAGGGGTACAGCATTAAAGCAAGCACAAACCTAAAATTTCAAAGACGTTATTTAAGAGAGAATAATAATAATGAAGGCTATAGACACAGAAATTGCACTTAAGATAGAATGTTATATATGTAGGAATGATATCCTGAAAATGCAAAGGAAACGGTTATTATTATTATTCCAGCTTGTTTACATACAGTTTAGGTAATTCTCTACGACAGAAGCACTACAAAATTAGTTGGCAAAATCATCCTTGGGATACTGCAGGGATGTTGCATCTTGCAAAAAGACTGGCGATGCAGCCACTAGTGTGAGTGCCATGGACCATGTCTCATACCGGCGGTGGCAAGGAACCGCTGGAAAAAGGAACTTTTGCTCCCTAGAGGAGTATTTCCTACCTCTTGCTGCAAAGCTTTGCTACACCCCATACAACAAGGGTGTTTTCAGAATCCCCCTAATTGCTCTAGATTATTTTGCTAGATTTGATGGACATCTAGGTGGCAGAAGGTGCTGAGCATGCGTGCAATAAGGTTTTACCGTCACGCTGTAAAAACATGCAAGGAATAGAAAATACTATTAAACTGGCATTCAGCACAGTCAGGTTCTTTTTTCAAACATTAAGTGATGACTGAATTTTGTAATTGCATTTTTGAATTATCCTTTGCAGGGAGGCTTTTGTAACTTTTTAACTTACAAAATTTGTACAGGGAATTACATAATTCCCTGAAAAATTAATACTCTTCAAAATAAATACAAATCTGTGTCAGCAACTTAGAACTTGAAATGGTTTACAATTAATTTACAAGCAAAAACGAAGATAGTGAGAAAAATAGCTCTGCTGACTAAGTATAGTGCACAGATTTTTTTTTTTTCTCTGATGGAGACATAATTTATTGCTATTACTCTCTGAAACGTGAGTTGTGCATCACTTGAGATGTATTAAAATATTTCAGCCTGGGAGATTTCTAAATATCTGGTTTTCATTAAAAGCTATGCATTTATGAGATAAAAGAAGGTTATTACACACAGGGTATTTGAAATGGAAATTGCTGTGCAGGAAAATATACAGGTAGCAGTTTTTAATAGAAGGTTTTGGTTTGTTCTGGAAATGTATGCTTAGGGAAGTGAAACGCCTTCCAGTGTGCTCAACAAACTTCCCTACCTAAGTCTAGGTGGTCTAATATAGTAGCATAAATGGAGATGACATTAAAAAAAAAAAAAAAAGTAGTTTTGTGTATACATCTGAATATCCACCCTGTATTAACTGCAGCGCTATTTTATGCCATGAACAACATGCCTAGTAATTTATGCATGCCATTGCTCCTTGGAAAGCAGTGGGTTTTCGAATCGCTACGCTCCCATCACAGGGCCCTTGGCTTGATTCTCCTGAACCCTATTTCTCTCTTTAGAGGTCCCACAGAATTTGGGTTTTTCAGTAGTATGTTTGTATGTGTTGTGTGTGACCAGGAAAAGATGTGGCTTTAAATTGTTTGGAGAAAAGAAAAAAAAAAAAAAAAAAGGAGAGAAAAAGGAAATTAAAGAGGGGGGAAAAAGAAGTCTATGGAACGATGGCACTTACAAAAAACATAATGATTAATAACCATCTTTCTCTATTAAAGCATTTCTAAAAATAGAGATATGCTGATGGCTGGGCAGCACTGCTGATTTTCAAGCTGCCTTTGATTTGTGTAGATAGCAATGCCCTGTTAGATCTGCAGCCGTGCCTGGTATCACCCTTACTGAACAGCACATATTGAAGTGAATCAATTAAAAAAAAAAAAAAAAGGGGAAAAAAAAAAAAAAAGCTAAGAAGCCGCTGTTTGTTTTAGGATGCTGAACAAATTAAGGACAGTTTTATTTTCACAGCCAGCTTGACACTGGGTACCTGAAAGCAGGAAATATGGTTTCGCTGAGCCTGGTAAATTGAGTAAACATGTTCATGGAGTAGGAGAGTAAAAAGAAAAATTGTATGGCTTCATTTGAATTACGCTTTTCACCCCAGGAAGAAAGGCAAAGGAACATGATGTCAAATCTGCACTGATGACCCATTCTGCCTCTCCGCTATTGCTTAATAACGTCCTGTGTGGGGTACCAATTGCTGGCCTGGCCTTGAGCGCAGGCAGGAAAGGTGTCCGAGCGTTGTCATCAAAAATAGCTAAAATATTTGCAGATCTGACTCATATTTTTGGCATCAGTCTCTGAAGGGAATGAAGGGAGAAACACAAAGCAGAGGTAGTTATCATTGAACATTAAATGAATTTTGCGTGGATTTGTGAACGGGAAAGCACCTCAGTTGCTTAGGATCACCTAGAATGGATTTTGTCTGGGGTGAATGCTCTGTTTTCTCTGCAGCAGTGTGAGCATTTCTTTGGATTCAGTTTGTAGGCAGTTAATGTAAAAGTCTTGCCTTAAGTTAGTGCAAATAAAATAAGTTCTGTCAATATATCAGCTTCTCATGGGTAATAGCTTAGTCTGGAAACTACAAGGACCAAGGTGTTGTCTTCAAGATATCCTTCAGCCTCCGGAGAACTGGTCCCTCTCCATCGCCAGTTTAAGCATTCAAGGTTACTTGTTGCTCAAAAACGGTTGGTACTTGTCTGTGATATTTAAGTAGGAAATAGTAAATATTACTGCTCATTTTAGCATTCTCATAAAACTTCCAAATATTGGCCATATTATAACCATCTAGTACGTGGGACAACATGTAAACACAGCTGTGTTCTGCTGTAAGAGGGCTGGTAGGAATCAAGAAGATGAGCAACATTATTTTAACGTGAATGGACATATTTAAATGCAAAGGTCTCTATTTTATAGCAGACCTTCAGTAAACGTGGCTGGTTTTGCCACCATATCTGCAGGATAGAACAGGGTCAGGGTAAGCAGACTTTCATCCAAAGTTAGGTGTGAAAACAAAAACTTTACATTGAACGGATGTGGGCAGATACAAGAGGATTGAGATAATGTCTAAAAGTGGCAAAAATCTTCCTTTTGTAGGAAAATTATGCCTTAAGTGCCTATGTCCTGTTTACTCTGTGGCTGAACCACTTTTGAAGATGAAACTCTAGGCTCCCCAGATATGGGAACTATTGAAATCCTTGCTTCGTTGATGGATAATTCAGGAAATATCTGTTAGAGAAGCAAAATAATTTGTGATATAGTAGCTAGACCTTATTTAAAAGGCTTTAAAGTTTTTATATTCCGACCCATGATTTGCTCTTTTTTCAAATTTTATTAATAACCTTAGTTATGCCATAGGATAGAGGTAGAATAAGGAATATGGCAGAGTCTGAGCCACTTACAATAGAGAAATAGCTTCATATATCACTGAATAAAACTATTTTTGGAGTGATAGGTAACAGTTAAAAATTGAATCTTTTTTTCCAACCCTAAATTGATATTTCTCCAATGCAAAGGTCTAAAAATATTGGTAGATTTAAGCATCTCCCTAAAATAAATGAACTTAACTTTCTTTTTTAGCAAATATCGGTATAAGTGGGGTTGTTTGGGGGTTTTTTTGCTCTGTGCAGAACAGTTTAGTAAGGTTCTCTACCTTGTCTCTAAAATTGGCATCTGCCAAAAGAGCCTGGTGCCGGGGCGGGCTGCCGCAGAGCCCTTTCCTTCCCGTGCCCCGCGGAGCACCGCCAGCAGCATTCGGCACGCTCTGCTCTGCGTTGTGCCAAGCCAGAAGGCTGAGGAGAAGGCTGCCAGTTCAGGAATTACACTATCATGGCACTATCACAGGTTATAATTAGGGGTTAGTTAGGAAAATTTCCTTTTTATCGAAACAGATGTTGTTACTCATCCAACTTTTGATGAAGAAGTTGGAGATCCTGCATTCTTGTGACAATTAGCAAAATCTTTTTGCACGGAAAGCTCGGAGCCAACGCTCCTTTTTATTCTTTTTATTATTAAGAGTCACCTTGTGTATGCTGCAATGCAGTAAGAGGCTTGAACCATGTGGATGCCTATTATGTGCTGAGAAGGACTGGGGGATACACAGGAGGAGGTTCATCTGGAGCAGAGAGATGAGCCAATTCCTGTATGCCGCTTACACCTCCAGCTTAAGCCTTATGTTAATTCTTAACATGGTCACCTGGATGCAGACTTCAGCTTTCAACCACTCAAATTACTGATGTTTCACCTAAAGACTCAAAAATGGTCTTTTTTCCTAAAGAAATTAATATTCATTATTTTACTTCCTCCTTTCAATGCGAAGTGTGCTACTCGTTGCTGTGACGTTCATTGATTTCAGTGCTTATGATTTGTGTGTTTTAAATTTGTGTCATAGGTAGACTGTGGAACTACTGGCAGAATCTAATTTACTAAAATAAAAATAATGATAAGCAAAAATGGACAAAGAGAAAGAGAGGGTGGTAAGCTATGCTGATACCTCTTTGAGGGTGCAGGCTTGTTTGATAGTATCAGTGTGCTGGGATTTCTGTAGAGCAGACTGTAATTTTATATGCAAGCTCTTTCTGCTGAGCTTCCTTTCAGGAGGTTTTGTGTGGGCTCACATCCTGACCTTGCATTGCAGGTCAGCAGATGAGGCTATTTCATGGGCCACGGTGTGCACCAATGCTTCTCTGAAATCCAGCTCTCTTATCATTGACTTCATAAAAAAAAAAAAAAAAAAAGGTTTTTGTCAGAGGCCTGATAAATTACTACAGCTTAATGTTTTATTGCTTTTTGTTTGTAATTTTTAGTCAACTCTTGGTAATTTCGTTGAAGCATTTTCCTTAATTAAGCGACGATCATTTTATGCTCAACGCTGAGTGACTTGACAGGGAGGAATTATTTGTAAGTAGTTCTATTACAAATTATTTGTCTCCATATTGCATAGCATATTGATCATGAAACCAGTGAGATCAAAATCAATGCTCTGGGTATTCAGTGGGTGAAAAATTATCTAGCTGGTAGGTCTCAAAATACAGTATGACTGGATGATCACCAAAGGGAGGAGCGATATGTCTAGTGGAAACCCTTAGAGACTGGTTCTTAACTCTTACCCCATTTAAAATATGTCTTGAGAGCAGTCTTGGGGGAAGCAATAAGGAATGAAGAGGAAGGATTGCTGATACCAAAAAGTAGCAATCAAAGCATGATGCAAGCGAGCAAGGTATATTTTCCCAGAGCCAAAGAGAATATCCGTCCGTGTAGGTCACGCTCTTGTCGTAAGATATTTAAGTAGCGTTTACTCTGAAAAGGACTTGGAAGTAGTCCTGGGCACTCCAAGGAATTTTTTCTGAAATGTTGCAAGAAGCTGAAGGTAAAGACGTTCTCTAGGAAGGGGCACTTCAGTTCAACATGCAAAGGCCTAATGCATTCCAGTAGCTGGAAACTGAAGCAAAACCAGTGCAAACTAATTGCTGCTTTTGACATGGTACATGATTAATCATTGGAATAGTTTAACAAGGTTCTGCATTTCCCAAGACTAGAATTTTTAAATTGAGGTTACATATTTCCCTAAAAGATTATGGCCAAGTGTGGCCACAGCTGTTGGACTTGCAGGAGGAAGGAGTTGAGGGAATTCCTATGGCTTGTGTGAACCTGGCTGATAGAAGTGGCTCTTTCTGGCTTTAAAAATCGGTGTCACAGGCAGATTGCCATGGAGTGCTTGTTTGTTTTGTTTGCCTTACAGATTTCTTTAAAAGACGTTTTGGGTTAGAATTAATCCAAATATTATCTTCCCAGGCACTATCCCCCAGGTGATCTGACCCAAATAGAGCAAAAGCACGCAGGCTGTCAAAACATCAAAACACCACACTCTCATGCCAAATAATAATAATAATAATAATAATAATAATTTGGAAGAAATTGCAAGAGCTATGTTCTTTCTATGTAATAGAAATTTATTCTTTATTCTTCCCACCCTGGTTAAAAAAAAATTATCACAGACATGATCTAGGCACATTCTGCCACATTAGCATATGAAACTACAACACGTCCTGATCTGACAAAATTATTTTTAATTGAATGTTTATGAGCCTGCATTCCCATGAGATGAATCATAGAATCAGTAAGGTTGGCAGGGACCTCTGGAGATCATCTAGTCCAACCTCCCTGCTCAGCAGGGTCACCTACAGCGTGGTAGACAGGGTTGCATCCAGGAGGGCCTTGAAGATCTCCAGAGAAGGAGACTCCACAACCTCTCTGGGCAGCCTGGTCCAGTGCTCCGTCACTCTCACAGGGAAGGAAATTCCCCCTCACGGTCAGGCGGAGCTTCCTGTGCTTCAGTTTCTGCCCGTTGCCTCTTGTCCTGTCACACGGGACAACTGAAGAGAGTTTGTCCCTGTCCCCCTGGCACCCTCCCTTCAGATACTTATAGACATGAAATTGGAACAAAACTACTTTCACACATTTCCATTGTAGCAGTTTGTTCAGAGACCACGGGGAGGTTGTGTTCCTACGTAATGTCTGGCAATTAATCAGGACTGGGAGGGAGGGGGGGTCTTATTCTTCTGTAAACATGTAAATAAGCCATTATTGTGAGACTAAAAAGAGAAACGTTCTAAAGCTTGCCTGAAGAGTTTGGGAGAATGCTAATAAACTTAATGTGAGATTGAATATAATTTAGTAGATTTCTGAAATCAGAAAGCATTTATGGTCATATGAGCCACTCTTCTGCTTAGACACCAAAAACGTTACTCAAGTATTGCATTTAGTAGTTCAGCTCTGATATGTCATGGTAGCAGGCAATGTAGGCTGCGGTGTGAGTACTCTTTATCTTGCCCACCTAGATGTGCACTTTTACCTGTTTCAGTTTACCAGACAGTGCTGTATGAACTTTGATTAGTGAAGGTGACTTAGCAAACTGTATAATTGTTGTCTAAATATAGAAGAATGTTCACTTAGAAAATAGCAAACATATGCTACTGATTCAAAACGTCTTACAATTTGTTAGGACAGATTCTCACCAAGCCACATTGTGGCTTATACAGAAGTCCTCTTCATCATGCCAGGTTGCACATTGACTGGTTATAGCTGTGATTGCAGGTCTTACTATGTGCTGGTGTAACTAGTGGGAAGTATTGGTTGCTGGTAGAATATATATTAATAATTGTGATTAAGGTGTTCCAACCAGAATGCATCAAGTTTAAGTATCAAAATGTATACCTATTTTACCTTTTAAATAGTATGGAATACCTACATCTTCCAGGAATATTGAGAATTAAATGTTTGCTCATGCATATGGGTGTCAAGAGAGAGAGTTGGGTATCCACCTGTAATTGGATGGTAGCTTAAGTATTGAAATATTTCAAAAAATCTCGCAAACCTGAGAAGCAAATGATTGATGAGGACCCTGGAAGAGGGGAGCTTCAAATACCTTGCCAGAAAATGCAGTCTCCTCTTGGAGAATGAGCAGATGATTAAAGGATTCAAATTGTGCATATGAATAGTGGTGATGAATGAACTTTTATCAAAAGACTTTCAAGAAGGCTCTGCTCTGAGTTTTATGTTGTTCATGAAGGAGACAACATTGGTTTGTAAGGTTGCATTCAAAGTATCCCACTCCATAAAATGCTTGAAGTCTCAGTGGAGCAGTAATTTTTAATCAATAAACTCAACAATGAATAGCGCAGCTTAAGCAACCACCAACAACACCAGGTATGTTAACATCATAGGTGGCTTCCATTTAAAATGCAATTTAGTTAATGGGGTTTTGTGTGGCTGAGTTGCTTGCTTGTATGGGGTTGATTAATGCTTGATGGTGTGCTAGTTTGATATTGTCTGTCTGTATCCAAAAGAGACCTTATATAGTAAAACACAGGGTTTTTTTTTCAGTAAGCCCAGATTTTCTCAAAGCAGATGTCGTGATAGGTACTATACGGGAGGAACAGAATGGAGCTGCCTACTGACAATACCTGAGAGCTTTCATTTTCCTAAGTAATCACAGCTCCAAAGAGCACAAGTGTGGAAATGTCCATTCTTCAGTGTTTAATACTTGCTTGACTCAATAAGCGATTAGAAGCCATCCTTGTGGCTCTCCTTCCAGAGCAGCTCTTGGTGGTCTTTCAGCTGTTCAGATCTCATGTTCGGTTTGCAACTGCCCGGAGCGAGGCCATGGGAGCGACCCCCGGCTCAGCGCTCTGCCGTGCTGCCCCAGCTCTCCGGTGAGGCCGAGGAGGCTGCATGGAGCAGAGCGGGGAGCAGAGGAGCTTCATGAGCACCCGTGAAACATTGCCAATTTGTTTAAGCAAAGGATAACTTACTGATTTGGGACCTGGCATCCAGATTCATTCATACATACCTAAATTATCCCAAACAGTCCAAATTTACAGAATTAGTAAATCATTGTAAGAATTGTTTCTTATGTTCTTTTTCTTTTCCCAGCTTCTAATTAGATCATCAAATTATGAGAACCATAATTTTTCTTGCAGTCTGGTGTCTCCATTTCTAACCACAGTGTATTTGACCGAGAAATGCAGAGGTGGAGGAAAAAAGAGGGAAAAATAGTCAGCTTTTTCATCCTAATCCTCTAAAGGATTGATTTAAGTTGTCTAAGGAGGCCTTGGATCCCTACTATACAGCAGGTTGTAGGAGTTGAGAGCTGTGAGCCATTCTTAAGTGTTTTTGTTCTTTCGTGTTTGTAAGCTGAATTTATGAGAAAATATTGCAAATGCTCCCCCTGCATCAGCCGCAGATCAGAAAAAGCAGTGGGAGAGGAAAATAAGAACAACCACGACTGGTTTCCAAAGATGACTAATCCTGCAGCCCCAGTGTAACCTCTGGGACAGCAATTAACATTTAGCTTTTCTAAATGCTGGAAATGTTTTCTGGGGCACCAGCCTAGCTGAAAACTAGCTTAATACTTGTGCATTAATGAAAGAAGATTTTAAAGTTTGCATTTATTGTTCCTACCTAATGTACGTTGTTATTTGAAATATGTATAGGTGAGTGCCATGCAGTGCCACATCACAACTGTGCTCTATGTTAGTTATCAAAACATTTTATAAAGGAGGAAAGACCCAGTTTTGCGGATAGAATAAACTGAGGGACATCTAAGGGAAGTGACCCGTGGGACTGATTCTGTCAGGAATAGAGTGGTAGGGTTTTTTTTTTTTTTGACTCCCCACTGGTTTAAATCCAGATCCTAAATTTTATCAACTTAAATAGATTGAAGTCCAGTCTAGTTGAGTGGTCTTCCTCCAGCCAGTGAGCTCAGAAAGGTGAAGATTGACCGTCCTGGGAATTGTACACTCTAAAGCTCTGGCATGAATTTAATAGCGTATGGTCCTACAAAGAACTGAGCCTTTTTAAACAGGAATTTACTGAGCTCTGCTGTGATTGCTATCCGGTTTTGCAGAACAGTTTTATTTTTAAGACAATTCAACGTCATTGCAAAAGTGCTCCGTGGTACAGTTTGGGCTTCGCAGAAGACATTCGTACATTGATTTGTTTTCAGTTTCCAATAGATAATACTTGTTGCATTTTGATTTATAACAAAATAAGTTCTCAGTCCATCTCACTGTCCATTTATCTAGCCTGTACTTCATCTATTTGTCTATGAGGATGTTACGGAAGACAGTGTTTTACTTAGAGGACTGGAGTGGCTTGGTAGGAGACTTTCTGGCTGAGACATGCTTAGCTCTGGTGATCTTAGGTATATTTGGGTTTAGTTTTAATTTCTGGTGAATGCCTTTCCCATAATTATGTCTGTCTATAATCCAAGTATGTACACCTTGGCTGAGTTTGAAAGCATTATAAATATTTCGGTTGTTCATTTGAGAGCCATTATACTACTTGTATAGTTGATCACCTTTTGCAGTTCGGTTTAGTGTCCAGAATAATTTTGGCCACAGATTAATCCAGCTTACCCCAGCAGGCTTGTAGAAGCTAGTCTTTATATGCCTTTTATTGTCGCCTAGGTGAATTTAACTTCACAGGTGTATTTGTACGTGTCTAAAAAGCTGTGTTGTGTCTATTCTGTGCAGCAGTTTGTATATCCCGTTGTAATACAGGTTGTATTTGCCCCCATGATCCAACTGTCTCCATTTATTTCCCAAGGAGAAAGAGCATCAACCTCCCAAAGAATCCAGGAAGGTTGCACTTTCTTTTTGTACTATTTAGAAAGACAAACTGTTGATGTTTGCTTTATCATCATGCTCATTTTGTTCTTGGAAATGTTCTTTGCTTTGGAGAAAACACAGCGTGACCTGGAACATGATAGAATTGGTCTATTGAAAGTACATCTTTGGGTGCATTTTTCAGGAATTTCTGATTTGATAGAGGCAGAGAGAATCGCACAAGGCAGTAAGATGTATAAAACTCAGTAGGAGGTAAAGCACAACCTCTTCTCTCTATGGAAATGAGGTTAATTTCCAAATAAATTGAAGACAATGTAAATTTAATTACTGTGCGACTTGAGGAATTGGGACTTTAGAAAAATATATCATGTTGGTTTTGAAGATGTAAAAATATTGCACAACTGCAAGTATGCTAGCATGAATCATTAAATCAAATCTGTATCATTTTTCCCAGCAAACGTGAGGTTGGTGTGTATTTGCCTAAAGTCAATAAAATAACCTTTCTTCAGCATGACAAGTGTGGTAGTGAAAAAGATAATTTAGGATGACGGCATACGTGGGAAAGAGAAACTTTTTCTCCTGAAAAAGTAATGAATAATAACTTTGAAACATTACCTAAAATAAAACCCGTTTTCTGTTGTGTAATAGCAGTTCACGTACCATTTCTGGCCCTTAGTAGTAACTCCTCCTTAACTGAAGAACAAAATGGAGAAACCTAAAATGCAGACTACATGTAAGAGCTCAATTTAGCTCTGCCAAGGGTGCCGTATGAGACACGGGTAAGATGCGTTTTGCTGATTAGGGAAAGGTATTTTTACAAAATGCCGAAGGGAAGGTCAGACCCGGAGCTCTTGCGGGGATGCTGCTGCCGCTGCATGCCGCAGCGAGCGTGCTCTCGCACGCTTGTGCTGTTGGGAGGAGTCGCGCTGCTGGCCGAGGCGGTGGCTTTGCAAACTCGGTATTGCAAACGTTTTTTGTCCTTGAAGGCTTCCAGGAGACCTGCTCTGTAACTGCCATGATGAATATTTTAGTCCTTTTCAACCCGTAATGTATTTCTAAAACCGTTTGGAAGATGCTAAAGATTGCGTTGCGTTCCTGATACGTGTGTCGCGTATCGGAGGAATGTGCAGGATTTGCAGCTGTAACTGGGCCAGGCCCACGCTCTGGAAATCACAGATTCACAGAAGGGTTGAGGTTGGAAGGGACCTCTGGAGATCATCTGGAGATCTGCTCAAGCAGGGTCGCCTAGAGCACGTTCCACCACACAGATGGTTTTTTCTTTTATGTTCTTTAAGCGCCATAGAAGAAAGGGGAGAAAAAAATCCCTGAACTCTCCAAATTTATCACAGCTTTCAACTGACATGAATGTGGGGAAGGTGAACATTACTATTTGTAATAAAGATGCATAGAAAAAGAAGCAGCTGAAAGGTACTGTAGCTATTTCTAATAGGTAGAAATGGGCATGCGTGCTCCTGAGGAGCCATATCTATGTGGAAGTCTTGCAAAGAAAAACATTAAATAATGAATTAAGAGGATGCCATCAGCTTGTTTGCTACAAGGTTGACACAGCACTTCTACTCAGTTGAGCAAGGCTAGGCTTGAGCTTCTTAAATCCCAATTAACCTCTGTACAGATTATGAACCTTAGCTCTTTCCGTGATAAATTGAGCTCTCACAAAATACCTGTTATTTTACACGGTGTATACTGCAACGGGTTCTGCCTGGGTATTAACATCCCTTGAAAAAGGAAAAAAAGAGCTTCACAGTTGCATTCCTGTTTTGTGTTTGGTCACTGTGGACGTACACATCACAGAAATACATGTTTTTGTTTCTGGCTGATAGCATCGTTTATATCCTCATGTACCTGTACTTTCTGTAAGTAGCACAGCAACAACATGCAAAGTATTTGATGGCGTAGTGCTCGCAGCCCTGGCGTGGGCATGCTGGGTGCTATTGCAAAACACTTTCCCTCGTGAATGTGTGCGCTTAGTAAATGTTTCCTTTCGACGACATGGGTATTTTTCAGGCTGAAAATACCTATTCTTTATTTCCTATCTATTTTAATGTGAATTTTCCTTTGGAAGAGGTTTGTTTATGACTGGCTCCATTTTCAAAGTCTATAGCTGGGTACATAAATCCACAGAAATTCAACATCAGTGTTAATATTACAGTGAAGGAGATGGACGGTTTTTACTTGTGATATTTATTTTTTTCAAGTACATTGTTGTTATGCTTTTACAGGAAATATTTAGTAATAGAGATTAAACTTAATCTTGGTCTTAGTATTGAAAAGTATTTAATATATTACATTAATTTTTCTTTGTTTTTCTTGCATTTTTTTTCTCTTTTTTCAAGGAGTCTGGCAGAGGCACTTCTGTGTGCCTCAGAAAATTTTTAAACATTTCTGCCTATTTCAAAGTATGCATATTTGCATGTCAGCATTATTTGCACAGAAGTAGTATTTCCAACAAATATCTCTTTCCTTGAGGCAATTGTGTGTATGCGTACATGTGTTTGTATACATTTTTGGCTTTTAAACAAGCCTACATTAAACAGGAGCTGCTCAAAGGTAAGGAGCTGGTCCTTCAGTTGCATGGCAGCGGTGTCTTTTTAATTTTCTTGTTGTTGTTTTGTTGTTCAGAGTCCGTCTTTGTTTTTCTGGGTGGGAGTTGTGCTCAGACTGCTCTCTCCAGCAATTTCCTCTGCTTCTCACCCACAGAGTTTTGTCCTAATTCAAGGCAAATGTCTTCTCTCGGCAGCTATGAAACATTGGCTCTGTTGAATTAGCTGCAAATGGATGAGCTGGAAATATTGTGGACCTGTTGCCCATTCAGTTTTTATATAAAATGTTAACAGGGCAAGCACAGGGACTATTGAAAGGAATTACGTTCATGCCTTGAGACTCCTAAGGCAGATTCATGGCTGTTTAGCTCAGAATGAACCTTATAATTAGCCTGACCCTTCCTGAGTTTTAAAAACACGCGTTCTGTTTATACTGAACTGCATACGTTTTTCCCCATAGCTTTAAGCCTTCCTAATGGAGTTTGCCGCTTGCAAAAATACAGAGGAATACAGCAGAGAAATAGCGCTAAGTGCTTTGTCCGAATCTGCTGCTTCTGGGGGGTTTCCCTGGGGGATTTTCCTCTGTAGCAGTTTGCACTCTGGTTATTGAGTTCATACTTTAATGTAACTTGGAGCTATGAAGTTGTTGTTTCTGTGTAGTATTTCTTATCCTTGCCTGACTGTATCCTCTAAGTAGAGTTACAAGGATCTTATTTGGCATGCAGGACAAAAGAGGAATGAGATTATCTGTAGCAATATACAGGGGAAGGATTTTACTGCTTTTTTGTTGTTTTTACTTTGCTAGCAATAGGAGCATCAGTTTTCCAACATTCACTGGAAACTGTCCAGAAGCTACACAACAATTTATGCCTTCAGATGAAGAATACATTTCCCACTCTCTGCAAATTAAACTCTAGACTAACTTGTGTAAATATTTACTTTTGCCTCACCAGATCAGATTCCTTATTTCCATATTTTTTCTAGTCTCTTTGTCTCCTTCATTCCATTTTAACAGGAAATCCTGTTTGCTAATGCAAAGCCTCCGTTAATTTTTATAAGTTGCTTCTGAATTTGCTTGTATGCTTTATACCACAGATATATGGTGAACAGGTATTTTTTAATTATTAATAACAATTTCTTTGATGGGAGGCTATACTATAGAATGTCTTTCATAGCACATTGGTTGTTGATCTCAGTTCACATGTAATAAGACAGAAGAATACTCTTTAAAATAAATCATGAATTTCTGTAACAAAATGAAGATGTCTTGAACCGCAGAATCACAGAACAACTGGAGTTGGGAGACACCTCTGGAGATCAAGCAGGGTCACCTAGAGCAGGTTTCCCAGGACCCTGTCCAGTCAGGCTTTGAATATCTCCAGCAATGGAGACTCCACCACCTCTCTGGGCAGCCTGTTCCAGTGTCCAACCACCCTTACAGTAAAGAAGAGTTTTCTTATGTTCAAGCAGAATTTTCTATGTTTCAGTGTATTATGACAAAGTTCAGGACTGTAGAATTAAAAGAATGGTCTTTAATACCTGTTGTTCAACAGGAAGATGGGATAGAAATCACTTAGCTACCCAGCATCATATTGTAGTCTTTTGTGATGCTTTGGGGTTTGCCCAGGAATAGATTGTGTGTCTCAGCTGCTTGCTATTTCCAAGGGGACACAAACTTACATTTTGGAGAAGGTACCAGCGAAGAAAAATCAGAAGAATATGTCTGGTCACTGACAGGAAAAGAACCTAGCAATACCAAGCCCTTCGCCTCCTGGGAGAAGCCATTTTCATTCCCTAGTCCTTTAAGTACTACTTAATGAATAAATCCATCAGGGATGCTTGGACAAACCGTTTTATTTGCATACGTTACCTTTGTGGAGATTGCACACCCTAGGTTTTTTGGTTTCACGTTATCTCCACAAACTGGATGGTCCTAATGGTAAATGTAACAAAGATTTATTCAGCAGAAATTAATGTCTTCTCTTTACGAGATTAGAAAGAAAGATACAAAGTATGTTGTTATTTTCTGCTTAGTGGTTTGATATCCTAATTGGTTCACTCCTCTTACCTGGGAGCCTGAATGTCTCCCAGGCAGTGGAGAGCAGTTCTTCCCTCTTCTTTCGATTGCTTCGTCCACTTCTGAGTCCATTTCCTCTCTTAGCACCTATCCTGCACTGGAGAGCTTTCAGAGTCCGAAGCAGCTTCTCTCTCACATTATTTCCATTTATGTGACATTACATTTTTATTTTGCAAGTTGTAAAATGTCACAAGAGCTCTTCAATGGACTGGGCTTTCATGGACTTTGAGGTTTTTCTCCACTCTTTGTCCTAAATGGCTTTTTTTTTTCCCATGGCCTTGTTCCTTAGGTGCTTAGGGATAGCTTCTGTGTTGTCCGTAAAAAGCCTGGTGAACTGGCTGCTTTGTGCTTACTCGGCACCATTCCAGGCGTGAAGGACTTTACTTATTAAATTGCGTATGAAGCAGCCCTGTGCATTTATTCTGGTGTGACCTCTTGTGCGTTACCAACTTTCTGAAGAGACTAGAAACTATTATTAAAGCCTATGAGCAGTTCAGAGAGCTTCTATGTGGAGTTGTCTGTGTGAGGATGCGAGTAGAATTCTCCTTCCATAACACACTTTTTTTTTTGCTGTAATAACTTAAGCAATAGGTCAAAACAAGGAAGTGTTGCTAAAATATAGAGGAATTAAGGTATAGTTTAAACTTTAAGACTTCAGGTTTTGAACGTAAGGTATTTTCAGATCTGGCCTCTATGAAGGGGTTGTCTTGTAATACAATTGCAATGTTCACATGTGAGCTGTAAAATCCTGTTGTATAAGGAACTTTTGTGTAACATGGGGTTTTAGTGTTTATGGCTTACATTTAATTCTTTAAAATTTAGAACAATAATACATATGGCATGTGTATGAGTGTGGAGAGTAGGAACGACCCAGAGTATGGCTGAAATGTTTGAGAATTTTCATCATCAGATTTTTGATCCTTGAAACTGTTTTTCCATCAACAAATAGTGTTTGTGCTTTATCTGCCGTTCATTTTGCTACAGTGTGCTTCTGAGCTGGGAGAGTGAGCAGGAAAGATTGAGATCGTTTGAATCTTCAGGCTTTGCATAAATTACTTTGAACAGGGCTTTAGATCTCCATTAGTCTTGTATTCAGAGCATGTAGAATATTTTTAAACACTCAGATAACTGAAAATTTTTCTCCTTGAGAATCTCAATAGTGAGTCAGAATTGGGAAGGATGCAATCCTTATTCCTTTTCTCTGTCATATAACTCCATCATAAAACATCATGTAACTGTCTGCTGAGTCACCTTCCACGCCCTGGAAGTGTCCTTTTCTTTCAGTTTTCCATCTCTTTCTTTACATCTTAGCATTAGACTAAGCTTAACTTCATACGCAGAGAGAATACCAAGATTTGCTTCTTTTCTCCCAGATCTCTCTCCTGCTATTCTTTGTAATTGCTGCTAATGTCAATGTCCTATTCAAGTTTATTGCAGTTTTTTTTTTCTTTTTATGCTTTATGTATCTAGGCAATCTCCAGATTCTTTTGTGGTTCTCCTCTGTCCCTCTTCATCCCCTGCATCCCCAGCCTAGTGACTGATTCCTTTTGATTTTTACATCTTAAAAAGTTGTGTCTTTCCTCAGTTGAGCATTTCCACCTGTTTTTAGTCTTCAGCTCTTCCAAATTATTTCTTTACAAGATATTTAAAATATTGTGTTTGAAATAATCCTTTGACATGGTGTGGCTTTTAGACCTTCCTTGGTTTTGGTTCAGATAGAGATCTGACATTTCTGGAAAAAGGGACATTTGGAGTGTCTCTGACACAAATCTTCCTGTTTCATTAACTTCATTTTCAAACAAATATCACTTTCCTTCTATCTGAATAGACAGCTAAACCTCTCCAAATCTTCATAAAGGCCTATGAAATTTAGTATTTTATTGAATCATTACTGTCTTAATTACAAAAGCCATTGAGAGATGTGCCAGCCTATTAATTAAAGAATTTCACTTTGAAGATACCTTTCCAATTTTACCAATCCTAATGACAGTGGTTTCCTTAAAGCAACTAAACCCACAATTGCTGTGAACTGAGAAGTCTCTCAGGAGGATTTTGTTGTCTGTATCTTTCTTCAGATTATGTATTATAAAGGAAAATAAAAACAAGTACAAATTTGTGCAAGTTATGCTGCAAAATTCCTGCCATGTCTTTTGATGCAGTATGCGTCGAGCGTTACCTAAATGCATGTGTTTTTAGGACTGGAATAGACCACTTTGATCATATGATCTTATGCTGGAGATCTTTCCATTGGAGATCATATGATCTCCAACATAACCTGGACCATAGGGACTTCGCTCAATCAGTTCCTTCCTCCAGGCTGAAATTTCTGTGGTTGAACTAGAATGTTTAAAACCTCCAATCTTTGATGGAAGTTGTTACTGTCACAACCTTTGCCAAGTTATTCCAGCAGTTATCTACCTTCCCTGTTAAAGCCATATTGTACTGTGAATGGACATGTCTGTTCTTACTTGAGCTAGATGACACCAGGAGCAGCAGGAAGTCAAGGGTCGTCCCCAAGACCTAGGAGTCCCTCTTGTTACCCGAACTCGGCCTGAATGTACGTTCTTGGTAATTCCCAGTTGTCTTTTGGCGTATAACCTGGATGTGCTTAGGAAAAGTCTCTGTCTGGTTGATCTAGTCTTTTTTAGTTGCTGCCCAAGGACAAGATCCATCAGGCTTGACAACAGCTTGGGTTCTTTGTTGCTAATTTTATGCCTAAGATTTTGACTGCATTAAATCACAGGTTTACTTTTTGCCTTATTTCTTGAAAGATAAAGACAACATTAACAAGATTGTCCTTTTCTGTTTATGAGAAATAATGAATGTGCCATTTGCGAACCTCAACCGTAACAGTTCTACTTTGTTGTGTATCATTGATGTGTATCAGTGATGTATATCATCTTCCATGTCATTTCTATATCATTGAAGGTATTTCAGTAGCTTCAGTTAAATAGCTGTTGCCCTTTAGAAGGGCCAAGAATATCTTCCTGTTGGACCCTGCTAGAAAGACTGATCTGAAAATTGTGTGGTTACAGGTAGATTTTTTTGAACTGGTCAGATGCCCATTCTTCAATCCATTTAACACGTCATGTTGCTTTTTATCATTCTGGTTTCTTAATAAAAAAAATTCTGCATGGAACAAATATATAAATGACATGCAGAAGTCTGTTACAAGAGTGATACTCGCTTGCCTGATTTTCTTTGTAGTCTCATTTAAAAAAATGGTTTGAGCTTGATAAGGTCTGTTTTTCTATTCTGATGGTGGCCTCCTTTGAATGAATCTCGGAATACAGGTTGCATTATTATGCTCAGGTTTGCCTCAGACTAACTGACGTGTGATTATCCTGGGTCATTGCATTTACTTTCTTAAAATAAGGTACAACAATGCCTTTCCTTCTCACTGCATCTTTAAGTCTGGCCACAATTTTTTTCATGTTTTTCCTTTTTTTTCCTCTTGGTAATTTACAGCAATTTCTAATTTTCTAAATTATGGTTTTACTTTTACCTTCTAATTTTAATTCCTTCATCTTTTATTTATTTATTTTTTTTTTTTTTAGAAATTTCCATTTATTGGATTTATTTCTTGTATGGGAGAGTGGTGCTTTACGAACTTTTAATCTCTGCTGTAAACTAGACCTTCTGCAGAATAGCACATTTTTGTTTTTTTCCCTCAGTTGTCATTTTTGGTGGATCAGGAAGAAAGTAGTTAAATGACTTCCCATTATGGGCATTTTCACTTCCCTCACCCCAGGCTTTGCAGACTCGGCTTTTTGAAAGCATTAAGTTTGTACGTTCCTGGTTAGAATTTTATTTTGTGTCCCTAAACTATATAATCAAATCACTTAAGCAACCATTGCTCTTTAGTCTGTAATCATTGCTTTATTGATCGGGGTTCAGCCTGGTGTTAAATTAAAAAAAATAAAATAAAGTTTCCTCTGTATTGAGGGAGTTAAGAAGCCAGTGCCTTCATATTTTCTAAAAATCAGAAATATGAGACTTTGAGTTTATCATTCAGACTTGTGTCTTCCTTGTCAGTTTAGTGCATCCATAGCGTGATTTGATGAGCCATAATAGATGCCAGCTGTTATTTCATCTAGCTGTTATTCCAGCCTGTTATTTTGCTTGCTAAACATTGATCCATAAGTAATTCTGTGACTGAGGGCTGGATTGATGTACTAATACATTTTAATTGTTCTGAACATAATTTGTTATTATTATAGACTGTCCATAATCAGTAAGATCAAAGGGTCATGTAGCTCCATACCCTGTCTGATGGCTGTCAATAGAAAAAAGCTTAGAAAAGGACAAGTATACTGGTAGAAAACCCCATGTTATTGTCAACCTGAGCGGGCTGTCCTCCATGACCATGTCAAATATTTAATTTTCAATTTGATATTTTCAGCCCAGTTTTAGCAGGGCAAAAGTAAAAGTGTGACTTCTATTATATTTTATATTCTCTCTCTCTCTCTCTCCCTATATATGTATATGTATACACACATATGCATATCTGATCTTACCAGGGGTGTGTGTGTGTATGTATATATATGTGTGTGTGCACACTTATATTTTTATTTTATATATATATATATATATATAAAAAATTTTATATAAAATTTTATATAAATATAAAATATATATATTTTATATATATAAAATTTTTTTTATATATATATATATATATATACACATATATACATATGTATATATATATATATATATATATATCCCTGGCAGACAGTGGAGATGTGACTACTGTAAAATCTAGTATGTCCTTTAGCAGGCAGTGTTTATTGATGATGAAAGAGCTGTATGAATTAAATTTCATGAAATGCCTTTTGAGGATTGTAACTAAATCCATTCTAATATTCTACAAGTGAAACAGGTATTTCACAAGGTGGTTTTCAGAGCTAGAGATAGAGGACATAATAAATGAATTATTTGGTGGAGAAGTTTAAACCGTTTCCTTTGGGAGATTTTTCTCTTGCTTTCTGGCTGTAATTCCATGAGCTGTTTTCATTCTTGGTGTGAAAAGTTCCTGGCTGCATGTTGCTGCCCTCATCCTGCTGTGTCAGTGTGACTGATCTCAGGGACTGCTGTCTGGAAAGGATAACTGATAGGGGAAGGAGAGGATTGGGGCTTTTTTAACCTGAATATTGGTGTTCTGGGCTACGGTCCCACAAACGAGTGTTCTAGCACAGGTGCAAAGTCGATGAACTGTGGCAGGAAAGCAAAACTTTGCAGCGGAAAGCAGCAGTGCCAAAGTCAACGTATAGTAAGACTTACCTCCTCGTTGCCACTTTAGAAATGGAAATCAACCACGAAGAGCTTGGTTATGCCATATTCAAGCGCTCTAGTTTGGTTACATTACACTTCTAAATTACTCTAAGGAAGCAAAAATGAGATATAAAGAAGGAATGTTCTTCCTTCCATTTCCTTTCTCCTTCTTTTTCCCCATTCTCTCCATTTTTGCCAGAGAAAATAATTTGCTCTATGGTATTCCAATTCCATGCAAGAATAGTAATATATGTGCATTTTCCTCTTCACATGTATTGAGTAAGTGCATATTTCAAAATCCTATCCCCAATTCTTTTGTTTTATACTTAAATTTCCTTTATAGCCAAAACACTATGTGTTTTGGAAAAAAAGGTTCGAAGTCCTTTTTTGGTCTTTTTCCTCTTCATGAAATAAACTGTATTTTCTGGAGCAGACTGATGCTACGTGTAACCTGTTGCTTCTGCCCCACTGTAGACATCACTAGGTCGGTGCTAGCTGATTATTCTGTCTCCGCAGCACTAGATGGTGCTGATGGCAGCATCTCCGAACTGCGAGTCTTCAAAAATACCAGTGCTTCTAAAAGTAGTGCTGCTATTTCAGGTGAATGACCAGTTTTCAAATCAAAATTTTGATTTGTACAAAAAATTTCACTCTGCAAATACAATAGCTGATTATGGGAAGGAAAAGGATGGAAAGTCTATTAATATATTTTATTTCTTTGTTACCTCTTCCCCTTTTAACAGGGAATGTTCTCAGTTTTTTTGATGAATAGCTGTGAATTAGTGGGAGGTTGACATTTGTTCCCAGGAATTATATTGTGTCAAGGCTGTGCGTGGTTCTATCTGATAACACAAAGAAAAACAGAAGATTCCCGATGCTGGGACAAAGCAGATTTCCTCTGGTCTTGCTTACTCTTTTAAGCAAAAGGTGTTCATAACATTGTCAGGCATGTTGTGTAATCCTGAAAACCCTGAATGTTTCTCAGCTCTTAAAACCATCAGAGAGAATAATCATTTTGGAGTTTTCCCTGATGTCTGGGCCACATTAGCCCAACCGAGATGATCACCACCTTGCTGACGGCATCCTCGTGTGGCTGGGACGCTGGCAACCAAGCTATCATCCTCGGTTTGGCTGCCTGGGCTTGAGCGCGTTGCTGGGTCTGTCAAATTTGAATTCTCCAGCTGAAACTTGAGGATGGTGCAGCATACCTCAGTGGGCTTTTGTGTGGGTTAATTGGATGACTTCAGTACAGCAAAGGTTGTCCTCAAACGTAAGCTGCTAATCTAAGAGAAATCCAACTGAAGAGGTGCTGGAGAATGATAGAATTTCTTGACTTGGCTCTTGAGAGCTAAGATTTGGTCTTAAGAAACATAACTATTTTCTTAGTTGCGAAACGTGTTGGAAAAGCTGTTGCCTTTTCCTGAGACTCTTGACTAACAATAAGGGGACAAATCCCTGCTGCTCTGAGGAACCTACTCCTACGTGCTGCGAAGGCTATGATAGCAATGTTACGTTTTAAGGAAGTAAAAAAATAAAGGCAACTTCCTCAAATTCTGAGCAACATTTCTTTAGGCAGAAAAGCTTTCCAAGCACATTCCTCAGAGTACTAAATTTGTCCCAATTCCAAGAAATATAGGCTATCTATAATATAATACTGCCACTTATTTTTTCAATTATTAAACTGGCGTCAATCTTTTCTAACTGAGTCTGACGAATGAGGAGCCTGCAGTGGCTCCTTGTCCCCACAGCATGCATAACTGAATCCAAAGAGCGACACACTTAAGCAATAGTGGATTTTGTTGGTGTTTATTTGTCAAGACAACCTTCTTACCCTTTAAGGACCATTCCAGTTATGCTAGGAATCTCTGGCTCCAAAAAGAAGCCAGAAGAATATTTTAAATGGAGAAAGCCTTAAAGCAACAACCTTATACCAAGGTTGGGGGGAGTATTTTTGCAAATACTATATCTGGATCTCTAAACACATGAAAAAGAATTTTGTAATCAAGCGTACAAATTAGGCTGGAAACCAGCCTGGGCTATTCAGCCAGCCAGTAGTATCCACTTGATCCAAAGTCTCAGAAGAAGCCAGAAGAAGGAACATCGGGAAACTTCACAAATCCATGCTCTGGAATTGTGGACCATTTTGGAGAAAGCAGATTTCAGATTTAATATGATTTCATGCAAATTGTTCTCTGCATTTTACTTGGCTTATTCTATTGTACCTCTCTATGTAGTATTTAAATGTCCTGCTTGTACCCTTCCCCTTTCTGAAGGTACCAGTCAGTTCCCTCTGCTTCAGTGACTATCTCTATGTGTTATCTGCTGACTGAAATCCCTGATTTTTGTATCCAGGAGCTTTATGGAAACATCTGGTCATTGGAAACTACCAAGCACTAGCAATAGTCCTTTAGCCACTGCTACTATTTGCTTCAGGTCTTCCCTTGTGCCTTTGCACTCAAGGTACATACTCCTTATGTATCAAGTGATACCATCCTTCATGTGTGTGGCTCTGCAAGGAGTGACATCCTTGATTCCACATCATGCTGCTGTCTGTCCTCCTGCAAATCTATCCATCAAGCCCCATAACTTCCACCAGTTTTCCTGTGCTGGGAATATTATAGGCTCTGCTCAGCTCTATTGTTTTCCAAATACAACTATCATCTCTCCCAAGCTCACTTTAAATCCTAAAATTATTGCAAAAAAGGTCTGTCTTTGGTTGTATTTGTGAAGCCCTGCACATCTTTGGGTTTGAATATTTGGTACGATCTTGTGAAGTCTACAGTTACAGCTCTTACGTGCAGCATCTGGTGATGCTGTTATCTGAATGACTGACACAGAAGAATTACGGTAGGATTTTTTAATGATGGAGGATTGCTGATTTCCTCAAATTAGTGGAATTAAGAAAGAAAGTCATTGAGATGGTCTTTTCATAATGCATGAAAAAATGTTTTTTTCTTTATATATGTGTGGATCTCTGACTTTACAGATTATTTGTAAAACTAACATGATACTTTGTTGACCTGAGCTAAAATCTCAGAATCCCAGAATGGGTAAGGTTGGAAGGGACCTCTGGAGATCATCTAGTCCAACCTCCCTGCTCAAGCAGGGTCAAAAATAAATTTGAGAAGCACGCATTATAGTAAAATGCGTAAACTCAACCCCCAAATACCCAAACATTGTGTCTTATACTTTGATTCTTTCTATACTAAGCAGTGAGGTCACCGAAGCAAAAATTACTAATGATAAGGAAGGAAAATAACTATATTGTATGAGCTCTGAACTTAACAATTGCACTTTAATGAATATATATTGGTTATGAATTAAAAATGCATGCATACCATTAATTCTGTTATAGTTTGACTTTTAAGTACTTAGCTATGAAAATATGATATCCTTCTCATCATTTATTGTATAGAGTATCTCTATAATTCAAATTCAGCTATTGTTTATCCCAGGTGTTAAAAATAAAATAAAATAAAAACTACGTAACTGTTGTACATTGCATTGCATTTCTAAAAATCTCTTTATTTAAGTTTACGTATATAATGAAGTACCTTTTCTGACTGGGTTGTCTATCTGAAAGTATAACTGTGAATATTTTTCTGTTTTTTTTTCCACAGTTTGTTTTCTTTGTTATCCAAAAAACACAACAAAGTTTTGGAGCAAGCCACACAATCTTTAAGAGGATCCCTCAGTTCGAGTGACTCTCCACTTCCCGATTACGTGAGTATTGAGCTTAAATGTTCTAGTAGGTGCTTCAGAAGGTGATACTTCAGGAAGTGATACATCCCTAAATCTGCAAAGATTTATCAGATGTGTGACAACTAAGCAACAACCAGCACCAAAATACAGGAACGTCTATGAATGCCATCATGTCTGAAACTTTGTTTAAAAAAAAAATTACATTTACAAATGGCAAAACTGCAACTATTCATAGCTAAGAAACTTACTGTACGCTGTAAACTTGCAGTTTCCAAGACATTTGCATTTCAAGATATTTGTACTATGCAGTTAAAAACAGTATTTTTAAGAACAGGACTTTGCAGGCATTTGCAGTATGTTAAAATGCCTACTTATGACTGAAAACAATTCCCAGTGAGGCTTTGAAGGAGCACTGCAGTCATAGATCAAATTGGCATATTCTGAACATTTTTATGTACAAACAGCTCTTAACACTAGTCTGCTAAGCCACTACCCACACATAGTCCATGATTTTGTAATTTAATTGCATGGTTGTTGGAAAATCTCTAGCTTCATTACAAGGCAGAGACTTATAAGGACTTAAATAACATCTTTGTACTACTTAAGTGTCTTTGGTTTATACTCATTTGAACTTTCATATACTATTGTGTAAAAAAGTTATCTTGATTTTTTTTTTTTTTTTTTTGGTTGCTCTGAATTTTTGAGGATAAAAATGTAACCCCTATTTTGGGAGTTAATACATGTTCCTGGACACACCTGTCTGAGACTTTACATATTATAATACTCTAGCATTAAGTATAGAAGTTCTGAAAAAAAAAAAAAGATTAATTTTATATAATAGTTTAATAACATTAATTTAATTCATCTAACAGGGTTTCTTAACCTGCATCTCTTAGTTATTATTGTTGGCACGCACCATAGAAACTAGAGGCATTCTGCAGTTCAGAGACAGGCTGATTTATAAATTGCTTGCAGCTTTTTCCTATATATCCTTGCTACCTTACCATGTCTTAAATCATAGTAAGTTCCTTACAACACCTGTGATTTTAGGGCCTCTGATATGTCTCTCAGAAGGTGCTATCTCACCTTTAATTTCTTAGCTGCTTTGGAAATCCCAGATGTTCCAGAAAGATGCTCCTCACAGTTGCCTCTATTTAAAGAGGAGGAGGAGAGGTACTGCTTCTGTTTGGCTTGTGAGGTGATACCCAAGCTGTCTTTAAGCTCTTTCACTGGCATGGACATGAACTACCCCATGGCCCGTAGCCTTCGGATACCTTGCAGAGCATTTGACGTGGCAAATGGCCCTTCTCCTTGGGTTCAGTTCTCCTTCAGTATACCCTGATGATGTAGCAGCGCTCTTGTGAGGACTCCCATATTCTGGCTGCGTTAAGCATTTCTGACTGTTTTGATTGGTAAGGCACTTGGGCTGTATTTCTTAGCGGTGATTAAGCGCAATGTCACGTCACGTCCTGACTCAGGCATTGGCATCGCTACATATTCACCTTCCTCCTTTGATCTCCTGGTCCTTCATTGATCTGTCTTGGACAGTCATGGTGTTTCAGTTGACTTCCATGCCAAAGTGATGATGCTTCAATGTATGCTGAGACGTTGTGGGGCCTAAGTCAGACAGTAGGGCCAATATTTTTAACACTGATTTCTATTCCCGATGCAGGGACTAGTTATATGTGGCCCATTGCCTGAGGGAGGATATTGGTTTTATGAAAAGAGACCCTTAGATTTGCTCACCTAAGGAAACAAGTTACCATCCCAAAGTTCAGAGGAAAGAAAACAGCATGATGTGTACATAATATATTCATGTATGTGCACACACACAAATGCATACATGCATGTGCATATATATTTGCAGGTGTGTGTGCATATATGTTTGTGTATACAAATACGTATTTGTTTGCATATAAAAATTTAGTCTTTGAAAACTATATTTTATAATAGATCTTGGACTCTTTTGCATACTTGGATGCCAACAGTGCAACCAAGGAGAGAAGCCAGGGTGCTGTGGGGAGCAGGCATGGAGGCATCTCCTTACAGGTGGTGGCCACTGAGAACTGAAGATTGTGAAGCGTTCTTGGGTCGATGGTTAGATAGTTAGATACTTCGCTGAATTTATTGCTTTTTATTGTTAGGATGACATTTGTCAGGAGAAGGACAGCAGCTATTTTTAGGGAAGAATAGAATAGCTGAAGTTCATTGCCTGTATTTTGAAAGAAGAATATGTACTTTTCTGCATGGCTTTTATTCCACAGTTACTCAGGTTCCAACTCAGTCTGAGGCATACTCAATTGATAAAAGTTGAGGCAAGGTTTTATTTACTTAGCTCAAGTATCACAAGCGTAGTCTGCTTTTGAAAATCCACCTTCATACTGTATGTTATCTGAAAGTGTGTTAGATCGGTGCAAGAATGCCCCAGGAAGTTTAAGGATTGAAGATTCTAGAAACAGAGATACAGAAACAACCAAATCTGAAGTCCATAAACTTGTAATGAGTGAAGAAGGATTTTCATTTTCCATCTCTCTGTTCCACCACTGTCTACCAGCATGGAAATAAAAAAAAAAAAAAAAAGATGATGCTGTGACTGCTTTCTCTACCCTAGATTTATATCCAGAGGTTTAAATCAGACCAGTCCTACATACGTTTTAAATATGCAATTCTCATTATTTTTAATTCACTTTCATACAGGACTTTTTCTTGCTGTGTTCTCTAATCCGAAAGTGAATTTGCATGGTACAAAGCACACACAGGAGTAAATCGTACGTGAAACTGTTTTATATGTTGCTTATGTTCTCATCTTCCTTTGCATATCTTTCTACTCATTTGTGAGTACTAGGCTTTGAAAATTAGTTGTGGTAAATAGCATATGTCCTTTCATAGGGCCATGAAGGAAATGGGAGGGAAAAATCAACGTGTGTATTCTTTAACTGAGCCCTGTGCATTTTGCACATCATGTGAGGCAGAGGTCCAGTGGGTTAATATACTGCGATACAGTGCGCCTGTGCACGTTTTGGGGACTTCAAAAAAAGAAAAGGGTAATGGACATGGGGTGTTCCTGCTTATTGAAGCTAGATCGGGTCCCTTGTCCAGTGCACAGCAAAGCCTCGACAGTGTAGTCAATAGAAGGTAGTGAAGGGAGGTGGCCTGATGGGGACGGGGACACGACACAGGCGTAGGAAGATGCACTCAGAGGCAGCAAGAGGGGAGGCGAGGGGAATCCCACATGCTGGTGTTGCTGCCAAAAAGCTGCGTCATCAAATAAATCCCATCCTGAGACACAGGCTACTTGGTTAGACTACTTCTCAGTCTACGTCGTGCCGGAACTTTGCTTACTAGTCGTTTAATAAGTTTCTTAATAGGCAATATTTTCGTGGGAGCAATTACCTGTTTTGAAATAGCACACTTCTGGCAGATTGTCCCCGGCCACAAGTATCTCCAGACTTGAAGAAATGTGAAAAATCTAATTAGATTGTTTATAGCTTTCTTACGTTCGGTGAAAGCACATTTGCTGAAGCTTTTAATGAGCAAGATAGCCTGTAATTAAAATAATTGAGAATTGTGAGTTTTTCAGTCCAAATAAAAAAAAATACTGAAGTAAATATATCAAATCTTTGATATTTTTCTTACATCCTAATGTAATTTGTGAAATTGTAAGTATGTAGCAACATAACCAGAGGCACGCTGACTTCCCGCAGAAAGCAGTACATAGACCTGTTTTTGGAGTTGCAATATGCCCAAACTATTTCTTTTTAAGAATTTCATAGCATTGGATATGAGTTTCGAGCACTTCAGCACTTGGTGTACCACAGCTGGCGAAAGGAATCCTCCTTAACTATTTCTTGGGAGGGAGGGAGGGAGGTATTTTGTATTTTAGCAAGCTTATGGCAAGGGTTCAGAATTCTCTCCCAGGTTTAATGTAGAAATTTCTTTTATGTAAAACTTGAGGAAAAAAATCAAATGTAGGAATGGTTTTGTATTCTAATGATTTGACAAGCGTTATCACCTGGGTCTTCAATATATATTTGGCTACGTAACTCAGATTTGTTTTCTGAATTTATTTCAACATAATTTCATGCAATACGGACAGGGGATTTTATGGCAGTAGGAGCTCGACCTTGTTTTCTTGGCAGTAGACTTGAGGACTTTGTTGAATGAAGACTCTTGGGAGCATACTTGCAGACTCATTCACCACCCACGATAAGGTTCACAGTTTGGAGCACCCAGGCGCTGCTGTCTGCTGAGAGATCCCAAATCCTAGGTCTTTATTTTAGGTTAGCTAACTAACGTTCATTGGGATTTTACCTGCAGCTCGTTGTTGGTTAATGAAATAGTATGGATTGAAAATAGCTTAGATAAGCTTGATTGCTAGCCACATAGGAAAATTTGTCAAATTCATTTCTGTTTAACTTTTTGTTTTGCTTCCTAAATACTGGCTATAAAAATCAAATGTAGTTTTCATTCCAAATACGGCTTAAACAAGAAAGATTTTAAATAAAATCCCATTTAGTGCTGAGACCTACAATTACTTCCTATACAGGACTGTCACCTGAGCACTTGAACGATGGAGGAACTTTGTCAGTGGTGGAAACAACGCAGCATAGGCACGCTTTTTGTTTAGAAAACGCTTCTCCTTTGAATATATGAAGAGCCATCTTTTAAACTGCTGTCCAGAATCGGCTCTTTCTGGGTTACTCGAGAGCTAGAAATGAGTGCCCGCTGGTGATTTGAAGGGAGATGTTAAGGGCTGGTGGATGCAGGGAGCTGAGTGTAGAAGTCTGCAGCAGCGGAGCGGGGTGGGGTTTGAGCGCTGCTGATCAGAGCCAGCTCCTCTTTTCCTGCCTCCTTCCCGATCCTGCCAAGCGTACCTGCTGCGCGGGGCTAACGCTCCGGGAAGGCCTGGGGTTCAACAGGCAGCAATGAATTCGTCTCTCGTATTAATACACGGAACTGCATTTTGTATTTGTGCGATCGGACTTCCGCGTTTCTTCTTCCTCTCTTTTCTTTCGCAGTTTAGTGCTCCATAGTGGGCTAAATGAAGTCCAATATTTAGATTCTTCTTTGATTTTTATCCTTGATTTATATGGCAAATAGAAAGCAGCTGTCTGTTTAAGCATCTAATTCTTGAAACTTTTGAGGCCCCTCAAGCGTCATCTGGAAATAATGTAGCTTGTAAAACAAAGCTAAGAAGAAAAAGCAATGTTTGTTTTATGTGGGATGAATGACTTCAGTTGGGGTCCTTCTAATTCGGCCATTATGAGGGTTATTAAAAAGCAGTATTACAAAAGTGATTTCAAAAAACAGATTTTTCTTTTTTTTTTGTAACTTTTATCTTGTTATTACAGTTGATTATATTCAAAGCTGCAAGTATTTTCATAAATGGTTCTTCATTCCAGTTTCTCCAACACAGAACCAAACTAACCTCTGCTATACGTGGGTAGATGTTGAATGGTTCTCATATTTCATTTATTCTCTAGAAAGTAATATCTTTTGTAAGTAAGGTCTACGTATTTATCTTGTAAATTTGGGATTGCTATAGAGTAGTTGAAATATCTGTGAACTGGAATATTAGGCATCTTTTAAACATGATGAAACAAATCTAAAACCTATAAATTTGGGGCATTCAGTTATAATACAGTAGATGAAAGATGACAGTACCATACATCCAAAAGAATGAAGTAAGCCTTATTTTCAGTATGTGCAATTAGTCATGGCTTTGCTAAACGACTAAAGCAAAGTTAATGTTCTGGAAACGTCTAATATTAACAACATTGTACTAAAATCATCTACCCATGATATTTGTCTACCATTGCATTCTAAATATATAAATTGTAAATATATAAATCCTCTTCTGTCCCCTTCAGGGCACTGAGTCGTCTTTTTCCATGTAATAGTTTGATCTTTCAGGCAAGGTTATGGGGTCTTCTGATGCGGACATATTTTCACAGAGGATGGATGGCATACGTGCCAAGAGTTAATGATTTTAGCCTATGCAGCATGTAACAAACAAGTATTTCATTCACCATCAATATGAACAATATTCAAACAGTAAATAAGAGCTGTGTAGTGTTTTGGTGTCCTAAAACACATTATGTGTTTACATAGATATGCTGCAGCTCTACCTTATTTTTTTTAATTGTCTGAAGAAATGCAGATGCAGACCTCTGCCACCAAAGATAAAGTTTTCCTAATGTTAATGTTTTTTAATGTTAATTAATTTTCCAATGATAATGTTAAATGTGTGCTATAGTTATAATGTTCAGAAATAGTCTTCTCCAGGGTCATCCAACAACTGTACTAATGATGCAGAAATAAAATTAAATGAACTTCCAAATAAACTGGTTAGACATTGAGTGAGTTAGTGGGACGTCATTAATATTGTTTAGCTGGTAGTCTGTAAAAAATACTGCTTATCAGTAGTTGTGCTGAGCATACTAAGTGTGTGTGAGATCTTTTGCTGCAGTTGAATAGACCATTGGCAGAACGAGGAACTTTTACCAAATTGCATTAAGACTCCTTATTGACAGATGTCCGTATTTGACAAATACTGACAAGAAAAGCTGAGGTCATTTATTTTATCATAACGTTTCTTCAAAATTCACAAGCCACGTAGTCTTTAAAAAAGCATTTCAATCTTACTTTTCTGTACCTTTTCTTCCATTTTTGTATGTAACTAAGAAATTAGGGATGGGGTTTTTTGATTGTATTAGCCTTGCACAGTTAGCAGGCTGACTTAGAGGTTCCACATTTTTCCACATTTTTAGATCCTTTTGTTGGCTACTTTAACAAACTTCTTCAAATACAATTATAAAGAAAATGCTTTTTTAGGATGTTTTTTGTTGGGAGGTGGTGTATGGTGATATTTGTAATGGTTTTCTTAAGGTGTGTGGATTCTGGCAATTTAGGTTGCACTCAATAAGAAGGTTGCCTTGTTTTGTGCTAACTTCCCATCTTTCTGATTACCCTGAGTTGATGACTTTTGAGCAGAAATGGTATTTTCAGTATCAGGTTATTCTTGGGTATGTCTATCTCTACTCCAGTATTGAGCCAGAGGCCTATAAATACATTTGCTAAGTATTAGTCATTCCCACCTCCAGATGAATTATATTTTAGTTCACAGAATATTACTCCTACCTAATCCCCCTATTTTTATATTATCAAAAGATGGTATTTTCAGAATAGACTCAAATAACCAATCTAACCCAAATCTAAAGCAAGCGCTTTTATTTAGTAATAGCAAAATTTTTCAGTTCTGTCTAAATTTTTAATCAGTTCTTCCCTTGAAATCAGTTGGGAACTTTCCTGAGAAGAGTCTGCATAAATTATCCTTGAACAGAAAGAACAAACTATCCTAAAATTCTGCAGCAAAGATACTGGTGGAGTTCGGTCTGTTTAAACTCTTGAATATTAGTATGGAGGACTAATGATTTTTGCAGTTGGTCTTTGAGTTGTTGTCTCTATGCTAATATGCTTGTGGTCAAAGGATTTTTGGACAAATATGTTGTAGTTTGCAAATCCACAAAAATGTTCTTTATTTACCGTACAGAAGTTCCACAAAAGTCTCGTTGGTCTCCTGTCTTGTGTGTTACATTGTACAAATTGTATTAAACCTTATTTCTCTTATAAATTCTCTTTGCTTGGGAAAGTACCACGTTTACTATCTGCAGTTTATTTTAGAATATTCAGTGTTGCAGCAGATGATTTTAGGGCAATTTGCTTTAAAAATTTTGATTCTTTAAATTAACAATGCATGGAAATAAATTTCTAGAAGTGGAAAAACCTCTGACATTAACAGGGAGATCAGTACATGAGAATGTGCCATCCCTGCACAATACAAACGGCTACTAACATCTTGTAAAAAGCCAATTATTTTGGTCATTCTGCACAGCTGAAGAAAACTAAATGTTAACTTCAAGGGTTTATTTTATTTTATTTTCTTATTTTCTTTTTCTAATAGTTACATAGTTATAGGACGTGTTATCAATAATTTGCTGAATAGAGTATAATTGGCACTTGTTTGCATCTTTATACACAGAAGAAGTGTTTTGGATAAGACTTCTGATAGGAGTTAGAAAGGGAAGGTGATTACAAGTAAACAAGTTGTGAGAGTTTGCTTTAAAATGAATGAGACTTATCCCCAGATGTAATGATGGAATTTTGTGCATTGATTTAATACTGTGCGTCTGCTTGTCTTGCATTTGAGAAAATTGATGCAAGGTATTGATTTTGGAAGAACCTGAAGTGTGGTTCAGCATAAACTGTAGACAGAGCATATCACCATCAAGAGTCCTCTCCATAAATACTATTTATTATTACCTTGTAAGCCAACAACGTTTGATTAATGGAGAATTTTGAAGTGTCTGGATGAAAAAAGTGACAGGATTGATCTTCAAAAGCGTCTTTCCTTTTTGGGTTTGTCTTTAGCAGGCTTTGCATGTGTGTGCATCGTCTTCCTTCCTGTGGGTGGGTTGTTCAGTTAACTTTTCAGGAAAAGTTCCTAATTGCATGTGGTTGGCGTTTGTCAAACCTCCAGACAAACACAAAAATTCAATACAATAGCTCTCCAGCATGGAGCATTTGTGAAAAGAGTGAGATTTATTTTTGTACTTTTCTGTGTATTTTGACGAGGTGGTAAAGCAACTTTTTAGTGTTCCTAAAGCAAGGCTTCGATGGAGAATTATAACGCTTGAGAACCAGAAGTATGTTACCATATGTTATAAACATCTCAGTAGGTCTTTTCTTTAAACGTAGAGCCATGTAAAGAAAAGGAAATGGACACAGAAGAAAATGTGTTCAACCCATTTTAGGCTGTGCTTTATACCAAATATTTAGTTTTCCTGTTACTTTTCCTGCATGAGCTGTTTGTGAAACATTAAAAATTTTGCTGTGTTGCCTTTTATTTCAGACTACTTCTCTTCATATTTTACAGCAAGGACTAAGCAGTGAGGTTTTGGAAATCTTTCATTCAGATGTTGTCTTAAAAAAAAAACCCATTTATATCAAAAGGCACTATATAGGTATAAAAAAATAGCATTACAGACCTTTTCAGGGATCAATCACTTGGAATTTGAGAAATCCATCTTTAAAAAGACAGCTAGAAGAGGAAAATGAGAGAACTGCAGGTAAAACAAGAGTTAGTGACTTTAAAAAAAAGAATATGAGGAAGGTAGCGTGCTTCAGGCTGTGGATGAATCAGTATAAAAGCATTCACCTGTCAAATTTCTGCTCAAATCTGTCTGATCTGGAACAGACCAAAGTGGAAAAAGTGACCGTTTTTGACCTGTGCAGAGCTACATGTATTCCAGCTGTGTCCGGTTTACAGAAACGCAGGCACCTCGACTTACAATTTGTTATCTTGGAGATATTAGCCCTCTGAACAGCATACTTCAGTGTCTCATCAAGGCGAGGGCAGTTCTTGCACTAATGTCCATCGTTAATGGATGTCCACCTACGCTATCAGGCAAGCTAACTGCTGTTAATTGGGAGTGTGGGTGGCCGAGGGACCCGCTGATGGGATGGAGGAAAGTAGAAGTCTTTAAAAAGATGAGTCAAATAAGTTTGAAAGACTGTCTGTCAATGAAGTGAGGAATAAAAAGGTTTCACTAAGCAGAATAATTGAAACAGGCAGGAATTCAAAGCCCAAAATACCCTGCAAGGGCTGGTTCCTCTCCTGCTGCTCATGGAGAACATCACACGAAGGAAAATAAGACACTTAAATTTCCTCTAGTGGATGATCAAATCACCTAGCCTAAAGAGAAGTATTAAAGAAATGGAGACTAGATAATTTTTATTTTATTGATCCCTATGGAAAGCGATGGATTCTTGTCCTTTGTGGACCAGCTTTGGGGGGAAACCTGTCAAAATTTGGAGTGTGCAGGAGGAGAACTTTAGGAAGAGTCTCTATTTTTCACATGTGTTGAATTCCGTAAAGTCACCCTAAGGTTTTTCACAGACATAATTGGAAAGAGAAACTTCTATTTCCCTTTCATGTAATTAGTGATTTCTTTTAGGTTTCTCCTTTCTTTGTGGTTTAGGAGCTAAAAGAGGTAGAGGAAGACATTGCTTTCATAGCAGGTTTTGTAAATATGAATTCTTTTGCAGAGTTAATTAGCTCCAGGATCAATAACCCCAAAATTGGACAAAAAGTAACACCTGTTAACATGTTATGAATGAGATGAAGACATGACAGTTAACTGTCATCACATAGTCATTTATGTGAACTTGTAATTAAATTGTATCTTAAAACACATACGCCCATTAGGATAGGGGGATGTTTTCAATCTTTAAGATGGTGTCTGGCTTTTGAGGGTTTAACCTACAACTTTAGTTTTAAAGAAAAGCAAGAGAGGGGTTTACATTAACACACAAATTCTCTCTCTTTTTTTTTTTCCTTGAGATTTATGTAAAAGCCAACATAATATCATCTTACTTTTTAACAGAGGAAATAAATAAGTGTTTTGGTCATTCTCTGCACTAGATTTCTGCCAGTAAAATACCAAATATCCCAATTCAGGGAACTATCTTTTAAAGCCTTCTTAAAGAAAAAGGCTGTGATCTGCTACCTTTACTTAATCCTGCTCTGTTATTACCTCCTGTGCAGCTGGGAGACGGATGGGGTTGACGGGCTGGCTGCAGTCAGTGTAGCTGATGGTGTGAGCTGCAGCCTGCTCCTGAAGCCTGTGACTGTTTCAAGGACTCTGTATTCTGCTGCATTTTTCGGGATACGAAGTTGGTGCGGTGTGTACAGAGCCTGCTCTGCTTGAGCAATTGTGTGCTGCTTAACCCATGCACGAGGTCTTAAAGAAACCCTTCAAACTCTTCACGAATAACAAAAAAACCCATCCTATTCTCTTAAAAAAAAAAAAGGATGAATTGCAACATTGCAAGTTATATATATATTTTTAATTGCAACATAAAGTCTTAATAATTATGTGTGTTCACTCTTGCTAAAAGTGAAAGAGTAAATGCATGCTGCAGTTCCTAAGGGCAAGTCTTTAAGCTCCTTACTAGCAATTTATCCACAGCACTTAAGAAGAAATCAGGTGCTTACTCAACCCGAAGGAAAAAGGCAAATTGTTGCCTGAACAAATAATTCCAAGTTTTCCTGTTCCCACGCTAATCTTTTAGATTTTGATATATCAAAACCATAGGAAGGCTCTTTTCACATTGCCCTGGGAAGAAGTTTTATTAAGTTTTCCTAAAACATAACAGTATTTTTTGCAATAAATTAGCCATCTCACTTCACCTTTGACTCTTAATTAGAATTAATTAGAAAACTTAGCCTAGTTTGTAGGTAAATAATCATAAGCACTGACAGGATTTTGCTACAGAAGAGTTGTCCGACTCCATGCTGGATGTACAACGGAGATGCACAAGTGCTTTTCTCTTCGAGCGCCGTGGTCTGACACCTTGCCTGCGAGTGTCACTGCTACGCTTTGTGAACCAGCTATGCAAAATAAGCTTAGTCCCAAAGTAGGTGAATCTTCATAAAAGTTTCAGGAAATTTTACTACATTTAGTTAGCAATGCAGTTTTTATCCATCTTTCTATGAAGAGTGTTTTGCTTTAATATGTGAAACATCTATTGAAGTCTTTATTATAAAAGGATTGATTATAAATATCTCTTTTTTTCATTTTGGGCTGTGTACCTATGTACAGAGACTTTAAGAATCTCTCTCTATTTTTTTAATCTCAGTTAAATCTTCATTTTTTGGCATTATTTAATGCTATGGCTGTGTCCTTCCCAACCATTAGACAGGAAGTTGAGCAGTGTCATCAGCTTCAGTGTTTATCAGAATAGATGCAGGACCCTTATCAGTATCCTGGGGAATGCACTTTAAAAATAACTGGAATGTAGTAAAGACAACATTTAATCTCAAAGTTTCTCCATTCATGTGCTTTGCCTGCAGCCAGCTCTGAAAAGTCTGCTGCTCATCTCCTTCCTATTTGCTTTTTCTTTAACCTCGGAGAATGGGTCTTGAAATTCAGTGCTGGTGATTTTTCAGACCAGTCCTAGGCTTAGTAGAATAAAAGATAGTACTAGTAGCAGTGATCAGTTCTGAAGAGGTGGTAAGGTAAGAGAAAACAAATAAAAACACATCATTACGCCTTTCGAAAGGGTTTTCTTAGGGGTCTTTTAGATGTAAGTGACTTCAGAAGACCAATAATCTCATTTTTCGTTTGACTATGATAGCTTTCTGACATCCTTGTTTGTCTATCCTCCTGAATTTTCAAAATATTTAATAGCCTTTAAAGAATTCAGATAGGTGTAGTATGTATGCCATCTGGTCTCAGAGAGAGTTGCGTGTCTGAGTTAGTTTTCTAACCATGCTGTCATGCGCTAGGTTATCAGAAGAATTAAAACGTGTAAAATAATGGCTGTGAAGTAGCATATTCCTGCTCTTAACAGTTTGGGAATCTTGTATCATCATCCCTATCAAGTGTCTTATTGTCTGAAGCCTGAAGCTCTTATCCTGCACAGCTGGTATTTAAGGAGTGCATCAAGAGTTGTCTGCGTACACGCTTTTCCCTTCTGCGTGAGTAGCAGCCAGCCAAAACAACTGTATTCATTTGTTTGTTTTTAATCTCGTCTAATATTGTCCGGAGGTTGTTTATCACTGGGTAATGTCACTTCATTGATTTCTAGCACTTCATTTTATCCCTTGCAGCTTTGTAGTGGGGAAGAAGAAAAGAGAGAGACTGGTGAGACGGCACCTGTGGGGGGTTTTATGCCACCAGTTACCTAATAATTTACCAAATTAATCCTCAGGAACAAAGCTCAAGAGCAAATAATTGCTTTCTCCTGCATACTGTATTACAGTTTTTTTTAATTGCTTGTGAAAAAAAATGCGAGACCAAGCCTTTCCAGTTTTCTTCCTTGTATTTCATGGTGACTTTCTATTAATGTCTTATTCCACTTAGTTTACTTTTGCAGGAACTTTTTCGTGTTTGAGCAAATCAGTGTTCTTGCACTGACAGCTCGTCAGGGGAGTGCTAGATGGCCTCTGCAGTAACACCACTTTGCTTGGGTTTAGTTTTTTTTCTTTTTTGACATTTTCCCAATTTGTAATGACTTGAAATGTCTGCTCGACAAACTCCTCCTCGCTTTCTTGTACCTCACACAGAAATTGCAAAAGCAGTTTTTGCCCTAAGGGCAGAAGCATAAAAGCTTAGAAGAAAGGCTTTGCGAGAGGGGTGAGGAGAAGTGACTTCTGTGTGCTCCAAGTGGCTCATTTCAGGAAAAAATAGGCAAAGAAATAAGTATTTCTCTGATTAGATTAGTACAGAAATAATGGAAATTTTGGTGCGGTCCATGTTTATTATTGAGGACTTGGATTCCATAGTCTCAGTCAGGATGTTCCTTTCCCTCAATACAGCTCAAATGGATAATAATGGTATTTTCAGTAGGACACAAGCAGGGTCAAGCCAGTGAAGTTTTTGGACGTCACGGCAAAGATGCTGAACAGCTTTGTATAACCAGTGAGGCACCAGCACAGAATTTCTGAATCCTGATTTGGGGCAGCTGACAGCTTTAGTTAGAGAGAGGCATTTATTCGGTTGGTTTTGATACTTTCTCAGCTCGTTTCTTAGACAGCTAGTTTCTCAGGGGAACCTGAGAGTGCCACCCTTGGTACTGTTGTTACTTTGATTGATGCTGTTTGGTTTAAATGGTCTTTTTGCTTTCTTTTTGCACAACATAATATTTTTGAGCAATCACGCTAGGCTTATTTCTTCTTCCTGATGGAAATATGGGCTCCTATACTCAGATATCACATGGGGTAAGAAGAATGACAATCCTCTGTAAATGGGTATGATATAATAAGGATTGATATGATAATGGCTCTTAAATCTGGACTTCTAATACATACTAAACACAAACATCTGAAGTTTTGTTATCAGCTGTAGCTGCCTTCAAAAGATGTCCGGTATTCCTGTTTGGAGACTCATTTGCTTAAGAGATTTCATTAAGTAGCGCTTACATATTCAATGCAAAAAATGTGAAACCCTATGTGAAAGTTATGTAAGACCTGCTATGTAATTTTAAAAAATGAATTAGGAAAGGTAGAAGTTTCAGTTCATGTAGCAGTAACTATTACATAACACCACCTAACAATTTTGCTGGTGACCTTTTACAGCTAAGTTATATGTGTTGTGCTTGAATCAGAAATGTTTTTGCTTGAGTAGCATCTCTAAAGTTCTCGAAGTCTAGTATAGGTAGACAGGTTCTGTTAATTAAAAACTATATCGTAATGATCTATTTATCTTTATATGGTAAAGTTAAGGTTGAATGTGAAACTTGTCCTTTCCTGTTAAACCAGTCAAACTAAAAAAAAAAAAAAAAACTTCACATACCTTTAGGGAATACTGCTTAATTTCAGTGAGAAATAGTGAGTCTGTAGAGAGTCTCCTGTCGGCATCAAGAAACCTCCATTAATATTTCACACATGATTTGAGAAAAATACAGATTCGCAAAGTTTCAGCTTCAACTTTCTGAGGACGAATAATATCATTAACATTTTCCCTAGCAACAGTTGCCTCCCAGGTTTTGTGATACCCTGTAAGATGACTAGTCTAGTTCTACTACATAGTGCTTGCTTTTTGTTGTAAAGTTGCTTGTGGCTTGGAAATACCGTGTTCTTGAATAGTTTGCCTAGCGCTGAGTCCATAGCTGGTGCCTGTCGGGTTTTCTGAGCATTGTGGTGGGTCCCCTCACGCGGGAACTTCTGATGTGCTTAGACCAGCCTCTTAAGCTTGACCTTGGGTAAATGCCTTCCCTAGTCATTTACTTTTCCTAAGCCCACAGGGATGAAAATCATTTATGCTTTGTTTGATGTTTATGTTTGATTTGTCATTTTGCTGCTTTTGGAAATTATTGGGGGAAGAGACTTGTCACCCATTTCCCTTCCAAAGTGGAATTCCATACATGAATTAGATGCCTAAATTTATGGTACAGAACAAGGGAAGAGGCTCCCAAGAACAGAGTTGGAAAAAACAGAGCTCTGAGCTGGATGAAATGCAGAAGCGGCGGAACTATCTGAAATCCTGTTCTCTGGAATTGAGCACCTTCTGCAGCCATGGTACCAAATCTGCATCTCAGAAAAATGCCAAAGTCTGAATCTCTGTCCTGCACATAGGCACCGTGGTCATCCTGTGGGATCTGAACGACTGGTCATTCTTTCCTTGTGGATTAACTTTTTAGATTGGCCACATAGTAAACATGGTACAGTAAAATTACCTGAGAAGTAAAGGTAAAAGCATTTGACTATGTTCGTAGAATTGTACTTTCACTCAAATGTACACGTCCTCATAAACAGCTCTTCTCTTTTCTTTGTCGGGGGCTATTGAAGTCAAACTCTGTGGCAAACAGGTCCTCAGAGTGTGAAAGTAGTTGGGCTTGTTGCCTGAGCAGGTGCTGTGCTGCTTGTTTTCCTTGGACCAGAGTGCTCCCAGGCTGTTTCCACTGGCAGAGGATGCACCGCCACTGCCCAGAGAGGCTGAGGGCTCTCCATCCTTGGAGATACTCAAAGCCATCTGGACAGGGTACTGGGCAACCTGCTTTAGATGAACCTGCTTTAGATGAACCTGCTTGAGCAGGGGGGTTGGACTAGATGGTCCCCAGAGGTCCCTTCCAGCCTCAGCCCCTCCGTGACTCTGTGATATTGCCTCTAGTGCAGCCTTGTTGCAAAGGAGGAGTTTTTCACTGTGATTCAGGATAAAATCACGCGTTTCTCTTGGGGAACGTTCGATTACCAGGTAGGGCTGGTGTGAGAAGATCCTGAGAGTGCTGTCTACTTGCTCAGTTCTTCAGGAAGGCAATGGCAGTGGGTGTCATGACGGTAGGTTTATTTAACAAAATGTCTAGCAACAAACTTTGCCCCAATGTGACAGCTCTACTTTTGGTCCTAAGCAGTAATCAGAGATGACTGGGTTAGTTCTGAGGTTATAGTCAATGTAAGCCCTGCAATTTTTCACTTAATACCTACTTCCCCACAATTTAACATCATGGCCAAAAGTTAACTGAGTTGGACATACGACAGCCAGAGTGTATTATGCTGCATGTATGCCAGTAAAATAGCTGTACAGCGATAAGATTTCTGTCACCAAATGATTGGCTTTGAAGTTCATTTGCGCATTAAGTATAAGAACAGCTTTCTTGTGCGTTTCCTTCTTTCCCCCCACCCTCTGTTTTTCCACCCCGTTGGCAAAGCAAGTTTATTTTGTTGAAGGTTTTATTTTCTGCTGAAAATGCAGGAAATTCAGACAGCTCTCTTGGAAGCTCCCCAAAGCTAATACAAACAAGATGCATATGCTTCTCTTAAAGTAACTAAAAATAAAGTAAATTATTTGAAACTATTTAACTGTAGAAATTCCCCTCTAAAGGGGAAAGGGAAGTTTACATAATTGTAAGTTTGGATGCTGTTAAATTATGTTATCAAGGTGAAATTCCCTGGAGTGCCAACTTGTCTGTTCCGCAGTAAATACTGCATTACACGGGAGTTCATAAGAGCTGCTTTACAAGCAGGCATGGAAGAGGGAACCACTGAACATCCAAAAATAGTAGTCCTTAGTATCTGTGCAACTAGCTGAAAAAAAAGGTTGTGGAAAATTAAGTGAGGCTGTCCGTTCCTCTGGACTTTCTGGGGATGCAGCTGGTGGATCTGGAGCAGCAGTTTACCCCATCTTTCCTCCTTACTCATCCCTCGTGAAAAGGAGAATGGAGATGGCTCTGTGTTTGGGGTTAACTCGGCTGGCTGGGTCTTTCTGAGGTGCGTTAAGTACATGCTATGGGTATCCTTGTGCTTTCCAGTGTTCACAGAACTGCCTTTCAAGCTGTCTCTATTTCACGGACAAAGCAGTTGATTGTGATTATGCATTTTTATATAATATGTTTACAAATCCTTATTTTGGGAGAGGAAACAAATCTCAGTGAATTTTGGCACGTGAAGAATTGCCGGGAGGTATCACAGATGAGTGCTCAGAACTTAGGAAAGGCCATAATTAAGGCTGCCTCTGCAGCTTGCACTCTCACCTTGGTTTTATGTAAAATTTTTATCCATGTGGTCGCGTTCTGTCGCAGAGCGGCACCCTGCGATACGCCGTGACCGCTTCCTCCGAGAGCTGCAACGGAGCTTTTCCACCTTCCTGGGTAAACGGTCAAAACCGCAGAACGCGCTTGGAGAAGCCTTTTATTCTCTTGGGAATTGTTACTGTTTAGAGGCTGGAGATTTGCATTCATTCATGATACGGCTTTTAAAACCAGCTCTCCGTTGTTATAAAAATCAAACTGAATTTAACGTCAAATTAAGAGGAAGAGCGCTCACGACGTTGAAGTGGTGAGAACCGAAGGGTACCATGAATTGGGTGGGTTTTCAGTGACGCTGAGTTCTTGCAGCCCCCCCGGCAGGGAGCGATCCCCTGCCCTTGGGGGAGAGGCGCCAGCGGCAGGCCCCCAGCTGCGTCCCGGGGTTCAGGCTGCTTTACCTCCCTGGTGCCGCGTGCTCCGACCTGGTTTTGCACAGCAGTGCGTTGTGGTCTTTTAGCAGCACGTCGTTATTGAAGGCTCTGAAATGCTGTGCCCAGCAGGGTGTCATGCTAATTATTAATTATATTTCAGTTTAAAAAAGAAAGAAAAAACAACCAGCCGGCCTTCGTGAAGGCCGGAGACCAGCGCATGCAGCTCTGCCCCCGGTTTGCCTATGCTTTTGCACCTCCAAATCACGTGTTTGCATTTATCAAACTTGAATTATTTTCCTGTGGCGAACGTTCCCATTTCTGCGCTCGCCATGTTTTCCTACGCAGCCACTCAGCTTCTTTTCGTTCTCTTTTCTGTGGTGTTGCCACTTGTCTGCCCCTTTTGCTTTTGACAAAAGGGGCACAGACTCCCCTGGATGATACCTGGGTCTTCTGCATGTGTCCTTGCCTGGTTTGGTCCTTGGGTGACCAGAACGTCACCAGGCATCTGGCCCATTGCCCGGCTCTTTCTGTTTAAAAATGAAAATATTTTCAAACACTTAGCACATTTAATTCCTATCCTGACGAGGAAACGTGAGGCATGTACGGTTACCTACAGTAATGTTAGTGCTCTGCCTGACCTTGAATGGTGTTCATCAGGATTGGCATTATATGGGCAATATTTTGTAAAGGAATATTGTAACAAATTAAAAGGGGCAAAGCATGTGGAGCTCATCAGTCTTAGGCAAGAGGAAAATGTCGTTGCTTCTGGCTAAAAATCTCATCTGAAAGTACTGTTTAGTTCTACCTGTCCCCTAAAATCAATGTCTTGCCACCCTCCCATCCCCTTCCAGAGCCAATCCAGTCCAGAAAATATTTTTACAACGCTGCCATGGTTGGTGTTGCCGTCTTGGTCGTACGTGCTCTGGGTTGCAACTGCGTTCAGCCGGTCTGGAAGTTATTACACAGGGTGATAAACCCCTTTGCCTTAGCTGTGAATGTTTTTGTAACCTTACTTATATCTGCCTTGACGCCGTGCCTCGATGCGGAGGTGCTGTAGCTGGATACTGGTGACATAGAGCAACCAAAGCGCACAGCGGTTTATCAGCACTTACGGCATTTCTCCGTTGGCCCATCCAAACCTTGTCCTTGGCTTTCCGTTTGTTTGTTCCTGTTTTGAAAAGTTTTTTTAAGCTTTTACAAATGCTTTCAATAGCTGACTATAGGCGCATACAGCTCTCCAGATTATATGCACGCAATGCCAGGATTCCCACATCGCTTGCTTTCATAGAGTTCATTCTTCATTTAAACGCTGTTTTTAGCGTACTCAGCTGCAGGTGAAAATCTGCAGCGTAGCCACCTAATTTCTTCACTGGGATTCCAGACTCTTCACCAGGAGCTGCCGCTGGAAGGCAAAACCAGGCGGTTCATTCCGGCCACCAGGTTATAAACTAACTTTATTTTCTGAAAAATAGCCTCTAGTTAAGTTTGAACTGTTTGAAGGTGACCGATAGCAGGGTCTGACTCCCCTTGAAAGAATGTGTTTACAGATGCTAATATGGTTAGCAAGGTGCTCTGCCTGAACTAGCTGTATTCCCCTATCTTAAGGCAAACGTACTTTATTAAAAAGCAATTAATATTTGAAAAGCCATCGTGTGGGTCACTGTGTTTCTGGTAACTGGGCCGATCTCATCTGAGTCGGGTTCCCAGTGTTTCTGAGCAGGCTTTAGGATAGAAGAACTGCTTTTGCCTGGAGGTTGGCAGACCCCGTCCTTGCACTCTGTCGGCTGTTTGGGATGCCGGAGGAGCTGCCGGTTTGGTGATTGCCTTTGCCCTCCTGCGTCGCCTGCTTAGCCCATGTGGATGGCACTTCACTGGTTCCTTGCAGTTGTGGTAGTTACCTTCCCAGAATAAAGTTGTAGAGAACAGGAAGCGCATCTCTTTTCAAATGCTTACATGGTGCCTAAGTAGCTGAAGACCTTTTAAAAGCCACCTTATTATGCCACATTTGAAAATCAATCCAAGCTGGTAGGCCAGTATCACTCTGCAAATGCATTAGCCAGGTCTGAATTTTTCCTTAGATTCCAGATGAAGCAATTATTTCCAGTTTTGTCTTGTATTTTGTCTTGTATTTTTGTATTGTTTGCATTTCACTGTGTCTAGCTGGCATGTTATTTTGTGCCATGCCAACTGGGAGGCTCCAGGTAGAGGATCCACCAGCGTTTTGAATGTAAGGATTGCGCCTTCTGCCATCAGCAGATTAAACAGCTGCAGTGATCCATTTTGCAAGGGTTTCTGCCAACACTGTTAGCTGCACTGTAAAGGTAATTCAGATGGTTGAGGTGGTCATTTAAGAAAAATAAAAAAAATTAAAAAGAGGAGGAGATCCTCACATTCAGAAAAAAATCCCGAACCTCCACAGTCAGTCAGACATCGTCGCTGAAGAATAAGATGTGCTTACAGAATATTCTTCTTGAAGCGAGCACATCAGGAGGCTTTCATCACTCCCGTCTCCAGCGTGCACGCCGAAGACAGGCTGTCGGGGTAACCGGGAGGGTGACAGCGCTGCTGCATTTCGGCAGCACTGTGAGCAGGACTGGCATCACCTGCCCCGCGCCGAGAGAGAGCAAAATGGCAGAAAAGGATTTTGTTGGTTAGACGTTTCAGACTCCACTATGTATGGACTGGATGACAGGCCAACAAAATTGTGTTGCAAGCATGAGCCTCGTCACGAAGTACTTAAGTGCCCTACGAGAATGCAGAACTGCTTTGTAGGCAGTAGGCAAAAGGAAGCACCACTGCTTTCAGTTCATACTAACCTGAAAAGCTTTTGGTAGGATTCTTCTTGTTCTCACAATCCAGCATTTGGCACGTCTGAGGTATCTAGCAATATGAACAAAGTAGATCTGACTTTTTTTCCTGTGCCTAGGGGAGGACCTCTATCGAGGCCCTCCGAAAGGGCCAAGCTGAAAATGTGGTAAATTAAACATAGGCTGAACTGCTTTTACTTAGCATAGGAAGGGCTGAAAAGACTAAATTCCCATAACCTTTAGTGAATTTGGCTGCCTACAGTATGTTAATGCTCTTTTGGACAAGATGGCTCCTGTTGAGAGAATCAAGCTAAGAGGTAAATGGATGCATTGCATTCTGGTTTCAAGTCTGGTTGGTACAGGAGCAAACACAACTCCTCCCAGACATTCAGGAATGCCAGATTTGTTCACCACTGAGACATTAGCCAGCTAATAGCTCCATTAGTAATAATTACCTGTGCACCGTCTTTATTACCTAATATATTTTACAACAGAAAAGGGCACGCTAACCTTTTATTCCTTTCTTAAAGGCACAGGACCTGAACGTCATCGAGGAAGTGATCCGAATGATGCTGGAGATCATCAACTCCTGCTTGACAAATTCCCTACACCACAACCCCAACTTGGTGTACGCGCTGCTTTACAAGCGGGATCTGTTTGAGCAATTTCGAACTCACCCTTCCTTCCAGGACATAATGCAAAACGTAGATCTGGTAAGTAATACGTTATTTAAAGGGTGCTTACACTTTGTTATTTGATCACTTTATCCTTTCAAGAGGTGGAAGATGTTCATCAGCTCTTAGCATTTTCTTTTAGAATTTATTAAAATGTTGAGTTTCCCTCTCCTGTTTTCTGGGCCATCTGTGACTTAATCTGGGCAACATCTTTACTGAGCAGACCCGGGACTTGTTCGAGGTAAGGATTTTGGTAAGGAGTTCCTGCCCCGTGTCAAAACTTTCATGCCCCTAAGGAAGGACGGTGTCAGCTTCTCTTAACGTCTCTTTGTGAAAGCTTCCCTCTCTGGACAGAAGAAGCAGGGCATCGTCATCAAATAATCTTTTTTCTTACTCCTTTCACCAGACTATGAACAATTATAGGGGATTTGCTTAAAGAGCTAAGAGCAGGCACGCAACTGCCTCATTCTCTGGGTTGTATCTGAATTTTAAGTTACTTTCACCTCCAAAGTATCTGTGTACAGCAGTCTGCAATCCCTTTGGTAGGTAAACATTTTAGCAGAAAACAAAAGGAAATAACTGTGGGTCAGAACCTGCGATCCATGTGGCTCTCAACCAACAGCATATTGGAGCGTGACTTTTGAAAACAGTTCCTAAGTAATTTCTGCTCCATCTAATACTGGCTTTAATATTCATTTTAAGAAACTCAGAAAATAAGAGATCTTAAGTGCAACAAATATTTCTCAGTCCTCTAATCAGTATTTGCAGAGCTGAGCAACCCTTGAGGTCGTGTCTTGACCACTGGATGCAAGATATTGGAAGTGCAAGCTGAACAGGGTGCTAAATATCTTGCTGCAGTGAATAGCTCATCTCTTCCACGTGAATACAAATCTGCAGAGGTTCTCTGTTTTTATGGGCTTTCATGTAAAAATATTACAGAAAATTGACAGATTTCTGATGCTCCATAAAAGGAAATAATTTGTACTCCTCACAAAAATGTTTGACTGCAATCCTCTTCATCCCTATCCCTTCCTCTTCTGTTCTCACTTCATCTTTTCTGGTCCTGCAAGAGCTTGAAGCAAGGAGGATTCCAGCTCAAAGCTCTCAAGCTTTTGGCAGCTGCAGAGCACAGGCAGTACGACACTGCCTGGATGACTGGGACGAGTTATCTTCAAGTTGTGTAAAGAGGGAACATGCTGCAGTCAAGATGACAATGTTCTTCATTCCTGTCTGAGACGGGGAAATTTTCAACTTTCCTTGGCCAAAATGAGGAAAACTGGTGGTGGCCAGGTACTTCTGCCTGACAGTCCCACGCCTCCCACAGAAGGCAATGTGTCCTTTTCTTTGTAACAGTTAAATGGAGGTTTTCCTTGACAATTTAAACAGTTCCTCCCCAAAGCTGCTTAATATTGGGTTACAGCATAATGCCAGTTACATTCTGAAACTATTTAAAGCTTTCTAAGGGAGCATTTTGAATTTTTAAATAGCTCCTTTGTTTGAGAAGTGAGGATGTCAAAAAAAAATCTTAAAAATGTACCTGTCACCAGCTGGCAAGTGGTGAGAGCTGTCAGGCTTGCAGAGCTGAATAAAAGATGAGATTCAGCTGATTCCTCTTCTACCTTGTCACGTCCCCTAGTTCTTACGTGCTATCAGCACTACCACCATCCTGTACAGAGCCAGCCATTTTCTTGTATGTGGTAAAGCCGTAGCATTTTACCTGGTCTTCCTCCCACCCGAAAGAGTGACAAATCATGTTAGCCTTGCTCTGCATGGGGTGGAGGGGGACTTGTCTAGGACCACGTGAGCAGTAAATGTCTGAAAAGAACCAAAAAGAGTTCCTGTTTTCCAAACTTTGCTCAAGCTTTTCTCTACAATGATGGCATGCAAGTTCCACCCTCATGGCCACCCACGATATTGTGAACGTCTAAAGCGTAAGTGTGCTCCGGGAGGGGTCAGCAACTCATAGAGGGAAAAAAAATAAAGTCTTTTAAAGACTAAAGTGCAAAAATGTGCCTATGCTCTCTGGCTCAAGAAGTTCCTAAATTGTATGTTGGTGGAAGGTGCGAGGTTATACTTACTCCTGGAGAAGATTTTGCTATTCTTGACCTCTTCTTACATTCTTCTTTAAACATTCACCCCAGCCTATGGTCAGCGATGGAATAGGAAGCTAACCAGGCTTTTGGTCTGACCAAGGCTGGCTGCTCAAAAGGGAATGGATTAGCCAGTTTCCCATGCATCAGGGAGCTCTGTTGGGTTTCAGGTCATTGCAGTCAACGTAAAGCTGTGAAGTTGCCTCTCTTGCCCAGGGATGATCCCAAAGCTTGCAGCTAGTAGGTGTAAAAGGTTGCTGCCTTGGGTAATGGGTGGGAAGGGGAGAGGAGAAGCCACCTTTCTGAAGCCCCAAAGCACCTGTGCTCGGTTGTGGTGCATGTGGATCTCATCCCTTGTTACTTTTTCTGGTCGCTGCACAGCTAAAGAGCATTTGGATTGCCTCCACCCTTGAGTAGAAATGTGAGCATGATTTCATCATCAGATGCTGCTAGGCATCCCTAGCTGCAGAAACATTGTGCATCCCTCTGTGCTCTACTGTGCCCCCTTCTAGTGCTCTGGCAGAATCAAGCCTTGGAGGTGGGAAGCCTTCAGCAAAAGCCTTCTTAACACTGGGCATAAAAATTTCTTACCCTGAACTGTAGTCCAGATTTGTATTTCATATAGAAATGCTGCCATATAGTATGTTAATGTTCTCTTTTGGAGATAGCTGACTGAAATGGAGGATTTGTGCAATCTCTAATGATTCTGCAACATAAAAAAACTTGCCAGTTGCTTTGTCAGGAATGTATAAAGTAGATATGACATATCTTGACTTCAGTAATATTTTTTTTAACTCTGTTGCATACAGTGTTCTCATAAACCAAATAGGGAAGCATAGAAGAAGTAAAAATACTAAAAGGTGGATGTAAAATTGGTTGAAAAATGTAGGGAGAAAATAGTAACTAGTAGTTAACTGTGCAAATGGAAAGATGCATCTGCCGTGATCCCACGTGGGTACAGAAAAGAAGCATAGTCTAGAGGTGTCCTTTCAGCCTACTCCTGCTAGTGATGTGGTGGCCAGCTTACTCTGTCTGGTTTTAGGCACCATGCAGAAAGATGTGGGCCAACAGCAGAAATTCTGGGGAGAATCAAGAGCCATAGAAAACGTGACCTCTAAGGAAAAGAATAGAACCGGTGCTGATTAGCCAAACAAAGGAAGACTAAGAGCAGTGTGGTGGTATTCCAATAAAAGACCCCTGTAAAGGGAAGGGGAATAACCTGTTCTTCATGCTTGTGGCATATAGGACATGACTGGTGTAAAATGTGGTGAGGAAGATTTGCAGGTGGGTTTAATAAAAGCCTTTCTCATGTTAATAATAGTGAAGCACTGTCAGGGTTTCCACTGTTCAGGCAGCTTTACAGAGGTAATATTGGAGATTACACGTAACCTCTGTGCGCTTCATAGTAGAGGAAAAACTGATGAATGTTTACAGGTCATCACTAGCTAGAATATTACTTCCACTGAAAACTACTTTTTTCATCTGCCTCTAGGTTTTTATAAATAAGCTAAAAATCACCATCGCCAGCTGATTGAGAACATATGGGTGCAGTTAATGCTGTGCAGAAGAAACTGAAATCAAAATGCCTTCTGTTTCCTATTAATTTACTTTTCATTTTAGAAAGTCATCTTAATAGGATACTGGGCATCTTGTTTAGCTAAATGGGATGTGCTTCCCCTGCATGATGAACAAAAAGGAACGCTATCGTTCCTGTGCTGATCTACTGCAGAAATGTCTCAGCTGTAAACTATCTATATGCCTCTGTTTCAGAGGTGGTCTGTAATTTGGTCACCAATCTCAGATGAGTCAGGAATTTGGCAGAAACTCCTCGCTGGTAATTACTAGAGATGAACATGTTTCGTGACCATGATGAGAACTCATTGGCTTTCATTACTTTCATATTTCCTAAGACCTCTAGGAGCTAGTGGTAGATACAGTGTCGTTAAAGAGGCTTAGCGAGGAGCTGCTGGAATTTTGTTGGCAAAATAGTCTGATAGAAATCAGGAGGTTGCAAGCGATAGTTTAATGATTTAAAGGATCAGATTGATGCAGTTTCCCACAAGGAATTTAAGTCTCCAAAGGTATTTCCTTGCTAGATTTTAAGATCAGTGGAGCTGGCTTGGCTCTACTATAGCAACTTTTGTTTCGAGCCCTGCAGGACTTGCAGTGAACATTATAACTAATCTTTCCTGACTTTCTTTAAAATGCTGATAGAAGAGCCTTGATCCTACTAATTGCTAGAGCCTGGCTTAAGCCCTTTTAGTGATTTCCCCACCCACCCCCAAACTCTACCAACTCCCTTCTGAAAAGATACTGCTTGAAAATGGGAGCATGGCAGTGGAGGAGCTTGAAAGTTTGACAGGTCTTTGAACATATTCTTGTTTTGAGATGAACCTATGGTTTCCCCCACCCCCCAAGTACTTTCAGTTTGCTGACAATTTGCATTTCTCTTGTTATTGACCCACCCGGAGCAGTTTCTTTCCCTCTGAAGCTCCAGCGAGGGTCATCTTTGCCTCGCTTTTGCTCAGAGACAGTGGGTGTGACTGCTGGCCACCGATCCTTGCTGTGATTTATGGTTTCCTAAGGAATCTGCTTAGATGAAGTGCTAATCCTGTAGTACTTTATGACAAGAGGTTTGTTTTCTCTCTGTCTCTTTTTTTTTTCCCCTCCTTCCCCCTCCTTTCACTGAATACAGCATGTTACTCTATCAGTGGTGGACAAGGCTGGAAATGTAAAATAGCGTACGTCAAAATATGTAAGCGTCTTTCTCTTTTCATCGCTTTACAAAGAAGACAGACAGACAAAGGAATCCAAACTTTTTCATTTGCTGCCAAGTTATTCTTCTCTTTCTGCAGAGTTAGCCTTGAAAACTGTGGGCAGAAGAGACAGCAGTGAATTGTACTGTTATTTTTAGCGACAAGAGAGAGTTAAGAGCTGTAGTGCCAGTTAGGCAGCGGTACGGCACTGTGCATGGGTTGGGACTCCCAAGCACTTCAGTTTACACTGAAAGGATCCAAGTGGAGAAAACATCTTGTCCTTGATAGCTCTGCTGCTCGGTGGATGCTGTGGTAAATACAAATGAATGTTTCTTTACTTCAGAGTGTCACTATTGGAAACAATAGATGGGCAAAATAATAGATGCTGTGGATATTCCCTCAGAAACTAAAAAAAAAAAAAAAAAAAAAAAAAAAGAGATACCTAAAATGCCTCTTTTAAAATCCATCTACATCACTCTAGCTTCCTTGTAACATTTTTCATCTTTGGAAATATTATCTAAATTTATTGGTTATGAAACTTGACTTCCTAAGTGGAAATGCATTATGAGGAACAATTTTGGAAATCACTACGGAGAACAGGTTTCATTAAGAGGTCTTCAGTGTATGAATGGCACAAAACCGTGCGGCGTGTCTACGCTGTGCAACAGAGCGTGGAGATGACCGAGTTTGTGGCAGCCAAGCCACCTCGGTAGCTGCGCACGTGTAGCGCCGTGCGGTTACGTAGCTCTCGCAGCCGGCGGTGGTCCCTCAAAACAGGGCAAGGCACTGTGCGCTGTCAATACTCCGTTTTCTCTATATACTGGTAAGGTATTCCTGATGAGGGGCTGTCTGGTCCAACATTAACATTGCCTTTCAATCTCTGTTAAAACGGAAGCCGCAGTGGAGAGAACTTTTTAAGGTTGCTTTTGCAGAGAGGGCCTTTGGACGCACACCGTGACCTGGGTGCGGGTGATTCGCAGAGACTGGTCAAGCTGCTTGCTGCAAACTTCGCAGGGTTTTTTCTGTTTTCTTACATCAGCTGCCCAAACCATTAGTGAAAATAACAACTTTCAGAATACCCCAAAAAGATACCACAAGAAACCAATGATGTGTCCATCTCTCGGCCTGCTTTTTCTTTGCCCCGAGATCTGCTTTTTTCTATACGTTACGGTAGTGTGCTCAGTGTTGCATTTTAAAGCAGCTGCTAAAACTTGAAACTCATTTAATATTATCCAGCCAGTTTGCCTTTTCTGCATTATTTTCCTTTTAAGTGGGCAAGGAGTTGAAATCTGCTCGTTCTAAATGTAGCTCTGTTACTTCTTTAGTGAAAACACTTAAAGCACTTTCAAAGGAAAGAGCTATTCTTAAGATATCGTTAAGCTTTCATTTGCATCTTTTATTTTTGGGCAGATAACTAGGTAAAATGTTTGTCCTTTGGCTACAGAGGAGAAGGGAACTGGGGCAGTGGGGAGTAAATGCTATGTGCTTTTCAGTTTTTTTACTGAGAGAATGGTAAAAAGCAAATACCTCTTTCTAGTGCATCCTCTGTATAACTCCTCTCTTTTTCTTTGTATGATGAGTACCTTACTGAGATGCTGTACTGATTGGGTTAGGATGAGAATTACTCCAGTCCCATTTTGTCTGACACAGGAAGACAGATAACACTTAGAGATACATATTGTTATTTCAGTAGATTTTTTTTTAATTTCAGTTTTCACCTGCATACCAAAAATACCCGTTCAAATCTCTGCAAACCACTGACATAGGCTGCCAATATTTTCAGGGTATCTCGCTTCTATTGTATCTGAAATACAACCCAACAAAGATTGGCTTACCACAAAAAACATGTTTGTTTTATAGAAAAAGCTTTCAAAAGCAGGTTAAGATTGGGGGGTTTGACTTTACAAAGTAGGAAATGCCAGAATTCAGGTAGTATCTGCAAGCTTCTTTCGGTTTTTATGCTTGCATTATATGACAGCATTGTATCCTTTGGATTAAAGGCCTAATATTACATTATGCGTTATGATAGTATTTTATCCTTCTGATTAAAAGCCTAATATTAAATTTTGTTTTTGTTGTGCTTTAGCAGAACTTGAGCTAGGAAGGGAACACCAGTGGGATGCAGTCTCTGTACCAGCCTGCCTGGCTGAGGGTAGGTTTTGCTGGTGATTACTGACAACAGAGGAATGTTGAAACACGGGAAACTCCTTTTTCTTTCTAAGTCTGTGGGCAACTCTCTCGTCCCTTTACGAATTGCATATCCTCTACCAGCATTTTGTCCCAGACCCTGTGCCAAATCTGTGGCAGTCTCCTGCCGAGTGCCTCATGCACTTTGCTCAAGCTGTTTCTTGCCCCTTTGCTGTGTAGTTTCTGGTTTCTTTCTCCAGCACCTTGGCTGATGATCTCAGCTCATCTTTCTCCTCCTTTCTTTCATGGGTCAGAGATCATAGCACTGCAGTGTCCTTATCCGTAAGAGCGTGAGACTTACCAGCGATGTCCACAGAGGCGGTCAAGTCCTCTTCTCTCATTCTAGTTGGGAGGTTATTGTAAGGACTTTATGGAAAGCTAAACCTGAATTCTCACTTGACCAGTTTCCACACTTTTGTTTGAAGAAAAAAAAAATAAGCCCCCAAACCCTAGAAGCAGTTTCTAGCAACTGTAATTTGTCTGTATCTCACTTGTCTGGTGCTTCCTAGTTTCTAGAGAAAATTGCTCTGCAATCTGGTAGATCTACCTGCTCGAAACAAGGGCCTGAGTTTCTAGGATCACAAGAGAGGAGCAACAAATTTGAATCCCAGGGTAATCAAGCCATCAGCTATCTTTGTTTTATTAACAGCAGCTGATCTGTGAGGTGTAATTAGGCTAATGGTTTCTGGCTCCAGCTGTGTCTCCCTCCAGAATGAAGAGTGCTCTGCAGAGATTTTATAATGCAATACACTTTCTCCCCTTCTGCTTGGGGAGAATTAACAAAGATTACTCAGTGTGCTGGAGTTTGTGACTCAGATACAAGTGGGCATTTTCACTTTTCAAAGAAGAGCATGTCCAAAGCACATGAGAAGTCTGGGAAGCCAGAAGTGTGCACAGTGAATAGCTCAGGTATCTCTGCAGGCCTCACTCTGGGAAGAGGGCTCTGATCATCCAAAGGACACTAAGTGGGCCTTGAAATTTTGTCCCATACTCTTCATATGCCCTTCTCCGAAATTTTCGATTCCCTGTGTGCTAAGTTCCTCTGGGACAGGGGTTGTCATTTGCAAAATGTGTTCTTTAAGGGGATGAGAGGAGCCACAGAAGAGATTATCTGATGTCCCACGTGGAGAACTGATACTGGGATGTCTGCTTCTGTTGTGACCTATTGAGCTTAGAGAGGGATGAAAATTGAAGCCTGTCCTAACTGTGTGCTAGCTAACAAGGCCCAGTGGGCCACAAAAGAGAGAAGGGGAAAAATATGGTGAAAATCAGCCTGGCCTCACCAGGGAGATGCATGGAGAATAAGAGTATTGAGAGAGAATGTACAGGCTCCTGTGCTTGGAACCTATGGTGGGCACGGTCCGTGGGAGGGTTGGGGTGGGTGGTTAATTTGAGGAGAAAAGGAACTTTGCTCATTTTTTAAATTGCTGTGCCTTTTTACCCCAGCCAACTGATGTTAACTGCATCACAGTATGTTGTGGTCATCTTAAAGCCCTCTGTCCCGGCATCACTAACAATATAAGGATCAGTTTAATTCTTGAAAACAAAAGTAAATTCAGGACCAAGCTACAAAAGGCAGACCTGACAGGCTCAAGAATCTCAAAGCATGAGATAAGAAGTGCAAATGTGTTTGAGACTTGAATTTGATGCTATTACCAGGAGTCGTGATGTGAGCAGTAGTCCCTGGTCCATGTGTCCCACACTGTTCAACCCTCCCTTTTTAAAACAGACTCAAACCTTTGCCTTTGAACGTTCCTTGGTTTGGATCTATTTATTTTCTTTTACGTCAGTAAAATCCCTCTCTTTGGATCTCATTCAGCTAGGGTGGGTGCATATACACTGATTCTTCTCTGCCGGTCCCAATTTTGCCAAGATTAGCAGCACCACAGTTGCGTGGACAAGATCTGAATCTGACTAGAGCAATTGTGTCTAAATCTGGCGACAGATTATGACAAGATTGCTGCCAACTTTTCTAAATGTTTAATTTGATCGCTGATTGTTGTGACCAGGCTTTTTGATATATTTTTGTGTTGTCCAACTGATTGTAATATTAATCTATTTTTTCGCTGAAATCAGTATGCAAATTATAGAATTAAAGATAAAAAAATTTAGAATTTTCTAGTGCTCTTCCCGACCTAGTTTTTGAAGCATTTTAGTAGGAGAGGCATTTTTTTTATATATTATTAATAGTTACAACTGTGAGTATAACTTGTCACTAACAAAGTCGTCCTGATTGCAGCACAAGCAATAACGTGATTATTCTTTGAGAAGCGCAGCTATATTGATCCAGGGGAAGACGATGACAGCTTCATACGTAAATTGATGAAAAGATTTCTTTTCTTTCTATTTGCTTATGTGCTGTGATTTTTTTTTTTTTTTTTTTCATTCCAGGTGATCAGCTTCTTCAGTTCACGATTAGAGCAAGCTGGAGCTGAGTTGTCAGTGGAGCGAGTTCTGGAAATCATCAAACAAGGAGCCGTTGCTTTGCCCAAAGACAGGCTGAGAGTAAGTGTGGCGAGACCTACTCAGAGCGTAGTGTTCAATCAGTTACATACGTGCCCTTTACATATATAATGTGAAAAAATTGTTTCCTCATCAATAGCAGGTGATAAGGGATTGAAATGTGGATTGCAATGTGGGTGTATTTTAATTTAAATTCCTAATTTGTACTAAACATTTGGGTGAGTTTTCTTTACTTGTTAAGTTGCAGCATGTTGGAGGAAATAAAATTAGCTGAGGCTGAGGCTTTTTTTTTATCATGTCTCTAAGATGAAGTCTCATCTCTGTTTGCATTTTTCATACAGTTAAGGTACTGGCTTTCATCACTCCCTTTTTTTGAATTATCATATTCTTTCTGTGGTGTTCCAGACCTCCATCTAGGTCTATATAAAATGCTACAAAGATAAATTTTTTTGTGGCTTTGGTCCTGAGTTAAGAATAAACCAACATAGTGAAAATTAATCCAGGACCTGTAAGTCTAGTCAGCATGCCCGTGAGCTTTCTAGCTAATCCTCAGCAGAGCCCTCTGTTCTCTTTGGAGAATGTCTCAAATCTCATGAGGCATTTACCAACTTGACAGGTTTTATGAAGCCAAAATTCATTAATGGCTATGTGATGTTTCAATACTGAATGCTGTGCAAGTACCTAAGTAAATACATGGGAGTTGCATGGGATTTTTTAAGCACTCCCCCATTTTCCTTTCTCCACTATGCCAAGTGTATTTTAAATATCATCTGCTTTCTGCAGAATCATTTTTGTTCTTCTCCTTGGTGAGAGGGAGCTTCTTCTCAAGACCCTTTTCTTTTGCTGTAACTTTAGGAAATTGCCATCTGATAAGGCATACTGGATAAACGTGGCCATTGGTGGTGGTGGTGACAGCTGGTGATTTATTTATACCATGGCAATTTTGAAACACCCAGTGGGTGCTGTCTAGCCGGCTGCATATACTAATGTCTTTCCTACTGTTCCCTCTATCCTCCCTGTCGGAGCTAGTACATGTAGCAAGTCAATCAGACTTAAGTACTTGGGAACAGATTGCTCTAGAGCCTGAGTTCTGAACAGCAGTACAAAAATAACCCAAATAATAACAGAGGAGTTGTTGGATCCAAATCCTGCACTCAGCCCTTCAGCTTGTGTTCTTGCTATGTGACGCTGTTGTGAATAGTCAGTAGGAATGTGTGCAAAACCAGGGTACAGACAAACACCGTATAGTCTGCATTTCCTTCTCAGAGGCTGTTTTTTCTGTGACAGTTCATTCATGAATGCAGATGGCTAAAAACTCTTTATGCTGAGAGACGGCAGTAGTTCCTTCCTTACATAGAGCCATCAGTTAAAAAAAAAAAAAAAAAAAGGAGAGGGGGAAAAAAAAGTGTTTCTTACAAAAAATGAATATTTATCTCGTACTTAGTGTGCCAGGCTGACTTACCTGTTGGACCACAATTTAAAGAAATCTTGTTTCTAGAGTGAAATCTCATCAGGTTTACTTTTCGTGCATTAATGATATATGGTGTTCAAAACGACATGTTTATATTGCAGCTTAAGTCAGCAGATCAAGATGTTTTGAAAAGTGTTAAGCTCTCTAAGTCCTTACCAAGCAGTAGAGTACTTTCCAGTTTAAGGAGGCTGAAGGTGTGACTAGGGGCACTTACTTTTCCTCCAAAATACATGAGTTTAGGGGCAGGGTTACCTAGTGAATATGGACATTCTGGCATGTAATTCCTTTATATTACCCACTTTCACCTACTGGATTTTATCATTTTTTCAAAACCTTTTTGCTGAACCACAGTTTGGTCAGAGCAGGTTACTCTCCTGCATGGCAGAAAGTTGGTGACACTGACCTAGGTATCTGTAATGTCACATATTAATTTGTAAATGCTCATAACTCCCTTTCTTTGCAAAGACAGTGACAATGAGTAGCACAAGTGATTCTCTTCAGAAGAAATTTCCCTGCAAGTCTTCTGGCCCTCTGTCCTTGCACTTGTCTCAGAGTCCAAGTCTCGCAATTCTTACTGTTTCTCAGGTCTTGCCACTTCAGTCTCTGAAGTTTTCAGTGAAAGCTATTCTAAAGTTTGAAAAAAAATCATATTAAGGTCAGATGGAAGATACAGTTAACGCAGTATGTTGCAATAGCAAGCAATTTCAGCAGCTAAATAAAGGAAAATGCTTTAATGCACACTCTCTTGGGCATGTCTGGATGGGTGGGAGCAGCCCTACTCACGTTCGCTTTGCCTGCACGATAAGGTCGGAGGATGTTCACATCACTAAGCTCAAACCTCTGAGCTGGAAGCCCTCTAGCTGCATAGACCAACTCATATATCCTACTGAAAGGACAAATTTTAAATACATATTAGCTTGGGCACAGCCAATTCGGATACGTGACTTTTGGATAGCAGTTGGGTTGTGCCTGAGCAGCCTGGAGAATGTGTGGCAGAATCACGAGTCTGTTGCATCTGGATTGACATGACCTATTTGTAATTAAAACATGAAAATCTGTGAAGTTTAATTCTGAGCATGTATAGATTGGCTTTACAATTAATTGTTAATTCATTTCTGCATGCTGCAGAGCCCCAAAGTATGATAAACCATGCAGAGAAACTGCTCCCACCTCCTAAAAATTGCCATCTTCAACTTAAGCACCTTGAAGGAGATGGTTGAAACATAAAGAGGTTACGATGTGGGAAGAATGAGAACTGAAGCAGTGCTTTTACTCTCTTGCCTCCACACAACCCAGACAAGTGGGTTTTCTTCCTTATGTGTAAGTACGTAATGTATGCACAGCTAAATACAGGGAATGTTTTCAAGTTACTTATCTTGGCCTTTGCGGAGGAAGTGAGCATTCAAGAGGCATTGCATTTATTCAGATCTCGAGCCTGTCGCTCAGACCATGGTTCAAATGTGAATACACGTAAACTAAAAATAACAGCACTTAGCGCCACGATCCTGATCTGCATAGCGCGGCTTATCAGTTTGGTAGCGCTCCCTGGTACTTCTGCTCCCTTTCGGTGTGGGAAGCGCCGCGCAGCTGAGAGCGAGCACGGGTGCTGGGAGCAGCTCTCTTGAAATTATCATACCTGCGAGGAAAGAGATCCTGCATCCACTTAGCGAATAAATGTTGGGAAACACAAGCTCTAATTCATATTTTCCTTAGAGTCCTGAAGCAGCCTGTTGCCATCCAAGATGAACAACATAATTAACGTTATTTTAACCCTATGCTTTTAACCATGTGCCGTGGAAGGCAGGAAGAGTCCGAGCTGAGTAATGAGGCTTTTAGAAGACTTCTGCATAAACAGCGAGATAAAGGGCAGGTGCTGAAATCGAGAGCTGCTGATTGCTCCTGCAGTCTGTGGGAGGAGATAAATGAAGTTAATATGCCTGGGATGGAGGCAGAAGCCACAATTTGGAGATAGAGCTGTCTCTGTTGCAGACAAGCAGCCCGCGATCCAGGCTCCCTTTTTTATTGCAGAAGCTTATTAAAAGCAATTTAGAGATTGTAGTGATAGGTGAAAATTGGCCTCATTCTTTCCTTATTTTTATTTTTTAAAAATTCACAAGCTGTCCTTGTTCCCTTTGGTGAACTATCTGTGCTGTTGGGATTAGGAGCATGAGAGAAGTGAGACTGCGTCTGGAGCCTGAGAGTTATCTGGGACTTCCAAGAGGAGTTAGCCAGCAGATAACTGCTCTTTTACAAGAAGTGGGAAAACTTGTTTTGAATACCAGCTATTGACTGGAAGCTGACATTTGGGTTCATGGACTGATCAGGCTTAAGAGGCCACATTTAATGTTTCAGAAGAAAACATTCCATCAGCTAAGCCACTTAATGCAAAAATATTTCATTTCCATGAACATATTTGGAACTACATTTAGTCTTTTCCTGTTTTTTTTTCTTTCTCTCTGTCAATTAGGATTTTGTCATCTGGGTGCATTTTGTCATATGTTCTTGTGTTAGGCAGACATGCCATTATGCTATCAGCTTGTACCTCTTTGCTATAGTACTAAATTTAATATTTATCCAAGTGCATTCTAGTTTCATGAGCATTAAAATTTTACAGAATATGTAAAAGCAGCAGGGATAAAAGCCTTCAGTCTCTTGACGCAAAAAAGCTTTCCTGGAGATTGAAAAGCAGTTCTCGGAGATTTCCCTTTTATTAATGAGGTACTTCCAACTTATTCAGCTTCCATGTATTTTGCAGGAAAGAAGCCCCTGCTCGTCAAGGCACCAGCAAGCAGGGGAAAACAGTAAATTGTCCCGGTGACTGCTGTTAGGTACCGCCTGCCAGCTGGTCCAGGAGAGCCTTGTGTCTTGGGCACGTCACCCAGCTCCTGGGGGAGCAGCACCAGCAACCAGAGTTCTGCTCCCCAAAATGCCATAAAAATCACATGGTTGTCAGCTGAGGTGGCAACAAAGTTGTGTGTCCAGGTCCTGGCTGCTGATTTGTATGGCTGCTCTTCGCTGCAAAGTTGAGCGTTGCTCCTAACCACCTCCTGGCCATAGATAAACCCCCCAGCTTTAAATGCTGTTGTGCTTTTCCCTTGAGTTGGTGGTGCAGAAATAGAGACTTGGCCACAACACGGCTAGGCTTCTCCTCAGCAGAAATACGGGCCTGCTCTGCAGCCCGTGCTGCTCCTGACTCCTTTGTCATGGCCTGTGCGGTGGCAGGTGAGGGGGTAGCATTCGGAGCAGTACTCCAGACTGCAAAGAAAACCACTAGTATTTTATATGCACGTGTACTACCTAATGTGGTGGTGCTCCTCAAAACTGTGTCTCTTGGGATGTGTTTTTGATAGGAACATTGCCCATCACCACACTGGTGTTCTCCGAGACTGGAATAGCGCATGAAACATTTTTTGGTCTAGGCTTGGTTAAAGGTGTTTCACCCTCGCTTTGGATGCTGCTGGTGTCGTAGTTGTCCTTCCTACCTGCAAATTGTCACTGCAGTACACAGCTGAGACATTCCAGGTTTACTGCTTTAAAGAATTTAACTCCTGGTCCAGAGTCACACTTCTAGGTATATTATGCCTTTACTCCATACTGGTCACCTGTGTTTCAGGTCCAGTTCAGTGGTGATTAAGATATCAAAAGCATTTCATACCATGAAACACAGTTTCCTGAGAGATCGTCCTTTGCCCCGTCTTCTGTTACAATTGCTCCTGATTGCAGTAGCAGCAATTTTGTTACTGGTTCCCCGTGATTGTTTGGCCGGAGCTGGCAGGCTTCAGAATCCAAAATAGCGGTCTTCAATAATCTAAATAAAACATCATGGCAGATCTGTAGCTTTTCAGCTACGTACAGATCTTTCTTGCACTTGTTTAACTGTTATAGCACTGCTTCACTCGCCTGGACTTTAGGCAGAGAGAGGAACTCACAACTCTGCGTGACATAAAGGTGTGCGGGGGAATGAGCTCCGCTACAGTGCTCTGGGGTGTACAGTTAAGCAAGAGAGACAGAAAACTTCCTAAAAGTAAATTCTTCATCAATGTTCTTCCTGATATTTATGTTTTTTCTGACTGAAGGGTCAAGGATCTTGTTCTAGTGGGAGCTGATTGCGTCTAATATGTCCTCGGGGCTGCCATGAGGCAGGCATCTATGGTGTAGGCTTCCCTTCACTGACCCTCAGCTGCCATTAAGCCTTCACATGAAGACAACCAGATTAATAGAAGTGTAGGAAACGTTTTAAACAAAGTGCTTTGTGGGCCTTTCCACAACCCCAAACCTTTGCTAAGAATAATATTTACAGATTGTGTGTTTCCTTCTGGCAACTTATATCCTGAACTGGGATGTCAAACTTGCCTGCTTCCGTGAGCTGCCCAACAAGGGATGAGTAATGACTTACATTGCACTTGAAGGCGTTGCTTTTAGAAATCAGCTTCTCAGAAACCTTGGGTAGAGAAGAATATACTCCCCATCCCTTGAGAAATATGATTGCAGGTAATCACGATTCCAGGAAAAACAATCTAGGAAGTTGTTTTGGGCCTCGTGCTCAGTAAAGAACTCGTGGAGCCGTGAGCAGGCAGGCAAAGACGTCTGCACTCAGATGACACTAGTTAATCTTCAACAGGGATTATAAACTTGTCTGTCTGAACCAGGGCAAAGCCTTATGCAGGTGCTCTTATTTTAGTACAAGCCCAGCTGCTTGAGTTGTTGACAAGGAGTTTAAACTAAACCAAATGACACTACTTTACACATTTATATTGTTTTAATCTGTGTAGTTAAATGGTGCAAACTTGTGCGTAGACAAGATCTAACTTAAATATATGAATAATGTTACTGAGAAAATGTGACTATTAACATGCTTAAAGTTCCAAAAGGCTTCATCATATTGATGCTCTTGATTTGTGTTGTATTTTGGAGGTTTATATCAAGAAAGATAACACAGCAGCCACTCTTAATTCCATAATCCCAGAAATAAGAATCTTGAGGACCAAAGCACAGACCATCTTGGGTGTAGTTCAGAGAAAAATGCCACGGACAGTCATTTTTAAACATAAATATGATAATCCACAGAAATGCTACCTTAGTAGGACTTGAGTAGCTAGTAAGAATACATTAACTAAACAGAGCATAGTAAAAAAGTTTTGCAATAAGGTCCACGTATACTTATTAACAAAATTGCAACCCTTAAACTTGTTTAAACTTTTATTTATATGCTTGATTACTTTCTCTTTTTAATGCTGCAGAAGCCAAGTGCCAAAGTAAATTAGTTTTAACATCTGTGCATTCAGAATCTTTGAAATTTGTTGACTCTTTTGGGGGAATTTCCATACGTGAAAATGTATTTCATCAGTCTTCAGAGAAACTTGTTTGTAGCTACGTATAATGCAAATACTGCTGATGAGCTGGATTAAATACTAACAGAACTCCATTTTCAGAAGTATCCCTAATAAAAGCAGCAGAAATCATGCAACTTGGAAACTTTTGGGAAAGCAAAATAAATTTATTCCGTAGCCCTTTAGAACAAAGTTTAACTTGAAACTTAAAGTTAATGAAAAACCATGAAAGTTCATATTGCTGAACGCAAGACTTCAAAAATGTCGACATGGTCTGGTGAGTCACTTATGAGGCATATTTATTTATTTATTAAGGATATGTTTTAAAATCCTTAACTAAAAAGGAACCAAAACTCTTGATATTGTTGTCTTTCCAGTAAATGTTTGCGTGCATTTTGAAAGTTGTACCTGTCAAGATTTGGATTTCTTTGTCCGTATGGACAAGTCCTTTTGCCCATAGGGTCTGAGTTGAGTATATCGTGTGTTTGCACAGGGCCAGGTCTGACGGCAGTGGTGTTTACCATGATGTCCGCAGCCGTCTCTTGGAGCTCCCAAAGAGAGTTAGCTGATGTAACTGATACAGTACTTATATGCTGTTCCCAAGGCGATTTGAAAAGGGGATGTGCTCTCCACCTCTTGCCAGGTGTCTTCTGGATATGAAACTTCTACAGGACCACATTTTTATTTAATTGTTTTAATAGCATTATGGGGGGGGGGGGACACCTCAAGCAGCTCCAGGAAACTCCTTTTTCCAAGGTGAAATGCTCCTGAGAACCCAGACAACTTAGGTTTGCTTTGACATAGCAGCTGTCAGTCAATTTTGTAATTAAAACAGTATTTTAACTTTAGTTTACTTCAGTGGTTATAAATTCTTCCATGGGAGTGGAAAAAAATAAACAGCAACTTTTGGCATTGTTGACTAGGATGAGAAAGAAACAGCTATTTTATTTTACTTGTCTTCCTGGCACACAGTTAAAAATACACTAATACTTTTCTGACACCTCCCTATCGAGAACTAATATAAACATCATTGCAGCAGCATCATAGGAAAATATGCATTAGCAAGCTCTTGAATGCCTGATCTTTAAACTATTTCTCATGTAGTATCAGTTTCTTACTGTAAATGAGCCAAAATCCTTTCCAGCAGAAATTAATAATCGTGCTTTCAACTTGGAAAGAGCACTCCATAGAATTTTCCTTTGTAGACCAAGACTGAATGGAGCACTTAACCTTGTTTTCTTCCTCGTCCCTGAAACATTCATTGCTATATCCTAGCATTTCAGAGATCCGTGGGAAAAATCCACGTTTCCCCGGAATTTGAGAGTTTTGCTGTTGGCCTTAATAGACTAAAGATTTCCAGACATATCTTCATGCTTCGGAGATGATACCAGACCTGATCTGAGCAGGAGGCTCATTAGCTGCCTAGAACTTTGCATATCTCATGCTGGGGAATATGTGGCTCATATTGATGAGTACCAATTAGGGATGGAGAGCGTCTACGCTCCACTTTTCTCCATTTCCTTCCTCCATCGTTCCTCTTTACTTCTGTTTTATGGAAGTGAAATTGATTTAGCAGTAGCCCAGGAAGTTAGAAAGACGGATGTTGTGTCTCCTTTTTGTTGCTTTATAAGCCGGCATAGGATTGGCCTTTGCATTGTGTCTTTGAAGGTGTGAGGAGACCAGTCTAATCCCCTGAATCTGCAGGGGTTTGATGGGCTGCCAGTCTAAGCTGTCCATGCCTTTGCAGGACAGTCATGCCCTCAGTGGTCAGCTGGCTGGTTGAGATTCCTTGTTGACGATGTTCATTGGTCTGCTCTGGCTTTATGCCTCCTTGCAACTGAAATGCTGTTGTTTGGTACCGAAGTTCAAAGGTGTCCCAGCCCATTCAACCTAGTTATTCACATGCAGCTCTGAGGTATGGCCAACTCTTTTTAAACCCAGTGCTCTGGGGTGAACTCTGAAGCTACAGACAGCTTGTTTTCACTTCTAGGTGCTCAGTAGAGTACCATGGCTTGACAGCAAGCAGCTGAAGGAGCAGAAGAGATGGAGTTAATGCCCTTTAATTGATGAACTCTTGGTCTCAAGGAGCAACGAGTCTTAATTACCCACATCCTCTTCTATTCAGCTCATGTAGGTTCTCATCTTAGACGTAGTACATAAGAATTAATGCAGCTGAGCTGGTTTTCACTTATGTCAACCAGTTGGTGGTATACCATAACCCTGCAGTATCGCTCTTCATTTTAATGCTGTGCCCTGAAGAGAGAAGAAAATAGATTTCTTGTTTTTCTGCCATAGTGTTTCTTGCTTGCTCTGCGATTGTATGTGAGGAATCATCACAGAAGTTGGTAAATACATAGCAGTAGCTCAGAAATATGAATGATACTTTCAAAGATAGCAGCATTGTTAATATGGAAAAACTCTGGAAGTATAACTGATCCCTCTCCATGTCCAGTTCAGGTATTCTCGTTATTTCTCATGTTGTATAATTTGGAGGTCTAAAGTGTTCATTAAATAGCATGTGTGAAGCATAGATGGAGCAACTGGGCTTGGGCTCCTAGAATTTGTGTATTCTAAGTTTAGACCATGTCTCAAATGGAGCTCTGGTGTAGTCCTCCAAGGCTGCGGTTCTTGTTTGCAAATCTAGGTAAATAGTTAACATAAAGAACTTTTTTTTTGATGTTCCTAGCTTGTGTTTGCCACAGTTTAAGTCCTGAGCATGATGCCTGTAAGATCCTGTCAAAGCCATGAGTGGTTGTACTGTGGTACAGGACAGTGAGTCAAGTGAGCAGCATTTTCCTTAAGAAAATGCTTAAGATGCCCAGGCTTGCCAGCAAAGCAGAAGATGCCCTAAAAATGAATTCAGCCACTCAGGTGGAGGACAAGCTTAATATTTCTTCAGCTTCCCCAACTTCATTTTTTGCAATTTTGTTTTTCGGTGCAGTTATGTTCTGTTTTCCCGTAAAGTCTCAAACCAGCAGTGTGACATCTGGGCGTGCGGGTGTAGCTAATCAACTGCAGGTGCCATTGCTATTATAAGCCTGCAAGCCACTTGAAAAGTTACCCAGGATTTTTGTAATGAGGGGCCTAAAGTTATTATTTGAGCTATTTTCTCCTTTTATCTTCCCTGCAGGGGTCATCAGACTGGCAGTATTTTTTTTTTTTTTTTTTTGACAAGCTCAAACTTTAGACTTTTAAAAGTTCAAATCTCTGTGTGTCAAGCTACTTGAATTTCCTGTGAAAACATTTGAGTTGTGAATCAATTTGTAATGATACAAAAGGGAACAAACAGATTAATTCTGTATTAAAAGATGGCATTTAAATGCACGAGGAAATAGCAGCTGAACCTGCACTGAGGCATATCTACCATTTTGCAATTAGACCTGATATTGGCTGTTACCATTCAGTAAAATTAGCAAATGTGTTTATGAAGATAACTTTCTTAAAAATCTCTTAGTTTAAAAGCAGAAATCTTCGAATTATGGTGTTCAACTTTGCAAGCAGGGCAGCCTCCGGGTCCTCGTGAACATACGTCCCTCCTCGTCTCGCTCTTGCCAAAGCATACCCATACACAAATGGTTCGTTCTTCTGTATTTGGATTTTCTCTGTTGAAAGGACGGTGGGAGCGGGAGGAGATTTTAAACGCCTCAATACAAAGTCTCCCTTAGCCCTTGGCTTTAAAACGCATAAAGACAGTTCAAAGTTGCATATCCAGGAGAGTCCTTCGTGTTCGTGCGCTTGCAGCTCGGTCGCTTAAAGCACAGCACGGAGCAGGGTGCTGGAGCTGGCGGGGTTTTGGGGGGATGCTCTGGCCTCGGAGGAGCCCGGCAGCGCCGGCGCTCGCCTGGTGCCGCCCGGCGCGGCGGCGATAAGCTGGAGACAGGCTGGCTCCTCGCGGGAGCCTCGCCGGCCCGCCGGGGCGCTTGACGGCTCCGGCAGCCTCTGGCTGACTTTTCCCCCGCGGAGCGCTCGCTTATCGGGAAATGAAATTGGTTACAGGATCTCTCGCGTTGCCAAACCTCGCTGACGAAATGTGCCGCGCCGCTCGTCGCGGGAGGAGGAAGGACGGATTAACTGTTTCGGCTCGGTCGTCGCGCCGCGGCTGTGCTCTGGAAAGCACCCGTGCCTTTTCTGACTTCTCCCCAGATCACAAGCGCGCTCTCGCTGTGGCATTCCTAATGCAGTGAGCACGATAAGTTTGTTCGAGGTGTTTCTTTGCACCGCTGTTGCAAGCACGGTTTAAATGATTCCTAAGTATCCCTATAAACATTCCTATGTTACAAGGATTTAATAACTTCTTATTTGAAATGCATTGGCTAAACTAGAAGAGGGAAAATTAAGATTTATTTAAAGGTAGAAATAATGCTTTGTTGTTTACAGGGAGGTTTTCAAGTAGATTGTTCAACTTGCAGAACCTTAACCAGAATCAAAGAGAGAGATGTGTATTTTTAAGTTTGCAGATGAGCTGACAACAAAGCCAAGGTGCAAATAGGGTGCAATTTTTTTCTGAATATATTATTGTGTTTGCAAGAACTTAGAAACCCAATCTTCCTATGCCACACTGGAGCGGGAGCAAAACAGCCACTATTTCTTTTAGTTAGTATATAGACGCTATTATTTTTCAGTATGTATTTAGTTTTCAGCAAACGTCAAAAGTCAAACGCACTTTTAAAAATCCTGAAAATGAATGACAGGAGTTCAAATGCATATTTTTCAGAGATGCGCTGAACTTCAGATTGATTGCTCTGAAGTTTGCAGAGTAGTTCTGGATGCGAGTCATTCCTGCCAGGAGCAAATTCTCAGTGTGGCAGATGCTAGTGAGAAAGAAGAGCCATGTATTAAAAAAAATTGTTATACATATGCATATATACATATATATATATATATATATATGCATAGGGTGATTTTGCATTTTTCTAATGATTTTGCACCTGTTTTGCCCCTCGCCAGCTAGAGCTAGCTGCTGTCATTCTCCTGTTGCAATACTGCAGTTGTGCGCTTAAGCGCGGATGGAGAAATGACCGGTAGCCGGTTGCCTGATGATGGGTGCAGACCGCTGTTTCTGCACCACTCCGGTCACTTCGGTTTGTGCAACAACACGTTGCGGTGGGAGCTTTTCTGTTGTAACATATCGATATGTTTTATCGCAATCGATAATTGTATCCTCCTGCGTATAAAATTAATAAACCCAGGGGTAAAGCTCTGTGCACATATGGCAATTATTACGTCTGGAAGTGGCTGCTGTGTTAATTGATAGCAGTAGCAAGTTGCAGCCTTGATTTCACTGTTTCTTATATGAAGATCCTGTAAATAGAATTTTTGCACTCTTATTATCAGAGCTCTTTCTCCTTTTTATGAAAAATGAATCACTATAAAAATGTTTAGAGCCCCCGAGCTCACTTAACTTCGTTATCATTTTGGATCCTTTGTCCCTTAACAAGAAGTTACTGAAAACAGATAGTCTGCAACCTATGGAAGAGGCATGCCAGGCTCGCCTGCCCCTCCGTGAGACTCGCCTGCGGTCCCCAGAGCAGCCCAGGGCTGATGCCACCTTGGGACCCTGTTCATAGCGCGGATCCTGCGAGGCGAAGCCATTTCAAAAGAAGATAAATAGATGACTTGGCCTCCATGCTGACATAGCTGAGAATCATAAAAATCAGAGGCTTTCCAAGTTGTGACTGGAGCTAGCGTAAATTTTAAAATATTACAGATTTAGTATTCCTCGCTTTTTAAAATTTTGCATAATATAAGCATGATGTTCCTTAAAAAAACAGGCATTCCTAACTAGCATACCATGTATCCTGCTGCGAACCTCCGGTAGGACATGGTTCCTTTCTCTGTGAACTCGAGAAGTCAGTAAGCTGATAAAGGCTGGGCGTGCTTGAGCGCGAGATCCTTCACGTCTATAAATGAGAAGCTACTGATGATCAGGGCCCAAGAAGTGCCACCTATAGGTATCAGCGTTCAAATTCAAACTTGCTTTACACGTGGACAAAACAGTGAGCCTGTCATGGTCTCCAGAAGACCATTACTACTGTCAGGTGAAGCTCTGTACGGTTTCATCCTGTTTCTCCCTTCAGGCCTTGCACAAGATCTTCGTATCCCTTAATGCCTAGAAGATAAACAACTGGCTGACGATGGACTAAATTGAGGAAACATCTGATAATAATTTAATTGTATAACTACAAATATGGTGTGTGCAAGCCTTACATGTAGGGTTTTCAGAAGCACTGATAAGGCTTTCATTGACTTCAGTGCTATGCTGGTGTTTTTTCTGAAAATCTGGAGTTTTATATCTTATGATTGTCTCCTTTACATCCTACCAGTAATTCGATCCAAGTTCTCTAGGGAATCTGCTTCCAGGGAATATGCTTGCTGCTCGTACATAGGACTTTGCACATCTTTCTGGAATCCAGAGAAGCGGCTTTCGTCCAACAGTGAAGGCATGGAACAAAACGGGGTATTGCACAACCGGCCGAGGCTGCTCGGGAGGGCTGCGCGTCGGGTGAGTGACTTCAGTAACAGTGATCCTGCAGCTCAGGAATGAGCTGCATTGGCCAAGAGGAAGACGAAGGGTGGGCTAGCACAGGACACTCCTATTCCCAAGCTGCTCTTTGACATGGAGACTAATACATACGTGGAGGCTTAATATCTGCCCCCACCGCCCCTCGAAAATCTTCCAGTTCCCTTCTGGAAACTGCTTTCTGGGTTCAGTCACTTCATTCCAGAGTAATTGCCTTCTTCACAAAACAGCATAATTATGCTGGAATGAAATCACCTTCTCCTGCAGTTACAATAGCTACTTCAGAAGAGATATTCAACGATACAGCTACGCAGGTCAGCTTTCCACAGAAGACTGCACAGTGTTGTGGTTATCCAAAACCAGTTTTGAGGAAAAAGCTAAAACGTTCAGATGACAAGGTACACTCTACTCAGTCAGGAGAAATGCGGGTTCTTGGGCTAATTCTTCAAACCAAGAAAAATGTAAAAAGCAAAATAAACCACTCTAGGAGGAATAAAATCCGCAGCAGTGCAAGAGCTTTTTTTGCCATGTGCAGCTCTTCCCCCACGTGTTTCTGCTGCGATGGTCTCAGCTCTGCAGTCACCTGGTTTTAGTCCACTGACTGCAATGCAGAACTTTAACTCCAGTTAGAGTCCTGGAACCAGCAGAGCTGATTAATGCTTCAGCCTTGCCTGTGGCAGCTTGTGGATTATAATTAACTGCTTCCCATTAAAGCAACAGATGAGAATTCGTGCAGTTACATGCAGAGGTTTTAGAAGGTGGAATAGTGTCCTGTAACAACAGTTATTAAAGTTTTTTTTTTCTTGCTGACCCAGGATTAGACCATCAAGAAACTATGGATGTTGTAAACTTAAGAATTCCTTTGAACCTGAATAGGAGCAAAGCTGGGCTCTGAGCAGAACAGGGAGAAGGTGGAGGGTCAGTTATCGGGTTTTCCAAATGCATCGGTTGGCTAGGAAATAAGAAAGTTGTTTGTTCAAGTTTGTGACTGAAATTCATAACTACATAAAAATTTGGGTGAAAGAGCTGTTCAACAGGTAGCCTAGGAAAGACAAGCACTGATAGGAACATAGGATTTGCTGTTCAGCAAATGCTAATAGTATAGTTAGCATCTTTTCTCAACCAGTAATAAAAACTAAGAATAGTTTAGCGAACAGTATAATAAAAAAGTATAATAAACCAGAATGAGCAAGCAGCAGTGGTAGCCTCATGGAGGCTGGTTGCCTCTTAATTCATAGTTAACACTTGACTTTTCTCCTGCAACAGAACAGAACAGCCAACGTGCAAAATACAATATTGGTGTTGTACGGAAATATCCAGATATCAAAATGTGGGTTTTAGAAAATTGAATGTGCAGTTCTTTGTGTATCCTGTAGGGAGCAGAAAAATATTTCTGTATCCTGTCATAAGGGAAGTCCGTTGCAAGGGTTTCCTCCATCGTTGAATCAGATGTGTGCTTGTGTGGTGTCTTGCACGTCAGGTCCTGGGCAGGCTGTAAAAGATGCCCCAAGCAGTTGTCATCCAGAAGGAGGTTTTGCAGCAGTGATGAGCAGCAATCAGCAATAGTTGCAATTGCAAACAAAAGCAATGAGTTAGCAGCATGGTTTGGAGGGAGGAAAAGAGGTAAGTGGTGGCATTTTCCTGATGTCCTCCAGGATGAAGGATGTTTTCCTTGCTGCTGCTCCCATGGTGGCAGAAGGTCCTTGCCAAAGCCACGGCTGGACCTGTACTGAGAAATGCAGGGCCTGGTGCTCTGCAAACGTGGTGGAGGGAAGACTCAGGAGATGACATACAAACTCCAATCACTGACAGCAGCATGAACTACTAAAAGAGAAGAATCAAATATTTCTTCACACAGAGTCTGACATCTAGTCTCGACCCTTCATTGCACTGTGAAATATCCAACAAAGTTGAAAATGAATATAGCAGCCAAATCTGATTTTTATGTGGAAGTTCTTGAGATGCTGCATACCATGCAAAGGCACTTACGTTACCTGGCATTCATTTGGCTGTGGAATTTAAAAAAAAATGTATGTCATTCCTTAAATATATATATACCATATAGATATACACCATATTCGTTAGATTTAATTTCTTCAGTGGCACATACAGAGCCAGGGTCATTCTCTTACTTCATGAATATGGGAATGAAGGGCATGTGTAGAGACTTTGAGCAGAAAAGTTTAAACTTTACACGGACAAAATGTAGCATGAAACAGTCCATTTCTGGGTATCTAGTTGTTTGTCACCAGCCACATTGAACTGGGTGATTTCATGAGACATTGCTTTAAGGAAGCTACTAAAAGAAGGAGAAAATATATAAGGCAGGCAACTTCAGGAGCTCCTCATTTGCTCAAGCACAGCACCATTTCCCCAGTTGCCTTCCTCCTCCATCCTGTAGAAAGCCACCCTACGTACTCTGTATTTTTACGACATTTTTCACTGTGTCTCTATCTGCTTTGCATGTGTTGTGCAGCCTTCCTTACTTAGCTGCATATGTTGTTAGTATAATGAAAAGGCCGGTGCCAAATGCACTGCATGTGTATGACGTGTTGTTTCCAAATATCTTGCAACTTTGGTCAAAGCAAAGTAAAATTACACTGGGATGCTCTGACAGTTTTTCCTCCTCAGTTGAGAGCTATTTCCAACTCATGTGTTTGCTACTTCAAACCTGCAGAGCAGGCAAGGCAGCTAAAAAGAAAAAACAATCCATTTTAAAATGGATTTATTAATTTAATACTATTTTTAATATGAATTTTTCCTCATTCCTTTTTTTCCCCCCTCCAATGTAAGATAATGACTGAGGTCAAATTCTAAAAATTTAATCCCAGAAGGTGCAAGATTTGGAGAGTTATAAGCCACTGAAAAGAAGGTAAGGAAAGAAAACGTGGTGCAGCCAAGTTTCGATTATGCTGGTCCTTTTGCTCTTCCACTTTTAAGGTTTAGGTCTCTTCTCTGAATTAGTCATTTAAATTAAGCTTCCTTGACATGTGGTGGATAGAGAAAAATATTCTTCAGAACATTGGTTGACAGGTGAACTAGGTAATGGAATATAATCTTTCCCACTTTTGTGCTTTGAGACGTTTTCACTTCTATGTTTAAGGAGTCAAAATAAATTTAAGTACAGCGTGTAAATCCCAGACACAGTTACAGCTTTCCTTGCAGCGTTGGGTTAAATGTAAACAGCGTGAATCTTACAGATACCTTTTAATTAAAAATGCGTAAATCAGAGCTACGTCTGAGACGTTTGCAGTAACGGCCCCGAGCAGCGAGAGCGAGGAGGACGCGCAATCCGTCAGCTGAGGGCTCTTTCAGCCGCGGCGCCGCGCGGAAGTTTGGTCGCGACCCTTGGTGCAAGTTGCAGCGCTTTTATGGAGTCGATCTGCCGAGCGATTGCCGCTGCAGGGAGCCGGGTGGGAGATCGCCGTCTCGGCGAGCAGCGTCCTTAAGGAGGTCTCTGCTGTTGGAGTTTACAAGGCAGATGGTGGAGCTTTTCTTGTCACACTTCCTGACCGTACTAGCTCTCCGGGCAGGCGTTTCCAGCCACCGTAGGCTCCTACAGTCTGGAAGATGGGGAGAATACTTCCCTGGGTGGCTTGCAGCTCAGTAACGCCGTGACCTCCTCCAGCAGCTTCAGGAAGAGCATTTCCCTTCCTTTGCTGCGGTGTTCAAGCAGCACCTCCAACTCTGAGCGTAGATCAGACAGCAAAACTGCCTTTGAATTCCTCTGGCTTATCTTTTCCACCATGTTTGGCCAAGCTCGGTTCTTCTGAGCCGAGACCAGCAAAGACCATGTGTTACCGCCAGGGTGAACGCTCCAGACCTGAGAAAGGGGGCAGAGATGTTGAACACCGGAGGGACGTAACAGTATTTACAGATAAATGAATTTAAAAATTCTAGAACTGTTTTCTTCATGTTTTAAAGACCATCTTGAACAGAGCAGGAGGTCTTAATATTGTAAATTCACTGAAAACAAGCAGATACGGAGATATTCCTTCTAAATTATGGTAAAACAGAAAACTCGTGAGATTTTCCTGCGTTATTGCAAGAAGGAAAGAGCAGTTCACTTGGGGCCCGTTTTCAGCTCTTGCTCATTAGCAAGTCCCTCTCTGAGCTAAAGTCATCACTGCTGGTCCGTAAGATTTACAGGTCCGACGCTCGCAGATTCAAACGAACTGGATCAAAGGGCCGTCTCCCTGCAGCGCTGCCCGGGCGGCCGCCGCTCAGCTGCGAGCTGGATGCGAGCGAGGATGTGGTGGGCTTGGGGCGCCGCGCGGAGCCACATCCTCGGGGGAGGGACCGGAGGACGGCGGCGCCGGCTTTGCGGCCGCTGCTACGTAAAAGCGCGACTTTGCAAGGCGAGCTGCGAGGAGCCCGTTGCATAAGCAGATCTTAGCGAGAAAGCAGCAACGAGAGAAATGAAAGCGGCGTGTTAAACCGCGCAGGCGAGGGCAGACGGGGCTCTGTGTCCGGGCTTGGTTTCAAATCCCAACTCCACGTGCCGCTTTGAACCCCTGCGCAGTGATAGCGGAGAGACGCTTGGTCCCAGTTGTCCAAAGAAATGTTCTCCCGGGCTTGGCAGGATGATGCCGCGGCATCGCACTGGCTGTAGAAAGCTGGGTCAGAACTTGCACGTCTTCCAGACGGGACGCCGGGGGCAAGTAGTGCCTCTTGCAGCGAAGCCAAGTGCTCGTTCGGCTGTATCACCAAAACATGAAATGGTGGGTCATGGTCTTGAAGCTTAGTTCTTTCCTTGATGGCTACAACTGTCGTAAATAGCAGGCTTTTTGCATTCTTGGTTGCCCATCACTGGTGCAGAGCAAGGCAGAACGTTGTCTGCACAACTGCTGGGGAGAGACTCTCATCCAGCTGGATTTTTTTTCTCCAAACCTTTCCGTGTTCATATTTGTATGCCCTTTTAAAACTTCATTCCAGCGAGTTTTGTTTCATTGTGAAAGCTTTGTAAATCATATCAACTAGACTAAAAGCGTGCAATTCCCTTTCCTGAAAATAATTAGAATATAGTTGTCTCCGATGTGACAGCTGGAATATTGGTTGACGTTTATAGTGTTGTTCTTGCTTTAGGAAAAGGCTGATAAAGGGAACACAGAGCTGTAATTTTATCCGGCAGCCTGAACAGACTTTGTAACCTGGATACACGAGTTAATTCTTTTCTGCAATGTCTTCACCTAGCAGGCTTCCCTTGTCAGCTGCAATATCTTCAGCAGATCTTTGGCAGGGCCTGAACCGTAAAAGGCCTTTTTTTTGTTTTATACAAGCCCATTAGCTACCCATTAGGATTTCCTGCTGCCCAGGTGGAGCTGGGACCCCAGAGGCACGTGGCCTTTTCCCGTGGAGCCAAACATCTCGGCTCCTCCTGCTTCTCTTGGCTGTGCACAGTCCCTCTCTCCTGCCTTGCACTTGCTTGCCAAACTTAATATTTTCTGCTTTTGGCAGAGAGATCTGAACATTGCACATACAGATTTAGGAGCACTTAAATTTTTGCCCTATTCAAGGCCTTCAAAGAGTTGTTTTTCTCTCTCTCTCTCTCTCTCCTTTTACACGACTGCGAAAGTGCAAAGTTCCCAACTGCGTTACCAGAGTGAATTGTGTTGGTTAAAGTTGACATGTAGCATACTTGGAAGGTGGCAGATTTTCAAGTGTCTCATTCATAAAATGCTGGAAAGATGTAATTCAGCCTTGGATCTGTTTTGTTTGCAGGAGACTGGGGTTTTGTTTATTTTAGGGGGTTGTTTATTCTGGAGTCTTTTTAAGCTTGCGAGCTGTGGGTTTGAGGCTTACGGAATTAGTGGGTAGCCAAGAGCCCTTCTTTGAGTGAGCTGATAAGGTTTTGTTCGCTTAATTGTCAGGTGCATCTGAATAAACTGCCCCAAATCTACTCTGATTTTGTAACCTAGAAGCCGTCTTTGCTTAGCAACTATTCAAACCTTCTATATGCGGCTGGCAGCAAACGTGGGATTTCAAAATGAAATCAGGCTTTAATGAGAACATTTGCCGCAAGCGTGCTGGTTTGCACCGCCGCGTAAAGCTTTGCGCCGTGTTTCGGAGGAGGCCGGGTTGTGGGTGAAAAGCAGGAAGCGTGGAAGTGTCTTCTCGCAGCCGACGGGCTCCTCTCCCTCTGTGCACGAGCAGGACTGAGAGTTTGCAGTGGGGCCTTTGAAGGCTGGTGAGAATTCCAGGGGTTACACTGGTTTCCAGACTTTAATTCCCTAAATTCAAAAGCACACAAAGATTTTCACTTATTTATCTGAGTAGCTGCTTTGCTTGCATAACGGGATCACAGTGCTCCAGCAAAATCAGGCACTAGAACCATTTTTGCCATAGGCTTTCTTCATTACATGTGTTTAATCTTTTTTTTTAGTGTTTTTTTTTTTCAAATTTGAATAATTTTGAGATTATTTTATTTTTTTTTTGACTCAGATACCATGCCTGGGGTCCTTCCTCCAAAAGACCTTTCTGTATTTCCAAGGAATTTTTGTTGTCTTAGACTAGTCCTGAAGTGGAGGAAAGTTGCCTTCCCCCCCGCCCCCTTTTTTTATAGTGCTTCATCTACACATCATGCCTTCCAATTCAAGGTGGAATTGTGTATATCAGTTTCTAGGCTTTTTTTTTTTTTTTTTTTTTTTTTTTTTTTTTTGTACTTTGTGGCAAAGCCAACTTATGTTTTATTTCCTGCAGTGTTGCAAACAGCTGTGTAGTGTTCCTGTTGCAGTTCTTTTGAGCTGTCACCTTGGAAATGGTCTCTAGAGATGGGTATCCAGCTAGACAACATGGTGTACAGCACAAGCCTACTCTGGTGAGAAAATCATAATTATAACAATAATCTTGTCAGTTCCCACAAGTATAAGCCACTCATGGATTCCTTATGCTAGAAGTAGTCCCGTATGGTTGTGACTGTATAGAAATCTTCCCATACGGCTGTGACTATATTCCCGTGACACATGCAGTGTTAGGCAGAAATCAGCAGTGCGTAATGTGCAATTCCATCTCTTCTGAAACTTTTCTCCTCGCTCTGAAATTTCTCCGGGTGGACAGAGTATCTCCAAAGACGAGTAGGGATCACCCTGTTCCCTCCAATAAACCATTTAGGGATTTTCTGTGCATCAGCAGCCGTTCGCATGGTACAAGTCGGGGTAGTCCAGCTGGGTTTGCTGAACAAGCTTCTGACCAAGGCTCCAATTTCTCTAATACCCTGTCGAGAAGCAACCCAGAATTGCGTCTTGCTGAGATGGGCGCAGGGCAGCCTGAACTGGGGAGCTGGCTCCTCCTGAGAGTCTTGGAGCCCTGTGCCTGCAGCGGGACGCTGTGTGTACGGTTTGTAAGCACCCACGTGCGGTTTCCAACCTCTCCTGTGCTTTTGTAATGCCATGCAAGTCAGCGCTGGGTTCCCCTCCTTTGAACCAAGGTCACCCTCACTTTGAGCCTTTCCTTGTAGAAAGCAGGGGGTGCCAGTGCCGCGTGCTGTCACGTGCGTTCGTGCAGAGCTGTTGGAGAGCTTACAGATTAAAGATGCGATGTGAAGGCAAAACAATTTCTGCAACGTGATTGAGATTCACGAAAGTTTATCAGCAATATTTCCTAGCTGTAAGAAGAAAATAAGAAGCAAGCCTGTATTTGTGTGCATCCCTGACTCTCTAGATGGACTTTCAAGCTGTCAGTGTTTGCAAATCTATCCTGGAAATAAATGCATTCTTTTCTTTTTAGCAATTTGATGCTCCAGAAAGCTTTGCTGTCTTGCAAGGTTGCTGCAAATATTTCACTTTCTTAAATTGCTATGCCTTTACCAATAAGCATCTGGGCACAGCTGCTGCATTGATTTTCCCAATCTGACCTGGCTTCTCGGTATTCGGTAACAAATTGCTGAACTCTCAGCAGAGACGTGCTTGCTTCTCTGCCCTTTCAAGCCCTAGGGTGTAAATTCACTGCTCACGCCGTGCGCATTTGTTTTGGTGCTGCTGTGGTTGTGCAAACCTTTACTCCTCGTGGTCTGGAAATGGAAGCAGCACATCAATGATCCAAACTTGCTGAAACATTTGTGTCTCTGCAGAAAAAGTAGGTCGTATCTCATTAGATGAGTATGGGTTATCTGTTTACTGAATTTTACTCCCTGGGAAGAACATCCCCTTCTGCTACAGCCTGTGTAATTGCTTAAACTGTGCAGGACGTTCAGCCTGTGCATACATTTTTGAGTGTCTTTTTACCTTCTTGAGTTTTCTATTTTTTCTTCAAAATCTCCTGACTTGCTCCAGGTTGTTGCTCTCAGTCTTTCAAAATTTGAACCTATCCCTTATGCAACGCTTTGAGTACAGTTTGCAGCTCTTGCTTAGTCTAGAAGATTTCCTGTTTGCTTCCTTTGTCTCCCCAGTGTAATCTTCCACCGCGCTGTCTAGTCTTTAAGCCTAAAAGAGATACGAAGATGGTATCAGGCAGGTGTAGTGTAGCTCATACACATGCTTCACCAAAATTGTATCGACTTTCTGTCACAAGTCCAAGAGAAGCAGCGTAAATGCAGATAGAACCAGAGAAAGATGAAAAAGCATTGAATAATTGCAAAAAAACCCAGAATTAAATAATTGCAAAATTTTAATCTGTCCGTATCTTGGAACAAGTAGTCACAAATGTTCTTCCAGAAATTGTGGGAAACTGGACGCTGTCAGAGCACTTAAATGCTTATGTATGCTTATCTATCTCTATATATATAGGTATGAACATATATATGTAAATGTTTCCATAGGTACGTGTATGTGTCAGGAGCAAGGTACAAGATCTGAGGCTGAATTGTTTCCAAGGCTGTTGGCCATTAATCTGACACAGATTAGGATGTGGGGTACAAAATCTGAAAGTGGCACTGTGGATTTTGCACACAAATGTAGATGTTTGTTCTCTGCCCAAACTCCTTACAGGCTGGTATACTCGGGCAGGTTGCAGAACTAAGCCTTCCTGTACGATAATTGCCAGCTCGAGGATAAATACTGCTTAGGGCACCTATACCAAAGACTTGTTACTGTGCTGAATCTTAGCCCTGTTTTGGGGGGTCTTTTGTCGGTGTTTTTTTTTTTGGTTTTTTTTTTTTTTTGGCCAATGTATGTATATTCCTAATGAGGTCCAAACCTGCAGATTCTCCCTAGGCACTACTACTATTTAGCTAAAGATGTATGAAATACATAATTTGTCAGTGAGTCATTAGGGTATCAAATAAGGCTCATGGTAAGGTTTTCAAATGCACACAAATCACATTTTCAGGAAGACTTTGATGCTTTCAGTTCATGGCAAGTTAATGAGAATTTGACTCTGAAATGCGTAAGACTCTTTTGGAAGTGGTACTTTTCTCCTCAACGATTCATATTACCTTACATTGGCTTGCTGTTTCAGAAACAAGAATTTCTTACAGAGTACTTGAGGAAAAGAGGATTCTCCAGTTTCTTGTTAATCCAATCACTTGGTTTCTTTAATTTCCACACTGACTGTCCCCTTTCTTTAATTAGGCCTGTTTCCATCCACTAAAGTATCTAGGTCACTGAAAAGCAAAGACGTAGATGAACTCCATGTCTCTTAAAGCAACTCCATCTCCATTGCTTATGTGTTCTCATGGACTGGAGATCGTCCATTGACATGACATTGCAGCCTCCCAGCAGCTCCGATGTTTAATTTGTGAAGGGAAAGGGTTTTTTTTTTTTTCAATGTTTGGCTAAAGTAGTCTAGCTTCAATGCCACCGGGCTGCCTGGAGTCGTGCCAGGTGTTGTTGGCTGGTCGTGATGCTATCTTCCTAATCATTAACTGCAAAAAAAAAGGAAAAAAAAATGTTGTTGTTGAACTTTTGTGGTAGCAGAGTTATTGCAGCTCAGTTCTACATCTGTTCATCGGACTTCCTGTGGTTTTTCATCGAATCATATGATTGACAGCTCAGACAGTCTGCAAAGGTTTTGGTCTGTCTAGTTTTATACCCCCATCCCAACCACTAAATCTGACTTCTGCTTTGTCTGGCGGAAGAAAACAAGATAGGTTGCTGTGGTAGATTGATGCACCAGCGCTGATAAGTGTTGTCTATTTAAAGTCTGCCGCTCAATCTTAGTGTTACCTTGGGCTCTGAAATTTAAAGCGAGCAAATGTCTCCGGTAGGTTTGTTTAAAACTAGCCGGAGGTATCTCTGCTCTGGTAGTGACTGAATCAAAATGCAAATAATGGCTCCACTGGACCCATTTATTGCTGCTTTGACTTGCAATTTGGGGAATTTTGTTAGCTGTGGTATTTAGCAAGGGGGGAAAAAAAACTTCACCAGCACTGTCTTTTGTGTTTGCAGGAATGCTGTAAGAGTTCTGTGACCTGGTTGTTTCACAGCTCTGCTGAAACATTCATGTAGTGTCATCTCCTGTATGTCTGCAGCACAGGCAAAGGCTTCAGTTCATTCATTTGGAAGCAGTACATGCAAAAGATAAATGGCACAGAGCTGGATTTGAACTTTCCTTGACCTACCATATGTCAAAAATCTTAAAGCTTTATGTCATTGGTCAAACTTTTCGCATGGTATTTAATGCTTGCTGGTCTAAAGTGTTTCAAAGTCAGTCTTGTAAGTCAGAAACATTTTGAGGTGATTTGAATGTGATGATTTTAATGTTAAGAGGTTTTGTTTTCAATGAACAAACCAGCTGGTTTGACATAGGCCACCACATGGCCATGGATCATGGCAGTGACCTAACAAAGTTGGATTTGAATTACTGACATGGAAGTCAAAAGCTCCGTGTCTCCTTAACAACACATGGAGCTATTCTGCGTCCAGGTGGACAGCAAAAAACCAATCATTTCTGTCATCATTTATCTTCTTTTTATAAAGATATACTTGAAATAAAGTATATGCAATGGCAACATATATAGTCACTGACGCAAAATGTTATCTCTCTCCTTAAAATCTCATTATCCTTATGTACATTTCCAACCTGCAGAATGTTCAAGACATATGTTGAGTGTGATAGAATCCAAGGTGGTTGCGGTGGAGTTACAGTCTTTAATTGGAAGTTGATTATTAAATTGCTACAGTACGATCACAGTAGATAGCAACATCGATCAGCCTGAAGAAAGCCGTAATAACAAAATCAATACAAGACAGTCATTGCCTGAAAATACTACAGCTATATAGTTTATTTTATGCAGTCCTTCTAGCAGAGAGATGATGGCATAGTAAGAGCTGAGCATCTCAGATGTAGCTACTGGAATCTCTAATACAACAATTTTACTTATGTTTTAAAGCTGAAGAGCACATCGAGCTGTGTAAGAGTCCAAAATGGCTCCAGACTAGTGCCATGAGTGCCTGCAAAACCCGTAGTTATAATCTGTGGCTGTGAAGATGGAAAAACAGTTATCTATGTCCAATTCCTCTGAAATTAGCATCTTTAATCACTTCTTTCCCTTCTGTCCGAGAGGGACTACTACATGCTGCATCACTGGCGTGCAGCCACCTTTGGGGCAAAGAGTGACAGCTGTGTAAGGGCTTTTCTCTGCTAGGAAATGTTATGGTGGTTTAATCATGAGGTTTAACCATTCATTCTGCTGATGCAATGCTAAACGGAACACGTTCCTGTCTACACTGACCACAAGGCAGGAAGCGTTTAGGAGGGAAGCGGGGAAGATTACATTGCGGATAAGCAAGGTAGGATATCAGTTAAAAAAAAATGCACAAGGCCTTGACTGGGTGAGGCTGAACTTGCCAAAGGAATCCCAGTGTCCTGAGAGGAGGAGTGGGGTGGCAAAGGACTAAGGCAGGACAGGCTTGAGGATAGGGAAGCCAAAAGGGAAAGGAACAGAGGATACTAGTAAAGAGGATCTCACAAGGCTGAAAAGCCATGCTGTTCTGGAAAGGATTGGAAAGATGACACTGATGGTGACAGAGCACAGCAGAGTTTCTAGGGGAACGTGAGGTGCCGGTGGTCAGAGGAGTCCTAGCAGAAACCTCAAGATGAGATGGTGAGGAGAGCTGAAGTAAGTGGCAAAATACCTGTGTGGATCTTCAAAGTGGTTTCCCCAGGAGGATGGCTTAAGAACAAACGCAGCATGGGGTGAGCAAGGGCAATGACAACGGAGACATAATGGGTAAAAGAGAGGGTGTTTAACACTGAGAAAAGAAAGGTGAAATGGAAGGGGAGGAACTGGGAAGAATTTTGCATGTAGAGGATGAGAAAAAGAAAATGTGAGTGAGTGCAAAATAGAAGATGTGATAAAGAGAGACCATGGAGATAGAGGGGTAGCGTTGGGGAAGGGAGTAGACTAGGAGACAGGAAATTAGAATTGGGGGTGGATTTGGCAGTGTGGACTAGGACTGAGGAAACAAAACGATGTGGAAAGTTAAACAGGATGGTCAGAACAGCCCAAAGGAGAGAGGTGGTAGAGGAGAATTGCTTGGGGACACAAAAGGGTTATGGGAGAACTTCTGTGCTGCAAACTTTGTATGTCACACTGGGGAAATGAAACTTGCTGACGTACCTTTGAGGTTCTACACTTTGAACTCAACAGGAGTTGAATGCCTAAGTGCCTTAGTCGTGTCCTACTGCTTCAGATCCTTAACGGAGATGATAGCATTGGAGAAAATACTGTCCTTCCTCCCTCCCTGAGTTGTTATAAGGATGAGCTCCCCACAGCTTCTGAAGTCAAGTGCAATAATGGCTCCGAACGATCCTTTCTATGCTAGTATTGGCATCAAACTAACTAGAGTTGGGGTGAGTGGCCTGACCTCAACATAAACTGAGCCACCACAACTCCACACTGTTGGTTGGAGCATGCTACAGGGTGCCACCAGCGTCCCTGTGGACGTAGGAGAAGAGATGCTGTAAGCCAAAGCTAAAAAAGCTGCCCGTCAAGATGTGTTCCTCATAAAGCGTAATGCAGGAGGAAGCTTTGAGGCTGGGTGTAATTGCAGATGCTCCGTGTTTGCACCAAACTGCTGTAATAACAGCAGTATATAAGGAAAGAGTGGAATACTTTCCATGTTTTGTGACTCCCAAGAATACAAATAGGCTGGATGTGTAAAAGTTAAATGAATAACCCTGAAAGCCAAGTGGCCAAGAAATGCCCCTTCAAAGGAGAGTGTTCCAGCCAGAAGAGTCTGGTACCCCAGCACAAGGAAACAGTACCCTGTGAGCTCAGGAAAGATGATAGGGTATCCCTCCATTATTAATGGGCAAAGAGGCTTCCCAGCCATTGCCGTGCTTGTTCTGATCATGTCACACCATCGAGTTTATTCTTAGTCTTAGCCACAGCCTTATAAATAATAAAATGGGTCATGTTTTATCTTACCCCAGTGATCATTGTAATGCGGCTTTTCTCTGAGACTCTGCCAAGCCCTTGACACAGGCAACATTTAGAAGCAGACAATACGATTGAATAGCACGATATAAAAATAGGCTCAGCTCTGCCCCAAAGCACATGCACGAACACGGTGGGGTTGCAGTGAACTGCCTCAGTGTCCGCACCGCTGTGGGAGGGAAGAAAGGAGAAGGGGCTGGAGAGCTGAGGGTGCGGCGTGCCTATCCCGTCGGGACCACCTGGGCTGGCCCAGCCGACGTGTGTTGATTCTGCAAGTCCTTTGCTCAAAGCTGGCCCTGGAAAACAGCAGCCTTTGTGGAAACGGTATTGTCTAGCCTGCAGTTTCCAGGAGGTGGAGGTATCTGCGTGGATGCCAGTAAGGCCTGTGGCTTAGTGTGGCTTCAGCTTGAGAAGCTGAGGTGGAGAAGTGGAATAGATGCATAATGCATCTCAGCTGAGGAGCTTGCACGATTTTCCGTGTAGTGTAATTGTCGTAGCAGTGCCACTAGAGTCGTTTTGCACGCTCTTCAGCAGTGGGAAAGCCCAGACACAGCAAGTAATGACTTACCCGAGACTAGAGAGGAACCTGTAAGCAAAACTGGAAATAGCATCTAGGACTGCAGGGATCTGCCCACGGAGTCTAGCCACGCTTCCTCCCTCCCACTGGGCTTCCTGGGAAAAGAGCATTTCTGTCCTGGAAACTTCTATATTGAGAAAATCTATCAATTAGGAGAAAACATTCAGTTTACTATAATGTTCTGTGTTCCTGAAAACACATCACAAACTGCATGTATGTTTAGGACCTTTCCAAAGGAGTCTCCTCCTAGGAAGCTGAGTACAATTAATAGCAGAATCCTTTTTAGAGAAGACTGAAAATAAGCAGGTTTGTACATAAACAAGTGAGAAGGCCGTGGTGGGGCTGCTGTAAATAAGTTTTCTTTAAGACCTTTGTATTGTGCAAAGGATTCGTGTTTTTAGTCTTTGTTCACAGACAAATTGAGTACAATTCCGGTGGTAAGAAGTATGATTAGCAGCAAAAGGGTGAAATGCAGTGTGTGTTCAGCTCAAAGGCAGAATTATAAATCATCTCTTTATCCTTTGTGGTAAATATTTTCCTGAAGTCTAATAGTTTAGTTCCTTGCATTATTTTTCTTTTCACCAGATCTCTTTCTTCAGTGTCTGTGTGGGCTGCGTGTTTGCAAACCTTCCCTCAATGGGCTTTTGTTTCTTGTTGCAGAAGTTTCCTGAGCTGAAGTTCAAGTACGTGGAGGAGGAGCAGCCAGAGGAGTTCTTCATCCCGTACGTTTGGTCCTTAGTTTACAATTCGGCGGTGGCCCTGTACTGGAACCCACGCGACATCCAGCTCTTCACCATGGACTCAGGCTGAAGGAGCGGGTGCCGCAGCCACGCCAGCTCGACTCTGTCTTGCTGCGGAAAACCCAACTCTGCACTGCGTGTTAGTACCTGGCCCCTTCCAGTGTGCCCCCTCCAACCCCAAAGCTTACAGAGAGCCAAGCTCGCCGCTCGTGTACAGTCCAACTTCGGCACCTTGGAAGCCCGTCACCGTGGATGCTCTGGCAACGGCCTGCGGTGCGAGGAACTGGCACCTTGTAGGCAACCTTGTATTTATAGTCCTATAACCTAGAGCTTGTTTGATGAAAATGAGGCCTTACACATGGGGTGTGATGTTACTACCGACCACGAAACTGATTGTTCCTTTAACTTCACCGGGGTAAATGAGAAAGGAGATGGGCTGTGATTTGGAAGTAGCATTTGTATTTTCCTTTCTTGAAAGCAAGGCAGCTTCTTGGGGTCAAGCTTTCCGTGGTCTGCTGGGTTCTGTGGTGGGTTGCTCCAGCCTCGGTACCACACTTTCCCTCACTGCCCTTTTATTTTGATGGCACTGTCACAGCTGCGGTCTCTAAATCGGTGTCTCCCTTGTCATGCAAGTGAGCTAGCAAGCAGCATATTAAATTGGCTCTACAGACACATCCGAAACACTTGATTTTAGTCTGAAAATGTCGGTGGGAGGATTTTCAATAGCAAGTCTTTTCTGGTTCAACAAACATTCTTTAGAGAGCTAGAAACACCAGCTTTCCGAGGGAAGCCCCTTACAGACCTGCTTTGCTGTACTTTGGGAAATTGAATGTGTGAACGAATGTCCAAAGAAAATAGATAGAAGATTGTAAAATAGACCAATGTCCTGTGAAAATGTGTGTAGTGGTGGCAGTGTGTAGCAGGGATCCCCTGGCAAAATTCTGTATTGAAAATCCCCTGTTTGCTATTGCAGGGTTTATGGCAGAAGTATAAATTTATCTGAATGTAGAAAACTTATTTTGTTTTTGGAAGTGTCCTTTCCTGATATACCTGGCTTAATACAAATAATCCAAAACCTGCCTCTGCGGCTGGACAAACAAAAGAAATGGAAATGGACTGACCTGATTTTGAAGGAACATCTCATTTTTCAAAATGGCTTTTATTTTTTTTTTTTTTTCCTTTTTTCCCGTCTCTGGGGAGGCTCCTGGCAGTGCTCACTCGCACGTGGACGCAGACGCTGTTGTAATCCCGGCGCTGCTGTGTGCAGGACTGTCACCAGGGCATTGCATGCCAAAAGCATGAAGAGCAGGGAGTCGGTTCCTAGAGCGACCTGGCGAACCCCTCTGCTGGCTGCCTACCCCAGCGTGTCGTGCTTGCTGAGCTGAAGAATAGGGTGCACTCGCTTCCAGACAGTCCTCTGGGTGGCTTTAAATAGAATTATTTGCATTCTTTTTCCCTGAAGGATACACTAGATATTACTTTTATCTGCTAATTTAAAGGTGGAAGTCCATGGAAATGCTGACTTAGGGAAAAAAAAAAGAAGCTTTCCATATTTATTTAAATGTAACTACAAAGAGACATGAACAGCACAGGAGCATTTAGGACTTTAAAATGGCACAAGCTTTTGAGAAGAGGCAATAGTAACTGGAGCTGCAGTTTTTTCTTAGTAAAACACAAGAAATGATTGACCGTGCCTGAGCTGCACATATGTTTGTGCTCTGTTTAGGATTTTTCTTTCTTTCTTTTTTTTTTTCCTTTGGCTCCAAGCAAACGTCAGAGGGGAATGACTCTTCCTGGTTACTGCAGTGATTTGTAATTTTCTCTTTTAATAAAAGACTTCAGAGCGTTTGTGAGTCAGCAGAGCTTTGAGAAGGTCGCTCTGAAGATGCACTTTCGTACTGTGGAGTCCGAGGCTCCTGGGTCAGCTGCATTTCCATCGGGCCTGCCCACCCCGTAACGACCACCCTCTGCCCCGTAACGACCACCCTCCATCCCGCGGGCTTCAGGAGAAGCCTTGGTAAAAGAGGGCTCGGATGGAGCAGATGCTTAGAGCATCAGGGTGCCAAACTGGAGCGAACCTGACTTTCTCCAAAAAGGCTTTTTCTAGTGAAAAGGGTATGTGAAGCAGCAGTCTGAAAAGATAGGTCAAACCGGCTGCTGGATCAGGGCAGGAGTCGCACAGTGAGTCATTTCTGGCCGTTCTCTCGTTCCAATGACACTGAAGCGCAGAGGAACAGGTTTGTTGCAATTGCATAATTTCCTCGTGCGTTTAATTAATATGCAATGCTTACGGAGCCCGGCTGGCTTGGAACAGCTGGAGCTGCAAGCCAAAGTTGCAGCAGCAGAGCCAGACCAAGATTTATGCGCGAAGCCGTGCCGGTCTGATTGGCTCTTGGAGGAGTCTGAGCGTTATATAGGTCTGGCCGTGTCCTGAAGTCTGCAGTCTGGCATGTTCACAGATACTCTGTTTTCCTTCAGATCTGTAAAGTATCACCTTAGGGATCCTTTTCATTACTTTATGTGAAAGATTTATTATGCCTAATAAAAAGGAAAAAAAAAAATTCAACCAGTAACTGCAGGCTGTAGTGGTGGTGGTGGTGTCGCGTGATGGCCGCTGCGCGGTGACGTTTGGCCAGCCGGTCTCGGCGCTTGTCGGACCCAGCGTGCGTGAGGCTGTGCGCCTTCGCAGGGCTCTGCGGCAAGGAGAACCCGCGTTCGATTTACCAAGCAGTTTAAATCCGCGCGCGGTGAAAGGAGGGATGCGTCATGCCGCAGCAGTGTGCTAGTTCCCACCTAACGGAGGGCTCTTGCCAGCTCGCGCCGCAGCTTCCACCATCGCAATAGCCGAATTGTCCCCGTATTCCTGCTCCTAGAGCTGCGATACCTCTGCTCAGGCTTCCTGAGCCACGTTAGAAAAGAAAATCTATTGCTGTGGGGTAGGGAGGGAAAGCCAGGTCTGCCCTGTGGTAGTGCGGAGGACCGTCGCTTCTGTGGGGCTGAAACATCCAGGCGGAGAGCGGGCGGGAAGCCAAGTTACCACGTAAACTGATAAAGTGGAGACCTGCTTTTGGACATGAGAAACCTCTTGGTTCCTGAGGAGGGAGAGGTTGTCCTTGCTCCGTGAGCTGAGAGACGCTCCCGTCTTCCCCTTAAAATGAAGCAGTTGGTTGCAAGCTGTGACTTTTTTTCCCCCCTTGCTTTCTTACAGACGAGTCAGGTGTCCTCAACTTGGGTAAAAGCAGTCCAAAACTCTTCCAGATTTGAGGATATGGTGGGTGGGGGGAGATCCTACTAGTCTAAAAGAGAAGAGGATTTTAGACAAACTATAGGAACAGAACACACTGTTGTCAACGTAGATTGTTGATTGACAAGTTAAATGGGAAAGGCAGCAGCAAATATCCCCCCACCCCTCGCCTTTCTGCAAACTCTGAAGTTTTGGGTACAAGCTCTTCTGCTGAGAAGTTGAGTTTTACTCTTCCCTGTATTGTACGATCCAGCTATCTAAGGGATTAGGACTGGCCACGCTGAAGTTAACTCCACACTGTCTCCTGATCAGCTGGTCTCCATTGAGAAAACCCCTGCCTATATACTTGAAGACCAGACATTTTTCCATGACTTCACTTCCGTAGTTGCCTGGCCACTGCAAATCCTTTCTAGTCTTCGCCCGTTAGCAGGTCCTCAGCTGCCTTAGCTAGCTAGCCTTAAAAATTTGTACCATGAGTACCCAAGTATCTCAAGCGATCTTGCATAGATGCATAATGCTGCAAATCCCGGGGTCCCAGCCCTGTAATTACTTTATGTGTTTGATTTGTTGTTGTTTCGTTGGATGGGGGGAGTTGATTTTTCAATAGACTCTACTAACATTTCCATCGTGGTCCATAACAGCCGTGCAACTGATAGCTATGTGCAACCGCCTCGATTGAAATATCTGATTCAGAGAACGGAAATGTTGACTCGATTTGTTCCTTTTTACAGTTGTGGTCTCTTCCCCTCCTCCCCGAATCCAGGTCAGGGTGCTAACGTCTAGACCAGGGTGCTAATTTTCCTAGAACTGTTCCGTTTGGGGAGTTTCACCAGCATTGAGGGTTGCATCAAGGCTTTTGTCCTGGAGGTTTCTCAAGCTAACATTGCGGTAAATGCTGTAGCAAATATACCCACACCCTCAGGCTCCAAGAGTGCTCTTTTCCCTTAAATTACAAGACAGATAATCCATAAAATTGTCTTCAGCTGCATGATATGGAACCAATCTGTTTTTAGCATTTCTGGCAGTAAAATGTCATTTGTCATTTAAAGGGGAGGAATATGTTTATCTACTCCTTTCGCAAGTTGCAGTCAATTGGTTAGGGGTGTATGTTCTTAGCTCTGCTAGAAATCCCGCTACATCTGAGGGTTTTGTGCTAATTCTGGTTAGGTTTCATGTGAGCTGGAGAGGAGGTGGGTTGAAGGTAAGTCTTTCTGTGCAGACTGTTCAGTCTTGACCACGAAGAGTTGACCAAAGGGCAGCCAGTTGGGCTTACTGTCAAAGAGCTCTTAATAGTTTGGTCAGGCTATGGTTCCTACCAGGTGTCCTGGACATCATCTAGCAGCATCCGTGGTGGCCCTGGACTCTCAGCACATTGCAGGCATCCCTTGACACTAAATTCTGCATGGAGGAGTGTCGCGTATCTCACAAGGTTGGTTGGTTGACTAGGTTATTCCAAATGAAGCTGGCTATTAATTTGGGCTTAGCTGTAGGGCCCACTGCCTCTGAGAAGCTTTGCAATCTCACTTCAATTGTGACCACGTATCTGCAGAGCTACACTTCCATCTTTGCCTTCAAGAGCAAGGGTCCTCCAGGAGCGTGCAGTAGCAGAGCAGCATGGTGCTACGGGACGTGGAGGCCATGCTGAAATAACCCTCTGCTGACCCACTCCTAAATTGTGATAAGGTGAACAGGGGCGTCAAAAGCAGCTACATCCCACCGTTGTGTGTCGCTGTCTACAGGACTTGCCATGCCTTCGCCATGCTCCCTTTGCTCTTTGACAGTAGTTACCCTGAATTGCAAGGCTCCAGCTGAGATTACAGCATGAAAAGCCTGTAAGCATTTAATCATAGATGCTATGTTTTTGCTGGATGGATGCTTTTCATATGTTAGGTCTATATAGCCTTACTGCAAATGAATTATCTCAAGTAGCCATGTTTTAATATTGCAGGCTCTGCTACCACCCACGGATTGTGCCAGCACTTCCATGTACTTAGATAAATGAAAATGTCACTATCAGTGAATCCCTCCAAATCACAAATCAACTACACTGCTGAGCTGCCAAACTGGGACAATCTGAATGAGAGATTTTAAAAACAGAGCGATTTTTTAATGCTGCTGAAGCACACTGCATAATCCTTCATCATCACTTTAAAAACTGTCTTAAAATTAATCCAAAATGAATATGTCTTGGCAGACATGATGAAATGTTCAGCTGTACGTAGTTTTTGCCAGCTGTCTTGGCAAACTAAATGGCAGACTTCAGTCTTCCTTGTATTCATTTTGCACTGCTGAATATGCTAAATCTGTCAGTGCTGGAGGAAAACCGGAGGCCTTCGAGCATCCAGGAAGCAGCAAGGGTGGGAAAGGAGATTCCTCAAGTCTGGTTGCAAACTTGGGGTCTCCCAGCGCAATCAGTTCTGGAAAAATCACTGCTAGCTACAAGTGGTGACACCGTGTCCAGCCCTGGCCCAGGAACTTCTCCACTTGTGTAACGCTGCTGCGATGATGGTTGTGGGCCGGGCCGGTTTGGGAAGGGATCTGCTCGTTTTGGCCACGGCACCATCAACAGGGAGCTGGACATGGAGCGATGGTGCGTTCCCCACTTTCGACCACAGGGTTTTCCCGCGGCCAAGCAAGGAGCTGCTTTACCCTCCCAGGGAAGGAGCGGACGGAGCCAAGAGGCTCCACATGGCTCCGTTTTAGCTGCTCTTCCTTCTGGGGAAAGGAGATGGGAATTCTCAAGGCTTGGCACGTGCCAGGGTGGGTAAAAACTCAGGGAGAAAACCCCACTTCCTTCCTTGGTGGGATCTATTCTACTTGCATGAGCTTTGTATTATAGGTTCGTCTCAGTGTCTCCTGTGCGTCTCCAGTGTGGAGCGGAGCAGAGGGAGAAGCGCAACGGGGCCGTTTGCTCCCCAAAACAGAGCTCTAGGCAAAGGCTCTAAAAAAACTCTAATTCCCTCCCCTCAAAAAAAAATAATAACAATTTTCAAAAAGCATCTTTGGTGTCTGCAATCTTGTGAGTTTCTCTCAGCCGGAGTAAGAAGTGAAAATTAAATTGAAATTCTTCCCTTTCTCCTAAATCAAATCTTGCAGGCGCCAATTGCCCTTTCAAAGGTCAACCTTTTAGCCCACAAAATACGGAATCGATGCGCTATTGACCTAAGGGACAGCCGTGAGCTTCGCTCGGCCTTTCGCTCCCCACGGCGTCCACGGGTGCACGCCAGCAAGGGGGAACCTCCACCCGAGAGCTGCCTTCGTCGCCCCGGGGCAGCCGGTTTTCTCTTCTGTTAGGTGTGAAATATAGATATATACAGAGAGAGATATGTAGAGATATGGCTGCACTGGTGCAGTTATTTTATATATATATATGTGTGTGTGTGTGTGTGTGTGTGTGTGTGTGTGTATACATATGCACACATGTATGTATGTATGTATGTACACGGTTTTGCCCCAAACGGAAGGCAATGCAATATCGAACACGTTAATATTGGTCTCGTTGCCTGGTTCAAGCGGGAGCTGGCGCCTTGGGGACACCGCAGACAGGCGATCGCAACGCAACGGCGGCACCGACCGCAGGGGGAAAAGGAGCCGAGAAACGCGACCGGGACCGTTAGCGGGTGCCGCGTCCTCCTGCCCACCGAGCACGACGACGGCCCGCGTTGGCCGCGCGCGTTTTACGGGAACTCGCCGCTTCAGTTACTCGCCGGGACGGATGGGGAAGGTGAGTTCTCGGCTGTTTGGGAAAGGACCGCGCAGGAGCCCCTTGCACGGCGCGCGGCAGGAAGGTTTTACCTCCTCTCCCACCTTGCGCAGCGCGTGTGTTTGTGTTGTGGCTCGGAGCGTGAAACGAGGGCAGATTAGCCGTGTTTGTGCAGCTGCCAGGCTCGCCGCCGCGCCGGTCCCATCTGCCGCGCCGTCGTGTAACCCTTCTGCTCCCTCGGAAATTATGAGCGAGGCAGAAAGCCGCCTCCTTTTCGGCTCCTCGCTCGCGGCCGCCCCAAAGCCCGACCTTGCCACGCCGCGTCGGGGCTAGCAGTGCTGTCCTGCACCTTGCCCCATGCCCTTGGGCTGCCCCGCCGGCCCCCCTTGCAGAGCACTGTTCACACTTGTGCCACAGAATTGCAATTGCCCTTTCGCTACGTGAGCTTTGAGGGCTGACAGCAGTCTTCTGGGCAGAAGAAATTGGGAACTGATCCTAGAAAGTCATTATTCCACCTCCCTTGTGTGCCTGCCATCAACAGCCATCAGCAAAGACAGCAACCACGGGTGCTATGGTAGCCCTCTACCCCACCTCATGTCCCCAAAATGACGGCCACCAGGCTGGAGACCTTCTCTAGAACTTCCCGCAGAGACCCTCCAACAATGGCCACTGGACCCACAGCTTTTCCCTGGTCTCTCCAAGGTCTGTGGCTTGCGTCCAGTGAAGATCTATGGCTTACGAAGTCAGGAAAAGCTGCCAGCTGGTCTTAGGCCCTCCTTCCCAGGCAATGCCCCTCCATCCCCTGCATCATTTTAGATCAGAACAACTAAAATTTGCCCAGGAAATGCTCTTGATCTGGGCAATTCAGAGGTTTTCACACCCTGAGCTCCCAATATAAGGCTAGCCGAATAGGGGTTAGGTTTTTTACAGGTACCATTGCCGCTCTGTCCTTTTAAGTTTTAAGAGTTTCTTTGCCTATTAGTTCTCTCCTACCTCAAGAATAACCTTTAGGATGGCAAGCTGGTGGGGGTGAGCGTGGGAGATGTTGAAAGATGGGGCGGTGAAGAAACTCGTACCAGACATATTGTTGGCTCTTGGCCTGAGAAGCTAGGCCTGCCCAAGGCCTTGCCAAGATCATTTGCACTGGGAGGATACACAGATGATGACAGCCAGGTATTTCTTTGATGCAATTCTGCGTATTAAGCAGGAGAGTGCGTGAAGTCCCCTTTCCCTGAATACAGCAGCACTGGATAGGCTGCAACAACCTTGAACCTAAGCCCAAGCCTGACTCAAACCACTCCTGTGTGCCCAAAAATGTGCATGCCTCCCCGCTCCCTCACTTTCTGTTTCATTTCCCAAGCTAAGTTTCTGATCTATCCCTGGCATTTTGCTGGCTTTCGCTCTGCTTCCTCGTTCCTCAGACGTAGATGGAGACACGCGCCCTTTTGGGCAAGCAGACTAGTGCCTCAGAAAAAAAGAGCAGCCTCTACTCCATCTTTTACAGGAAGTCCCAGGAAAGACCTCGTTTTCCAGCCCAGCCTTGCCATGCTGCTGTGGAGTCTGCATCCTCAAGCACAACCACAGCTTCATGAAGAAGGGATGATGCTCTGCAAGGTGCATCTTACCTTCAGGTGCCGCCAAGAGGGTCACAAGGCCTTTCCCGCAATCCCTCACTGTCCCAACCCCAGGAGAGTTGCTATCAGGATGTCCACCCATGATGCCACAGGTACTGCAACCCTGGGCAGGGTAGAAGGGAAACCAAAGAGGGGTCAGAGCTGCCTCTGCCCAAACACAGTGTTACGCTTTGGTTTCAACTCTGCTAATGTGCCTGTGTGCTTGTGATAGAAAGATCCTGTCCTGGGGTGGAGAGGACAACCCAAGCAGCTGTTTCCACTTCCCAGGCCTCCTCAAGGCTGCCCACAAGCAGGAGGAGTGAGGAGCCCCCAGGCCCAGGGCATTTCTTTGAGTGGATGCACAGATGGAGATGAGGACTGACACGCTGCAGTGATGCTGGCACCACAGCAGAAGAGGCATAGGAGAAAGGGGACATTCTTTTAGGGGGAAAAAGGTGCTGAATTTGGGAGTGCAAAACACAGGTTAAGACCAGTTCACAGATCAGGAAGGGAATTTATTAGGAAATAATGTGGAAGAATTTGTGTAGCAACAACACAAAGCTAAATATGAAGCCTCTTTCCTGCTGAGAGCTGCTGTGTCCCCTGGCCCCATCTCCTCCTGCCCATCCCAGCGCTCACCTCCACATGGTCCCCAAAGCTCTGTGATGAGACCCAGGAAGCGGCTGATGCAGGCAGGCATGTCCTCTCCTGCCTGAACCATGTCTACCAAAATAAATTTTCACATGTGACATGCCAGGGCCAGGGGGAAACAGGGCCCTTGCAGGAGCTGGAGGGGAGCAGGAAAGATTCGTGCAACATTCCCACTTTCTTGAGTACTTTTCTTCCTCCATCTCCTTTTTTACGATTTTACTGCTTGTGTAATTACAACTGTGGGTGTCAGAGACCTGCTTCTGCCCCGGAAGCAAGCACTAGTCCAAGCACCCACTTTGGGTAGCCAGTGACACAGATTCTACCACATTTTTAGCACGAGATGTTTTATTTCTGGAAAGACTTCCCTTAGCAGCATTCATAAGAACATGCTGCACGAAACAACGCCAAGGAGGGAATGGTCTTTTTGGAGGCCCTTGCAGGGACAGAGCATCCTGGGACTTCTGACAAGCAAAGAATGAAAGACAAATGCTGTGGGACCGAGGCTGATGCCGCTCTGCGCTACACGTTTGGGATCAAGGCCTGACTGGGGGGTTGTGGCCAACGTCTCATACTTGCACATGAAGCAGCACAATGGCTATATATATATTTTTTTTTGCACAACCCACATGCCTGTAGGTCCTTAACAGCACGGCACATCTGACTGCACCACACACACCAAGACATCTGGACGCGCTGTACGATAAACAAGACGTGGGCAAGTCGCACCCCTGCAGCTCCACCGTTGTTCAGAGCGAGAGCTCGCTGCAGAAATTCCGAAAAGGGGGAGCAGGGGAAGGACTCATTATGCTTGGAAACTATTTAAATATGTCAATATTAAAGGAGCGTAATTACCACTCAAGCAATTCCAGCAAACAAGTCGGTAACGGTGCCTACTTTACGGGAAGTGCATTTCCTCTTGGCAATGCTCTGGGCAGGAGTTATTCAATACACTCTCCTGCTCTGCTCCCCCGGCCTCATCGCTGGCTCTAAGGGCACCAGCGTCCTCCAGCGAGCTGGGGGCCAAGGGGCCGCCTGCGCCAGGACACACGCAGGACCGGGCCGCGCTGGCCTGCCAGTCCCTTTGCACATCCGACGGAGATGTAAGGGAATTGGGCAGCTGGAGCAGCCTGTCTGAACGTGGCGCTGGCGGCTTTATTGCAGGAAGAGGCGGAGGAAGGATGAGGCTGTGGTTAAGAGACGGGACGGAGCACCCAGATCTCCTGAGTCAGTTCCCAGCGTTGCCCCAGACTTCCCGTGTCGCGCCGGGCGAATTGCTTAACCCTCGGCGACGCCGACTCTGGCCTCTGAAGCCGGTCTGCGGTTGGCCTTGCAGCAATGCAAAGTTGTGCTATTGCTTAGGGAAACTACTAATGGTCTTTGACTTTTTCTTTTCTTCCCTTTTTTCAGAAACATGAGCCTGGAAGCTAGATTCCCTAGACTGTTAGTCGCTGAAGGGAACGACTGCTTTGCAGCGCTGCAGAGAGACTTCCCAGAGATGCTGCTGGAGGAAAACATTTGGAGGAGAAACACCCCCCCCTTTTTTTTTTGGTGACTATCAAAGTATACCAAACGAAGGCTATTAATAGGAGCTGTAATGAGCTATCTGCTAGCTGTAGGGGAATGGATGGGGCAATAGGATTTCATACTTGAAGGTGAGACCTAAAGCCTGAAACTAGATGATTCCCTTGAACAAAAAGCATCCATGAGGTCCAGGAAGAGGTTCCTCCACCATGCCTTGCTTGGAGGCACTTGGAGGTGGATCTGCTCCTGTGGCTGTGGCCAAGAAGCACAAAACTGAGCAGCAACTAGCAAGAAAATGTCTTCTATGCTTTAAAAGGAAACAACCCCCAAAGACCTCCTAGGATTGTGCACTGTGGTCAACTTTCAGGACAGCTCACCTTCCCTCTGGGTTTCATTGCACAACTCTCTCGACCATTTGGGTTCACCGTGATGGACCACCTGGTCCCAACACCCAGCCAATCTCCCAGCCCAGAATGGTGCCACAGGTGCTGCTCCCTCCTCAGCAACCCGATGTTATTTAGGAAAGAACTCAAAGTGGAGAAGGAAAAACAATCTTCAGACAAACCAGGGACAATTAGTCTCTTCACTCCATTAGCTGAGCTCTTTAGGTAATTCTCATCATTTTATCTGCACGTGTCGGATCATCCCTGTGTAGTGTAGAAGGGCTTTTATCTGCATTTTTTGCAGATGGGGAACCATGATTTCAGGGATTTGTGGGCATTCTCAGGGAGATCCTTCTGTGAGCACTTGGGAGGCCTCTCGTAGAGTTTACTGTGATGCAGAACCAGATACTGCTATGCTTAGAAACTATTTAAGTACAGCAATGCAAATGCTCGCTGACCTCCTACTGGCAGGTCCTCGACAGGCTGAGCTGCCCCGGGGTCCAGGCTGCTCCACGTGGGGATTTTCAGATGTGGAGAGGCAGAAAGGGGCTGGATCTGTGTCTGCCTCATGTATTCTCATAAACCAAAAGTTATTTCATAATAGCAGTGGGAACAAACAAACCATGCCACTGGCCTTTTTAAATTCTTAAAAAAACCTTGAATATTCTTAACTGTTTCTTTTTCTTTTCTTTTTTTTTTCTTTTTTTTTTCAACAGCCACCCAATTTGAGTACCGATCCCATCTAATGGCAGCAGGAGAGGTAGAGCAAAAGATTATATTTAATGCCTGGTTAGTGCCTGAAAGGCATCTTGAAAATGTAAACTGCCACAGAAACGCTGAATAATCTTATTTTTGTTGTCAACACTCCCCTTGAGCAATGCCCTTAAGCCTGACTAATGCTCACTGCAAGTGAAGCGAACGTCTTATTATATTCAAATGATCAAATCTTACACTTCAGTGTATAAAAAACCCATGATGCTGATGTCTGCTTAGCTGGAGGCGCTGTTTTTAGTGGTCAGACCTGATACATAACGAGGACTTTCCCTCTTTGGGTCGCCCCCCCAGTTTCTCAGAGAGAAGCTCAAATTTCTGCCCGCTCTTAGATCATTGTGTGTAGTAGCCACTGCAGCACAAGACTTGTGCAAACAGTGTTTTACCTCTAGCCTTCAGTGCCCTAGCAGAAAGATTAATGATGGAGTCTCCCACCAGGGTCTCGGACTTCAGTTCCCAGTGCTGGTTTCGACTTGGTGATTGCAGGAAAGCTGCTTAATTTTGCCATGTTTCGACCTTGAATCCTGTGAAACAGGGGCAAATGCAATGCTAAATTTGAAGCCTTGCTGAGATGCTGCCACTGGAACAACAAACATTTCTTAAAGTATTTTTTCCTGTACTATTTTTCCCATTAAGGAGAGACAGTCCCCATTCCCTCTTCCAAGAAGAAACCTGCGCCATATTCATTGTTTTTCTGTCTCATTCCTCAGATTTGCATTTGCTTTTGATGCCACCGTGCATTCTTGCTTTTCTCCTCAAATGGCCCCAACTCGCGGCATCCAAGTGCGTTTGAGGGAGCCAGGGGATGAGGAGCTACCTTTCTGCATGCTCCACACTGCATTGATCCACACGGTAATTCCTCTAGCTGTGTAGGGCGCTCTGTGCATTAATCTTCTCCCGTTAGCTGTAATTTGATAACGTTAATGCTTGGAGCACAGCCCGCTGGAGCATATGGATGGCTTCCCACTTGTGCTCCGTCCCTGCTCTTTCTCACAGCGGGCTGTGACGCAGGGATGGGCTCCGTAATGCGTGTGGTTTGGGGGAAGTCTCTTAATGGGAGTAATGCACTCAGGAAGCCACTTGTGAAAAAAACTTGGAGGCAACGACACGGGAAGCTCCTTTCTGCCTCCCTTTTGCATGGCTGGTTCAGTGATTACTGCCCATCACAATTACTTCCAGCATCAGTGATCCCAGTTAATTAAGGTGAGTTGTGGACTTGATAGACAGAATAATAATCCAGATGAACCCATCAGCAGCAAACACTGAGGACCTCCACCAGGACAGGAGGTCTCCAGATGCAGAGCCCAGTAAAATGAGGACAACCACACTGTGCCACTGTCAAGGTGTGGGATGGAGCAGGGAGCTTGCTCCTGCGCAGGACGGCAGGAGGCACGGTGATGTTTTACACTAGGACTACCTAGAGACTGCAAATGAGATGGAGGACTTCTGAAAGTAAGTCAGGTGTGCACACTCTCTGCTACCTCTGGGAGTGCATAAGGGGCAGTTCAGAGCTGTCCGCATCTGAAGTAGGTGCTGCGACGTAGATGGCGATGTAAGCAAGCTGAAGAAAGGAGAAGCAGCCCCCATGATGGTCATGTTCCTTCCTGACTCCTGCCCTCTAGGTTATTCAGAAACTTAGATGCAATAAGCTCAAGGTTCTTTAATGTTTTTGCAAGCAGCTCACACTGCTGCTCCAGAAGCAGGGCACGTGTTTCATAAGAAAGGCTGTTAAAAAAAAAAAAAAAAAAAAAAAAAAAAGTGAGACACTAGTGGCTGAAATTAAGTTCCTCAGAAAGAGCCCAGCCAGAATCTAGTGTAGATGGAAATACAAGAGTTAGAAGCTTGAACCTTTTGAAATCAATGATGAAACTGCTGTCACCTTCAGTAGGACCAGAGTAAAAATTAAAACCCAGCTCTGTTACAGGGAACGTAGCGATCATTCTCCTAAACCAGTGGGTCACACTAAAGAAGATTTCTAGCTGTAATCCCAACAGCACTACACTTGGAGAGAAGACCGAGGCAGTAATATAGAAGCAGCTTGACATTTCATGTCTGTTGTATTTGTTTGATGAAAATTTATCAAGCAATGAGTGGGAAAAGTTGTTCTTCTTTTCTATAATATAGAAATGTTATCCTAGTAAAAAATTTCTCTTCCTGTAATAAATCTTGGGAAAGGACTTTACTGACTGGCATTTCAGCCTGACTATCAGCTGGAGGATATGCCAGACAGATGTAAGGGAAGATGTACAAATAAAATAGAAAGATTTAAAAATATTCTAGATTTCAACTCTCTATCAGACGTCGTTTAAAATGATCCTAAACATCTCCATTTCATTGCCTGCAGACAAAACAAAGTGTAACATATATCCCTTCAGAAGCACTTGAGATGATTAAGAGAAACACCTGCTTACACCTGGTTTTCAAGGAAATGTTCTGCTGCTAGAGATGCCCTGAAAGCCTTAGATACCCTCGGCCTGGAAAGCCCTGCTGATGTCGAGCATCTTGCTTGTGTTGTGCTTTCCTATGGATGCAAGCTTGGATTTTAACCAACACGCCCTAATGGAGCTAAAAAGGTCCACAAGCAGCTGCTCTGTGGCAATATTAAGTGGAGACTAGATAAAGTTATCAATTTAGATTGAACTTGAGCACTTGAACAGTAAAGGTGCACAGATGGCACCTGAAATGCTTAGGGAACTTCTTAAGAAAAAAATCCAGCTGAGCCTTATGAACAAACATCCTTTGTAAAACCAGCATCTAAGGAATGAATGAGAAAGACTCTGACCTACTTTTTAATTAAAAAAATCTGCCATGAGGAACCTGCCTGAAGTTTTAGGTGTTTAAATTATCAGTGCTATTGCAATGGCCACATGGCTGCATCATGAGAAAGGGGACGTCAGGCTTTGCACATGGCCCAGCAGTGCTTCTTAAGGAAATGGCATTTCTGATAAAAAAAAAAAAAAAAAAAAAAAAAAAAAAAAAAGGAGGGAGAAAAAAAACAGCTAAAAAAGAGGGAGAAAAAAAACAGCTTTGCACAATTCTTTCCAGTCATTTGTGAGGGGCAGGGGGTCTTTCTGAACACAGCACTTGCATCCTTTCACAAGGGCAGCTGAAGCTCCCCAAGAGCATCCTGACCTTGGGCTGAAAACCTGGAGACGTTTGCCTTGCTTGTCACATACCACTAATAGCAGAATATGACTTTACAGCTCAGCTGCTGGCTTTGAACTAGTGCATATGCCTTCCAATTATTTAAATGGCCTGGTTAGACAAAAAGCAGCAGCCGGAGATCACCTTTAATATGCATGAGCACAAATGTTCCAGATTTAGCCCGTAACTTATTCAAGCTGGTAGCTTAGAGTAAAGCTGTTGCACTAGCATTACCTCCAAGACCCAAAGTCTCCCTGGCCCTTTTCACCTGCCAACGTCCTCTTACACTGCCATATGTATATAAGCGATGATAAATTCTGGGATTGAGTGATCCCATCTTTAAAAATCTGCAACTGTGCTATGGTGTTGGAGAAACTATTCCTCTGCAGGAGGTCATTAGCAGATGACAGGCTGCTTATACTTTGCTGGTGAATCAAGCAGGCTGTATCATGAGCTCCCACCTGTAACACGGCCATGGCTTGCACATAGTGTCTTGTGGGTTCCTGAGTGGAGGAAGCATGCGGAGAGCACTATAGATGCCTGCATGGATGGCTCGCACCAGCTGCAACAGTGTACAGTGTGAGCGCTACTCCCAGGATGTACTGCCAGGTGGAATTAGCAATATTTCTAATCCAAAATACGTGGTAGGAGATACTGCCTTGTTAGCAGAGCTGGAGGAAAGGAAGGAGTGCACACATCTCAGTGCAACGCCAGGAGCTTACCTAAACTTAACTTCATCAGCTGTCCCAAGCCAAGCCCCTGCTCTCTGTGCAGCAAAGAGCTGGAGACTGGAGACACCGTAAACCATCACCACCGCTAGCTAAATGTCTGTGTAGCAGCACTGTGGGCTATATTCCTCTCACTTGGATCACCCTTCCTAAGGTGGGGATCACAGGAAAGAAGTCCAGTTCAACAAGCAATTCAGACCACCAGCACGAGGATGCTCCTCCTTTAGTTGATGCTCAATTTTGGCCCCTTTCCACTCCCCAGCACTGGCAGACCCACAGAATCACAGAACAGGTGAGGTTGGAAGGGACCTCTGGGTATCCTCTAGTCCATCACCCTGCTCAAGCAGGGTCAGCTAGAGCATGTTGCCTAGGATCCTGTCCAGATGGCTTTTGAACATCTCCAAGGATGGAGACCCCAGCTGGCAACATCTACAAATGCACCTCCAACACGAACAAGGGTTGACACAAGGTACCCTGCAGCTCCAAGCTTTCCAAATAGTCCAGTGAGAAATGTTCTCCTATAAGCTGGCCAAAGGAGAGTGCAGCAATGATGTGTGCTTGCTGCAGACTAAATAAAGGCAGCGTGGACGGGAAAAGAAGGTGCTAAAGGAAACACAGGTAAATGCTTTAAATAGTACAACAGGACTATAAATGAAAAATAATGGATAGACAGCACTTTCAGATCAATGGTTTTCCAAATATTTCCTGACTTTGTTTAGCAAATTTTGCCCTTGATTTGTGTGGGAAGATGAGTTCATGCCTAAAATGCAACACTTCAGTCCAGATGTGGCCCTGATTTGCAAATATATTTGATGCATTTTTCACTTATGCGAGTCCTATTAGGTAGGTCTAAGTCCTCTTATAACCTGAGCATGAGATATTCATTTGGCAGCACTTGATGCAGGGAGGGGAATGGGAGAGGTATATTCTGCAGACAACCAAGAGGGAGAGGTTGCTCTTTCCATATGTTGGCTACCAGACCATTATTCTTTATGTATCATTGCTACTTGCCTTTGCAAATCCAGCTGATTGAGGAAAAAAATACTTTGACAGGTTCTTTAAATATTGGTATTGCTACGAGTTGAGATGAATCAAGCCACTTGGCGTGTGTGCTGCCAGCTGCTGAGACTAAAAGGACTTGGACTGGGGACACCGCTGCGGCCCGAGGCATGAATCTGGACGGCTGCACGCAGCAAGGGAGCTGAGCTTTCGAAGGTCCAGGAAAGCCCCACATACGTAAGTCACAAAAACTCACTTCTGCTTCTCCATGGTTTATCTGCCACTGCTGAAATGGGGACCGTGACCCATGTTGCACAGCTTTTTTGACATCGCCTGGTTTGACTTTCCATGGGTTAAAGGTCCTGTCTTCATTACCTAACCACAACAAGCCACGTATGGGCAATTGGTGTGTTCCTTTTTTTCTTTAGAAGCCCAATAAAATCACTTAAATGCTACAAGACGGTGCCTAGAGGGAGGAGTTATGCCACAGTAAAAATTGCAATTACACTACTATGTGATATAAAACACCTATGAGCAGTTCCACACAGGCTATGCTTCCTTTTAAAACTTCCCTTTAAAAACAAGCCCTACAAAATGCCTTTTCCCCTGGCATTCAATTTGAAAAGTGTTGCCCATTTCTTTTTTGAACTTAGAGAGCAAATGGTGTGATGTTAGGGAAGAATAAGGGATTTTTGGCTGCATGAGGCAGGTTTTTGCTTCACGAATGGCCATGCATAGCAGCTTGGGGGGGCCTTACACCAGCCACAGGCCTGTTATCTTGAAATCTTCTTGATAAAAGGACTCCAACAGTCCCATAATTTCCCAGCAACTGTGAAAGTAATGCACTAGGAGTTCCTGTAAACTCTTGCTATTTAGCTTAGATATATTTCAGAGGATAGGTTGAGACTTCTTTTCCAAAAGATGAATTAGATATCAACATAAACAATGAAGCTCATCTGCTTTTTTCATACTTATAACGCATACTAATTTATCAAATGCAACATAATGGTTGTGTCCTACAAACCTCGGCTCAGATGAGAACTCCTCCTGAAGTCTGCAGAACTGTTCATTCGAGTAAAGACCACTTGCATCAACAAGGGCTTGGGCTCTGCAGGCATCAGTGATTAATTCAAAGCACAAATGGCTGAGATCAAAACTTTTTAGAAAGCCATTAAAAAAAAGACTGGTGCCAAATCAATAAAAACACTGTTTGCAAGAACAATTAGCTGACCTACAATGTAGAGAAGACCAAATCGTATATTCACCTTTCCTCAACTTGTTTCTAGCACAGCCTAACAGTATTTCATATCTATACAGGTACCATCATTCATATATACATATGCTTTCACATAATCATTGAATCCTGGGCAAAGCAAAATTGCCTTGATCTGTAAAAGCCTTTGCAAACCTGCCCTTGAAGGACAAGACCTGAGGATCCTCAGCATCTCACAGGGCTGGCATCCTTCTGAGGCATTCAGAGTGGAAGGCAGGCAAGGGAAGACAAAGGTCGATGTCTCTGGTATTGAAAATGTTGCCTCAAGGAACTGGACTCAGCATTTCTAATGCAGGGTTGTTCTTCTGGCTTCATATGGTCGCCATTAGATTCATTCTGCTTCTTTGTGTACTGAGCTGACGGAGAAGGTTGAGCGAATTCATGCGACATGTAGAGCAATGCTGACAACAGCGGCCTTTTGTCTTTCCGAACATCCAATATGTTTCAAGCATCAAGAGCTTAATTCACAGCTGTGTAATTTGGAAAAGGCGATGAGATTTTAGTAATACACATTGGTGGACCTGATCTTACTTGTAAAAAGTATAAATTGTATATGATATATTGGTGTCTAATCATAACATCCATTTTAGTACTCTGACTACTGTTCTTGTGTGCTGATGATCACTTTGCAATCTGTGTTAAAATATCCCTACCCTTTACAATTTAATGTTTGGTAAAGCAGATGGGTGTACTGGTCAAGACACTATGAACCGCCGAGAAGTCCCTATGTAGCATCCTCAGGGCGTCTGTTTCCATTTTCTCCTCACTTCTGGACCAGGCCCACAGAGCAGTGGACCTGCTGCATGTTGCTGTTTCCTGAAATGCTCAGAAAACATTCAGCTTTTCTCTGAGGAAGAGAATTAAAAGCATACCGGCATCTTGAAACTTTTATTTTTGCAGGATGTCACCAATGTTGGTGGCTATTGCTCTATTAGAGTTATCTCAGAGTAAAGTTTCCAGCTTCTGATAAAGTGCTTGATTCACGCAGTGGTCCTTGCCTTTCTGAGGGCTGGGCTAGGTGACCAGCACAATTCCCAGCTCTTACCTGCTCTCAGCGTGTGATCATCAAAAGGCGTTCGAGAAGCTTGAGGCACCTAGGACAGGTTTTAAAGAAGACAGCTGAGCCCTAGAGATGCAAATCTGGAAATAATTATCTAGTTTTGGATTTGGCTAGTTGACAAGTGCTTAGGTCCGGAAGTAGGGTTGAGTCACAATGGGCTGATGGCCGCCCGGTAGAGAGCCGCGACTGCCGTTTTTCTGTGAGGTTGGGATTCGTTTGTTCCGGTTGCTTTCCACAGTCATTCTGATTCATCAGAGATGAAAGTATTTCATGGAAACGCTCAAGATTCTCATTCGATCCTATCCAAACCTTTTTTAGGGCATGCCTTGGTGAAATGACTTGCAGCTTCACGCAGGAAGGCTGCGCAGTGTCCTGGCAGTAAAAATTTCCAGAGCTAGAACAACACTGGATAGACCCGTGTTGAGTTCATTAGGCATCTGGAGTAGTCAAAGGACAAAGGAATTTTCCAATAACCTCTAACTGGTCCTAGAAGGAAAAAGATAGAAAGTCTTTGGGGTGCAATATGAGCTGATTAAAAAAAATGAAACAACCCACTAATTAACTGTGCTATTAAAGGTCCATCCACTTTACTGTAGAAAAGAGCAACATCTTCTAGGATGGATGCTTGCTAATAAATCAGGAGGGCTTTGTTCATTTGCCAGCTCCCCCACAGGCTAGCTGGGTGGTCTTGCTGCTAGTCAAATCTCTTTAACCTCAGTTTCTCTATCTGCAAGATGAGGAGGAAAACTATGTATTCCCTCTCCCCTTTTATGAAGGTTGAGCTCCAAAACAACAATTAGAAAAGTGCTACAGAAATCTGAAGTGTCACTGCTACTTGTTATATAGAAAAAGCCAAAGTTCCTGGGAGAAGAACAGTTCCCACTGTTATCGCAGAGATTTTTGAGATAGAAGGGGTCCAGGATAGGAGATTTGTCAGCTGCTTTGCTAAGGAAGGAGACGGGCAAAAATGCAGAATTCTGCATGGGATCTCTTCCAAGCTGGAAGGAATTAGGCAAAGTCTTTTATCAGCAGACTAATCATTTACTTTGCTGTCAAGAAATTTGTCAGTTGGCAGGAACTGCCCCCAAATCATCCAATACCATCTTAGATATGGCAGGGCTTCACACGAGCATGCCATGATCCCCCTCCCAGGATAAACAGGCCGAAGCATGGAAAGCAACAGGCCGCGGTGAATCCAGCTCTGCCGCTGAGGAGCGCCTGGTCCATGCGCTGCAAAACGGAGCGTGCGGAGGCAGAGGGAATAACTGAGATTTGCAGGAGGAAATAATGACAAGGGATGCAGCCTGTGCCGTCTTGCTGAGCTTGAGCAAAGACATGTGCTGTTCACAAACAACCGTGGTCAAGAATGTTTTAAAAATTTGGGAATCTGAAAATCTGTAATGTCCACCACATCAAAGAGCTCCTGCTCAAAGATGAAGGCAGCCGTCCATCCAGCGTGAACCGGATTAGTTTTCAAGGTAGCCAGTCTAGCCGCAGTTTTGCTATCTTTATTCTTCTGCTCTCTTCTTACAGCCCCTTGGGAAAAGTCTGAGGTTGCATTTCATTATTTTCTATCATCAGTTCCCTGATTTGCTAAAGCAGACTGCAAGGTGTTAGCAAACAGTGGTAGCAGTAAAAATACTTAGCTGCTGTTGTGAAAGTGTTGGTATAATGTATCTATTTACTGAATTACAGAAAATTGCTTTCCTCCTGCAGAGGAGTGTTGGCAAAATTGGTCACTTAATTCTGAAAGACTGAGAAAAAGGTAACGGTAATTACTTCAATGTCATGGCAACACATGCCAGAACTGTGAGCAGCTCAACATCTCCTCAGTGCAGTCCTCGCTCAGAAAAATCACGTTCTCTGCAGCAGTTTAGCACTGAGGTTTGGTATGAACAGTGCTCTGGAGAGTCACCTCTGGACAGGTCCCAGGTGCCCGTTTCTATGCTTCCCGGAGCAGCTGGCTCATCCTCTTCCTCCCTCCATTCAGCCATAGATGTTACCTCCAGGTGCCCTGCTGCCCTGCTCGGTCCAGCTCAGAATTACATCGGCACCTCCTTGAGCACCACTAGGACCCTCTCCAAGGCTTGCTCAGAACTTTCCATCAGGGAAAGAGGACCTCAGGACTGATATTTTGTGCCATCCTGTCCTGTCCATTCAGCCAGGGACCAATGCACCACATGGATGGATTATGGGTGGATTCTTGATGACGTCGTGGAAAGATTTGGGTTATTTTGTGAGTTCCTGGGTCTCCTCCAGAACTAATTTCACTCTTTGTTTACTCTTACCAGGACCTCTGTGGCCAACAATTAATTAGCTGCCCTACATTAGTAATAAGGGTCCTACTAGTTCATGGCATGGTGCATACGCAAAGCCAAGAAGATTCCACTTTTTTGAAGGGAATTATTGCTAACCACTCTTACTAGTAAAATATCATCTTATTATAACTGGGAAAATAAACACTTAAGTGGGCAGTGTTTCACTGTATAAAGCAAGCAGGAGCAGCAGCAAGGAAGAAGCTGTTTCAGTATAAGTGCTTTTATGCATTTGCTTGCTGAGTTTAGTAGAAAAACTCCAACACGTCTGGCACTGTTATTACCAGAGACAGCAGGCCAGGCTAGATGGCCTCTTACTGCACTGCCTCGGGCATGGATTTTTGCTTTTGTGTTTTTTAATAAGGATAAAACACATCCTAAACAAAGTGATACTGTATCATGCAGCATTAATCCGGTTACTTGAAGTTAGACACACAGAGGGTTATTTGCTTCCTCTCTTTGCTAAAATAAATAAATTGTGTGTAGATTAAGTGCTGTGCAATGAACACAGCACTGTACGCAATATTCCCCCGCAGAGGCTTGCATTTCCTAGATAAGATACGTGGCAGTGAAGGCTGATGAACTACAGACTTTTGCATGAAACTATTAGTAACTACTATCACTACTAAAAATATCACCTAGCTATACTTGCTAAAATAAACATTTATACGCACAGATAATACCCAAGCTTGAATGTATAAACCATATAAACCCAACTGTGGATAACAGTCACCAAAAGCTGACCCGGTAAGCGGTGTTGTTGCAGTTTGCCTGTTATATGTGCTCTTCTTGCCTCACGTCCAAATTAGGGACAGTAGTCGAGACACGTAGGCAAGTGGAAGCAAATCCAGATAAGATGTCCCAAAATGAAAAAAAAAATGGAGAGCTCAGAGATGTGATTTCTTTTTCTGTTTGTTTGTTTTAATGAACAGAAAATCATTAGCAAATATTTTCACATCGTAATTTTCATGCTGATGAGAGCATTGAACAAAATAACAGGTGTATCATTTCCTCTTAGGAAACGAAATGTAAGAACAAGGCTTGGAAAGAAGCTCATGTGGTCACCTAAGCTGTCACACATCTTCAGGAGAGGACTACCTGCAGCAAGGAGGGCTTCAGGAGCCCCACAGCACGTGCACTAGGGCTCTCTGAATAAGCCAGCCCTGGGGTAAAAGCTCCCATCCCAGCATCTTCCCATCTCCTCTTCAGAGAAGGTCCTTAATCAGCATCTGGTGAGGAGACAGTCTTGTCCAGAAACAAGTACCTCACCTCTAAGAGGCATCTATTTGTTTTTCTGTTGTTGGGAAGGCACAGCTTTAAGTAGTCATTTGCCAGTCGCAATCAACTCCAGGATCAGGAAGCTCCTTCAGTGGGAGCCCAAAAGCCAAACGAGAAACTCAGTCAGTTGTTCTTGTGTAATGCTTCTGCCGGATGAGAATCCGGCTATGGCTTAATCTGGATATTTTGTAAGTGTATGCGGAAAACGATGTTACTAGGGTTACCCTTTGTCACGCTGATCTTGTTATATTTATTTTGGGGGGAATGGATAGAATTTAGCCATTAATGTAATACCAGATTCTAGGATCAGGAAAGATGATCTGAAACACCTTAGAGGCAACATTTAAGTGTCACAATAAATATTTTGCTGTTGATATCCAAAGACACAAGCACTTTGTGTAAGGTGGAGCCAGATACGTTGCTAACGTTTGTTCTTTTGGAACAACCATGTCAACAGTGACTTGTTGTTTTAGGAAAATCAGATCAAATGCACCTATCAGTTCTCTTAAGCTACTTTTGATCCTGTGATTCTGCCTATTTTTGCATGCCTGCATGTTAGGCAGTGCCATGGCCTTGAAACAAAACAGTTTGACAAGCACAAAAGAAATAGCTGTCTGGGCTTACACAGTAAAAGTTGGTCAGGTACATCAGAACGCAAAAAAGAGGTAGGAACGTGCCAAAATAATACAGTGTAGCTGGGTACATAGAAACCCAGAATAAGATTAAACCAGCCTAACCACCTGGATGCATGTGTCATACAACAGTCTGTGCGATCTGTTTTTTTGTTCCTAAATCTTCCCGTCCTAAAAAAAAAAAAAAAAAAAAAAAAAAAGTTAACTTTAAACATTTTTTTTCCTTCTGCAAACATTAAATTGGAAAATCCTTTAGCAAGCTGATCCTTTTCCATTCCAAATCTAAAAAGAAAAAAAAACAGACAATTAAATTCTACCACAAAAATCAATGGAGACAGGCCTTTGCCCCCTCTCCTTGCTTGATGTTTGTTTTCATTTATTAAGTGTTCCTAGAAGATGTGTGAAAGAAACTATCTCAATTTTTGCCTTTGACAATGTGACTTCTAAGATGCATTTTTGCAGTGCTTAGAAAGGTCAGTCAGATTATTGCTGGCAGCATGTAGTGCTCCCACAAGCTGTTAAATTCTTTACCTGCAGACAAGTGGCTCTTGAATAGGCAAAACCCCCTATTTCCTGCCTTTTGAAGATATGAAGGGGAACCAAAGTGGTTATGAAGCCCTTGGAACCGATAGCCTTCAGACAGCAGCGTTATCAAAAGGCAAGGATAAATGGCCAAGTTCGTCCACCACCTAACTGTTTAAAGTCAATGAGTTCAACCTGGAGATGGATTGCCTGCAGCAAAGCCAGGGTCTCCAAGGTGTTGAGTGCTCACAGCCCTTAATGAGTACAGGGAAAGAAAACTGGATATTATGATTGACAGCAGTGATTGATATATATATATATATATATTTATATGTATGTATGTATGTATGTGTATATAAAATCTGGAAATAGCATGCAGCACTTCAGAGGAATGAAACCACAGAACTGGGGTCAGATTAAAGAAGGTGCCAGCATGATATAGGAGCCTATTTCCCAATTTGGAGTCCAGACTGGGAGTCTAGAGTGAAGAAACTCCTGCAGTCGTTTTAGTTAGAGGAGGAGACCCCGCTGTAAGAGCAGTCAGAAAGGGTTTGATGGCAGGAGCAGCTGAGGATGGTTTACTCCTCTCAGGAACAAGCTTTGTCTCCATGCATGTTAAAAGGATGATGCTTCAGGTTATGTTGGCACCGCCTCTGAAATAATCCCATTCTGCTATTGCTTTGGCGGCTCCATCCAGGTTTCTTTGGCATTGTACAGTGCCTGAAGCACAAGAATTAAGTAACTCGGTCTTACATTTCTGTGTTATTTCCCCCTCCCCGGTGGCACTTTGAAAATTTTCAAGAAAATCCTAATTGGCAATATTTGTTATCGGTCAGCCTCAACGTCCCCACAATCCTGGAGGACTTCCACATGCTCGAGAAGGAGCTGTTCCCACCCCACAAAACTCACAAAGTCTGAGCAGAGGGACGAGGCCAAAGAGGGCTGGGAACCACCACCATGGAAGTGAAGAGACTGGAAGTGGCCTGTTTATAAGATTTAATCGCGTTAGAGGTTTTGCTGGCAGGGCTACCAGATGTTGGCAAAAATATCCCCCCAGCTGCATCAGCTTTGATTGTCAAACACAGACAGGTCCTCCTGCTCTTCTCGCTTGTGCCATTTGGGAGACTCAAAAGCCGCCCAAGGTAATAAAAGGCAGAGCCTGCATGAGGATGCCTGGCACATTTTTTGCACTGTTTGACCTTCAGTTTGGCCTCTTTTCCCTCTAAGCCAGCCCCGTCACCCCATGGATAATCCATGGCTGAGCAAATTACAGCCTGTGCATGGGCTCGCAGCAAGGGGAATTACGTACCAGCACTGACAAATGCAGATTCCCGAGAAAAATCCGGGAGAAAAACAGCAATTAGAGCTTAACTTTTGGGTAAACAGGCATAATTTGGGGGTTCACGTTGAGCTTTGGTAACATTTTGCTGTAGTGATATTTCATAGCTTTTTTTTGGGGGGGGGAGATATTTCAAAAACTGCAAATGGAGATATATTTTAAGTAAAAGCTATGGGATTATAACAACTACAAAAGTTGACATGGAGACTCAGAGACAGACATATCACCTGAAAAGACAAACGAACTCACTTTTTGAAGCTACCAACTTCCCTTGAAGTCCTATGACTATTCTACAGCAGTGACTGCCTTTGCTTTATGGAAATCTTCCCTTGAGCCAACCCTGCCCAAACTGCTGGATTTAATATTGTATCACGAAATGACAGGAGGAGCTGGTGATATGTGTCCCCTCTACATGTCATTTCCCACAAGGCCTAAAAAAGATCATCATACTTTATTTTACGATCAACGGGTCATTCATCTATATCTGCTTTGAAGCCACAGTAGACTTTTTGCCAATCACTAATAGAAACTAAATAAACACAGCCAAACAGTGTCATCTATCTGTGTGGTGAGTAATTATGAGGGATTCCTCTTTAAATAGATGCTTAAGTAAATATAGAAATATCGTTTTACAAATGCTGGCTCAAGAAGAGATGTTGGGGAATTACAAAGATGGGACATCTCGCTTCAATATGTACGTATCTTAATGCAAATATGACCCCTACACAGTTATCAAGTACATAGCAAAGGAATTTGTTATTAGGCTTTTTATAGACGCACGTATGCTTTCCTCAATGCCCCAGCGCCCAATACTCGGGTCTGAAACGCACTTTTCTTTTCCCGAAGTATCATTCGTAGAAATGACCTTTTCATTGAACGTTTTGTCCCAGTGGCCGGTGGCTCCCGCTGCTGCCTGCCAGCGTGTAGCCACACTGTTGCACCCAGCTGAGCTCGAGAGGTTGGCGCTGGAAGATTTATCTCCCAGGTAAATAATGAAACTGGTGGTACTGAGGGGATGGGCACGCATGTGTTCCCATGGGCAAGAGAGACCACTGCCATGGGGAGAAGCTGGGACCTAAGGTCTGGGGAAAGCAGGAAACGGGTCCCTGCCGTGGGCGAGTGAATGGAGATACTTAGAGGATTTTGGATCTGAGCACTGACTGGCATCATGCTTCCACCATTTCATCTCCTTTCCCTCCCCTTTCCAGCCCAACCCCTTCAGCATGTTCCCCCACCCCATATCCCCACCAATAAAAGTCTCGGAAAGGCAGAGGAATGTGGCCTTTTTGCGCTGTTAATCGCCATTGCATGTAAATAAGCTGGCAGGGAGGCCAGGAGGTCAGGCTGCTGGGACGCACGGCTATGCTGAGGGAAACGGCGATGGGACGTGGGCTTTCGCAGGATGACATCCCTCCTGCTCCAGCTCTCCGAGCGGTTCGTGGCTCAGCAGGATTGTGTGGCGAAATGCCATATCATTGTTTGCTTTATATCCAGCAGTGCTGTGCCATCACTTTTGTAGGGAAACGGCTGCTTTGAAGGTCTGAAGAAGCTCAGCAGGAGCCGCGGCACGCAGGCTGGGTAGAGCTGGGCAGCGGCCCCAGCTCCTGCTGCGTTCCCACAGGCCGGCGGGAGCTGGCTGCTTTGCCCTTGGGCTTCAGCCACCTGAAAGCGAGGTGTGTCACCAAGGTCCCTATTTACTTTGTGGGAGAGAGACTGGTACCTCCAGGGTGACTCATTCGCCATTGAGATAGGTATCAAAGATAAGGGCAGGAATTGCCCTCTGGAGCTGTCTCCTCTCATAGGCACCAGAAAAAAAAAAAAAAAAGTATGACCAGGTAAGACTAGAAATCTGGCTTTTTGAGGGCCACTGTTAGGTAAGGCGACCACCACCTCGGTGCCTTATCCCATAGATGGCCTGGGCCAGGAGAGTGCAATGGTGACATCCTTTGTTCCAATCAATGACAGAAGGTCCAGGAGTTAATTGTGTTTTTCCTATCTAGTCCAGAGAATAGAGATGGAGTGCCTGGGAAGACACTGGAACAGAAATACACGCTGCCCTCAGGGGTGCTTATAATGGCATGGGATTTCTATACGTTACAGCATTCCTTTAAACCCATGTCATCTAATGAAAGACTTTCCTCTTTTTGTTTGCGGAGGGGAGGGAGATGGAAGGCGGCTTTGTTACACTACTTCCCATCTCTAAGCTATTTCTCATTTGAGCTTTCGGACGCATATGATCTGTAGAATATATTTTAACTTTAAATAAAATATATTCTACTTTATAGTACCTTCCAAAATAGTTTAGCTCCTCCAAACCAGCTGAGCCTTCAGATCAGTTTTCCTCTAGCTTCCCATGCTGTCCTGCAAACAGACACGCTTCAGCATCCCTTGAGGCGCAGCTGCAGCAGGTCAGGGAAAGCAAAAGGAGTAGAGCTGACAGCTCAAGGTAGAGCTGATGCCGCTGTCCCAAGGTGAGCGATCCTGTCTTCTCAAGCAGTCCCAGGCACTGCTGAAATCAAGGCACAGTGATTGCAAATCGCAGCTGGCAAACACCTGATTTTTAAATTCCCTTCTAGGAGATGAACGCTTGCTGTCTCTCCTTTCTCTCTCCATTCAGGTTTTGTATTGAATTTATGGATTCAGTTATTGGCACGGAATGTGAAAAGCTGGTGTTTGTGAGCATAAATGGGCAGCTGTGCACTTATCCGCCATGTGTATGTATCAAATCCGTAATCGGGTTGTATAACTGGTCCTATCAGCTAAGCACTCATTGGAATCTGCATCTTCTTGTACAGCTGTATGCTCCTACAAGTTTGGAAAACCCGAGAGAAGCAGTTCGGCAGATTGCATTTCTCAAGGTGAGCATGTGCAGGGTCTACTGGAAAAACTGTTTTTTAGGTTCTCAAGGTGAAAAGGGACACTTCTTTGACTCTTTACTTTGGAGTATGATTAATGCTGCAGTCTGACAAAGCTACCTCCCTAAGCAGGACCTTGCAAGGCACCGAGTGCTGCTGGAGAAGTTCAGGGAGCTCTAACCTCTCCTTGACTTCGGCTGGAGACGAGGTGTTTACCACCTCTTACCAGGAGCTTTGCAGAGCGGAGCCCAAGGATCGTGAGAAACCTGAGCTGCAGACTTCCTAGCACATCACCATAAACAGAGAGAGTAATAATAATAATAAGATTAATGGTAATAATACTTAGCACGTAATGACAACGGTGGTTGGGATTGTGCATGGAAAGGTCCTTGCAAACCTCTGTTTATGGTGCCGCCCCACCACTCAGTCTGGCAGGAGGGAGGGCTGCAGCTCAGATTTCTTCAGGCCTTTAGGAGGTGGTAATTGTCTCACTTTTTCTTTAAACACAGTGTTAATTACATTTTTAAACAATGGCTATAAACTCTTTCTTTAATTCTTTGTAAAGTGGCCTTCTGTGTCTCACTATGGTTTGTGGAGTGGGTGGTGGTAGTGCTGGAAGGCTTTTGGGGGGGGGGTCACAGTTAAAGTCCATCTCTGGGGCTATCAGATGAAAAATTTCACTGTAATTTTGTTCATAATAGTTGATAGGCTTCAAAGCGGTGTCTGCCTTTGAATTTAGAGGCCGTGGTTAGTATATGATCTGCTATGAGGCACTTTCCCTCTCTGCTTCGAGCCGCTTCTCTTCTCTGTTCAATAGGTGGTGTTGGGGGAAGGTCAGCTTTTTGTCATTAAATTATGCCAGGAAAAGTAAAAAAGAATAATTTATAAAAATGAAAAAAAAAGTGCCTATAATATCATTTGGGGCCCAAAGTGCCTTTGGATCTGAAAGGATATCTTTGAAAAAAATAAGTATTAATACAGTTAGGAAATAGTGGGCCATGTTTTGCAGTCTACAGAAGATTCATCCTGCAGCCCCCAGCTATCTCAGCCAGTACAGCGGCTCTTATGTTCTCACAGAATATGTAATTTTTCTTTTAAATAAGGACAAGTCTGGGCCTTCTTTGGATTCGTCATTCGTATCAGATGGCATGCCTTCCCTCAAGATGAAATAAACGTGCAGGTCTGGGTAATATGCTTTTGAAAATCCAATCTTTAAATTACACTTTACTATTAATGCTTTTTTGCTCAGTTTATGCAATTTGGATTGGGAAATCAGGATAACCAGTTCCTATCCAATCCTATATTTCTGGTTAACTTGAAACTCTCTTATTTCAGATTCAATGGAAATTTTTCATGCTGGAGATAGTCAGCGTGCGAGAGTGTCCCGACTTTCATTTCAGGGTCACTCTTCAGTTCTCAAACACTTTCCACCACTTGGGTATTTTAAAGAAAATCCAATTCCAAAGAAGTTGTTTTCACTGGAACTGAGCCCTGTGAAAGATTTTTCATGAAAGCATTTCTGTTGGGTTTAATATCTGCAAGAAGTTATTAAAAATCCCTGGCCTGTAAGACTTCTCTGAATTCATACAGGTTTAAACCGGCTTCTGAACACCACCAAAACCTCATTTCAAACTTGCCATTGCCAGAGACTCCACCACAACTATTGGTAATTACTCTAACTGGATTCTAAGCAGCAAAAAATGATGCTTCGTTTCTCACTTGGATATCCCTACGAGAACCAGCAGCTGGCACAACTTGTACCCTTGATAGTGTCCAGGTACTTGTTATTTAAAATGAGAGTTGTATTTGATTTTAGGACAAAACATCTGAAACTTGTTCTCTGAAAACAGAACTGTTGCACAATATAACTGCAATATTCTACACTTAAAATGCTTGCGTCTTATGAAGCACCTGTATCTCAGAGGTCTGCTTCATTGAACTTTTTTTATGTCAAGCTATAGGCCAGTATGAGCAACCCTGATCCCAAACAACCCTTCACAAGTGTGTAAGTTTTCTTATTAGACTAGACTGACCTCAGTCTTTGATGGGACAAAATTCCCATTAGCATTAGTGAGAATTTTCCCTAAGAAAAGACCATGAAACTCGTGGGCTGGTATCCCACAACCAGTGGAGACTTATGCCTAGTATTTGAGGAAGAGAAACTAGTGCATCTGGCCGGGCTACTGCAATAAATACAGAAAGACATATAAATGATGTTAAGGTTATGACCTACAACATTAGAAAGGAAGGAACTCCAAAATTATATCCATACCTGCTAGCAATAGGAAATACAGAAGCTGGTGATTTTCCTCTCGTTTTGTCTGATACGCTCCCACCCCCTTTCCAACTATTTCTCCCTGCCAAAACAGTTTTGGTTGGTGTGTTTGTTTCTAATGAGGCAACTGTACCTTGTGAGCTGATCTACGCAACAGCAGCGCTTGACCATCTTCCTTCTGTCCAAGCTTCAGAAGATGATCCTGAAGAATAGCATGATCCTGTGTTGCTGCTGCCATTTAAGGAGCTGAACTTCATCACCCGATAAATTCTCTTAAAGTGTGATACTTACTTCGTGCCAAAAATCAGGAGATTATGATAGAGTCATGACGGAATGCTATTTTTGAGTCACTGACACCCCAGCTTCACCACGTTCTCTGGGCACAGGTGTTGCAATGCAATGTTTAATGCCGTATTTTCCAGTGGATCAATCCATATTCTGTCTACTCAAGGGACATCATGCTCCATTCGCTTGGATTGGTGTTCTGGGAGAAATCTGAGCAAAACCACACTGAGGACTACAGGTAAATCAGGACTACTGGTTCAACACAGAAAGTAGCTGCCTTCTGTCCTCTCTCCTCTGGACTCCAGAGGTCTCAGGTGAGGGATTTACAGTGTGACCAAAACCACCCCATGTGTCTGGTGTCACCCATCGCTCTTCACAGACACACCACTACCTGGTCCAAAGCCTGTCAAATGCTATAGCTAACTAAAAGGAAAACGTTGTAGATTATGCACTTGGCAAATGCAATTATTTGAAATACAAGAAGATTTTTGATTTACAAATAAAATCCTGAAGTGGGACACAACTATGTTGTCTGCATGTGCTTACCTTCAAAATATTCCAACAAACCTGCTTTGCCTTCTGTTTCCATATAGAAAAAAAATCCCTTTTTGAGATGTTACACACCAAAACAGGTCTGAAAACATATATTCACTAATGCTGAGGTCTGAAACACAGAAATCCAGGTATCATATTGTGCAAGGAAGAATTACAGGCAAGATGGTGCACTAAGAATAAATATTTTACATTAGCATTGAACTCTCTGCTATGCAAGGTCCTAAAGAGCTCCATGGAGCACACGCACAGCCCAAAGGCGTTCACCTCTGGTTGGGCTATTGGAGAAAGATGTCAGACTCTTCCTCGTCACGGTATGTTGTAAGGCGGATTTGCTGGCTTTCCTTTAGTTGTAAAATATTGTGCTTGCCTCTGCTCTCTGATCCTTTTCTTTACACATGCCCTTCAATGGACTGGTGCCTCCTTTAGCTCACCTGCTCCCTCCTCCGATAGTGCCGTGCAGCTCTTCCCGTGATCCTGCTTCTGCTGAAATCCCCAGCCACCGTGTCATCCCCCCTCAGACTGACTGACCTAAATCCCTCTCCTCTGACCTCTCTAAACCCTGCTGCCATAAATTCCCCTGACAACATTCAGGAGGAGATTGGCTTGATGTCCTGGGGCTGAACGACGATTCTGTCAACTCGGTGGTGCTGCCGTCACAGGTTATTTGCGGTCCAGCTGTGTAATGTGGACTAGGACCGCACGTGTCAAGACTGTGGACGTAATATGGATTAGCCAGCAGAGGCTGTCCCTGTACAGCTGTGAGAGAGTGACATCCAGGGATGCTGTGAAGATAAGTAGATCCTCCTGCTGATGCAAACAAGGTGGGATTCGCTGTCCATCATCAGCAAGCTAGCTGTTTCTCTGCTATTTTTTTCAAAGTATTTTAGAGTACAGGTGATAAAGCAAAGGTCAGAGTAGGAACAAGTATGTGTCGGTGTTACTCCTCCCTTGCTTGCCCATGGTCACTCTTCCCTTTGCCACTCTTCCCCTGGGCAGAGACCTCATTTGGTCTGTTCACATCTCCGCATCATTTCAGTTCCTCGTTGGAGCACAGCATTATGCTGGCTCAAATGTGCAAACCAGCCAGTTCTCGCACTGTTGGGCTAGAATTTGGGAGAGATTATACTGCTATAATTTCTTTTACATTGGCTAATGGTGTTCAGGTAAGGAGACTGCCTGGAGAAGAGAGGGCTGCAAGAAGCTGTCTTATGAGGTCTTTCTCATTTTGGGTAACCCCTCACAGTGAATTTCTTTCCAGTAGACACAACTTTGGAGGGGCAGTAGCAACCAAAAGCATCAGCGCTGAAATGATTGTATTACTTTGGAGACAGAAACCCAGGGTGGGTGAGGACCATACCTTCCTTTTATTTTATCTGCTTTGCAGGAGACAGGAAGGTGGCTTGGAGAAGATGTGGGGTTTAGCATCTGAACTTGCTATGTAAATGTGAACTGCTGGAGTGGAAGGAGTGCACAGTCATGCCAAAACGGCATCTTAACCCACTGACTTGGAGCCTTGATTGACCCCTCTGAAAATAAGGCATAAAACCAGAAGTAGGAACGCAACCTTAGCTGTGACTAATCTGTGCGAAAGGATGGTAGAGTGCCCAGAATCTCCATGCCTCTACCCTTCCTTCAGATAGGTTTATTCTTTCTCAACTGTCAGAAAGAGAGGTATTTCCCCCAAAAGAGCAAAGCGTGTTTGTTATTAACCCGGGCCTAGAAAGCCTATGAAGAGGATCATCTCTGTTTGTTTGCGCCTGGTAATGATGTCAGGAAAAGGCTTTTTCCAAGCCGGGTTTTATCCTTTTGTGTAAGTGCCTTTGGTGCGTCTCACACCCTGGTGCTGTTAGCAAAACAATTAGGTTAACAGTGCCTTGGCTCCAACTGTCTGTCAAAGGCTGAATTGCAATGCAAATTAACCCGGCTTTATCCTTCACCTTTAGCTCTTCAGAGACAGCTGGGTGAAGGAAAGGTCCCTAGGAGCCTCCACGAGAAGGGTGTCTGGAAACGCGGAGTTTGCGCTCCGTGAGACATTGCACACGTTAGCTAATGCACGTGGTTGGGGTGAAGCATGTAATTCATTCGTGCAAATAGGTTGTAGTCCTTCGCTCCGGAAGGAGCAGGGCAAGGCAGCGGGAATCCCTGCTAGCTTCTGGCCAGGGTTGCTGGCAAGGCCGGCATCATTCTGGCCATGCACGAGGCCTGCTTACGGTGCACGGAGGTGCCTCAAAAGCGAGCTTCACCTGATGTGAGCTGAATTCAGGCTAAATTCAGCATGCGCGCGCAGCTCTCCGCTTAGCAGCAATCCCCTCGCATCTTGCTACAGGTTTCCCGCCCGCCTGTTCCAGCTGTGAGGGTGTCTGTCAGTGAGCAATGCCAGGTTACATCAACATCCACCGTGGCCTTTCAAAGCACTCCCCAAACCTGGTAACATGCACATTTTCTATCTGCTCCATTACGCCTATTTTTATATTTTCCACATGGGCTGTTTGACCAAGCTTTAAGGGATTAATCAAAAAGCAGTTCTTTATCAGTTCTTTAATATTTAGCACTTCTGTAGGAATTTTTCACCTGCCGAGATCAAGGTGAAACTTTACAAAGAAAGGCAAGTGTTGCTGGTGCAGCTTTACCGATGGGGACCCAGAGGCACCAAAGCCTAGAGGTCCCTACAGAAGCTGGTGGGAAAGGGATGGGCCTAGTGGCACAGAGACAACCTGTGGCAGGGCCAAAAAAATGGCTTTAACTCCCGGACCTCATTCTTGCTCTCTATCCCTTTGCAGCATATGTCATGCTACGCCTTTTGCGACTCTGTAGCCTGTGTAAGATAATAAAATAATCACAGTCACCGAGTCATTGGCAAAGCAAGTGGGGGAAAAAAAAAGCTCTAAAAAAAATGTAATTTATAGCATTTAGATAGTTTGGAAAACTTCTAAAATTAAAAAAGTGTATTGCACATATTAATGGGCATGTCCAGCGTAACTGTCTTGCAACAGCAGATACAGGAATCAGGATGAACTCTCTATTTTTTTTTCAAGTTACCATATGCATCACAGTGCAAAAAGGTTTTGAAGGTCGGTACCAAAATGAGGAAATTGGCCTCAACGAGCTGGGTCATGCTGGAGGCCTGTGAACAAGATGTTAAAGTAAGGATGCTCTCAGTTCTCCATTTTCAAGCCTCTAAAACTTTATTCCTTCACGTGGGAGTAACTCATCCCCCAGACCACCCCAAACACCCCCAAGCCCGGATGCTCTCCGGCCCGTTGTGCACGCACGTCCCCCTTCGCCCCCTCAGGGTCCAGCCGCTGCCGTGTTGGGTACCGCACAGCCGCATCCGCAGAAACCGCGGAGCACGACGGGCCGCTTAGCGGGCAGCTTACGCTTGTGCCTGTTAGTTGATTTTAACTACCAGGCAATTTGGGGGGGGGGGCAATTAAGAGTCCATCGCCTTCCTCAGGCTCCTGTTGGAAAACTAAATTCTTCTCTTAAGTGCCTGCAGTAAAGCTCTTTCTCTTCCGTGACTTTGTCACTGTTCAGCGTGATGGGCAGGTGAGCAGATTTTATGCCTGGGCTGGTATAGTTTCATGCAACTTTCCCCCTTAATTAATCCCCTTCTAACTAATTCAGATCCAGATCGTGCAAATAACGCTTCCAGGCCCATCTCATGGGCCTCCTCGCACGAGCATTTGCAAGACCGGGCTCTACGCTGCGTGCACCGAAGGGAGGCATCCGGGAAAGGCAATCCCGGGGATACACCTTGTGTGCGCAGCGTGCGGAGCACTGAACCACGCTGGAGCAGTAAGTTTGGTGTCCCCTGTGTTTTATGTCCGTTGTCTTGTTTAGTTCGGTGCAACTGTTTTAGCATTGGATTTGTTCGGAGCAGGCGTGATTTAGGAGTCTTGGGTTCTGCTTCCCGTGCGGTAACAGACTTTGCTGCGCGACCGCAGCAACTCACGCTCCCAGCGCTTATTACGTGGGAAGGGAGCTACTCGACTGGGCAAGGACTGGGACCCTAGGGGACTTCTGCCGCGTACCCCACGGGCACTGCCGGCCTCCCCAGGCCCCGGCAGGAGGGAGCTGCGTGGCCGGCCGCCCTCTCAGTTTCCCCATCCCATGCGGGCTGTCAGGGGCTGAACGGAAACGGGGGAATCTGCAAAGTACCCCCAGTGCCAGGAATTATCATTGTTGTTATGATGACGATGTTAATTCCTGCTCATTTTGCAAGGATTGGAATGTATTTACTCCCTATGGAAATACTTCCCCTTCCTCTGGCGACAGGTGCTGGAAAAGTGCAAAGTATTATTAGCATTACTGCTCTCCACACCATGCCCTCTTTTGATGCCCACTATATAGATGTGTGTGTGTGTATATATATTTTTTAGGCCGGCTCAGTTCTACTCTTTCATGGCAATATTTGCAGTGGGCTGCAGCACCTCGCGCACACCCAGGCTTTGAGGCCCCCCCTGCCCCCGGGGTGCGGGGGAGCCCCAGCACTGTGGGGCGCAGCCGGCGCACCCCGGCAACCCGAGCCACCGCTTGCGCAAGGCGCTCGGAGATAAATATATAAATATATATATATATAAATAAATATATAATTTTTTTTTTCCTCTCCCGGAGCGACACGGTGTCTAGACGCCCACGTGACGGGGCCGGGGCCGGGCCGGGCCGGGCCGCGGCCGCGCCGCTGCGCACTGCGAGCCGCCGCGGGCGCGGAGGGGGGGGGGCGGGAGGCGGGCGGCGGGCGCGGCCGAGCGCGCAGGCACCGCCGCTGCCGGCTCCGCGCCGCCGCGCCCGGCTCCGCGCCGCCGCCGGGGCTGCCCGCCGCCGGGGAAGACGGAGGCGCTGGTGCGCGGGGGGCGCCTCTTCGCAGCGAGCGGAGGGAAGGAGAGGGGAAAAAAAGAAAAAAGGAAGAAGAAAAAAATAAAGAAGAAGAAGGAGGAGGCGGCGGAGGAGGAGGGGAAGGAAGGAAGGAAGGAGGAGAAAGGAGGGGAAAAAAAAAGGAAAGAAAAAAAACAACCCAGACGCCCCGGCAGCACGGAGAGGGTCGCCGGCGGGTCCCCCGCGCCCATGTAAGCGGAGCTGCGGCCGGGAGAGGCGGCGGCGCGCGGGTGACAGCGGCCCCGCCGTGCCCGCGGCGCGGCGCGGAGCAGCGCGGAGCGGGGGGCGGGCAGCGCCGCGCCGCCCGGCTCTTCGCCGCCGGCAGCACGCTGCTGGCGAAGGAGGGACACGGCCCCACTGTGCGTTTTATTTTTTTTTTCTTCTTCTTTCCCCCCCCCCCCCCTCTTTCTTTTCGCAGCAGTCGGATCAAGATTTGGCGTGTGTGTGTGTGTGCGCGCGGATTAAAATCTTCGGGAAGAAGGAGGAAAGCACCCGAACCCCGCATCAGGACGTCCAGCGCTTTAAAAAGGGATACAACACTCTGGATGCGCTTGTTCTTCTCTTTTGCGACAGATGCTTAAATCGATTCCAACGTCCAAATCTTAGGGTTGTTTTTTTTTTTTTATATATTTTTTAATATACATCGTTTTGGCTTTTTTTTTTTTTTTTTTAAGTAATTTGCTCCCGCTCTCCCCCTCCCTCCCCCCCGCCCCCCGCCCCGGAGCGTGGCGGGTTGATGGGAGCTGCGGCCCCGCGGAGGCCGAGGGTCCCTGGCGGCCGGCGGGCTGTAGCCGCGCTGCGCGGCCGCGCAGGGGAAGGGAAGCTCAGCCCTCCTCCCCCCGCAACCCGCGGCAGCGCGATGTGCGGCGGACCCGCGCTGTAGAGGGCTGTTTTTAAAAAATACAAAAAAAAATCATCTTTTTTTTTTTTTTTTTTTTTTTTTTCCCCAAGCGGAGCGTCGGCTCTCAACTAGTTAATTTTTTTTTTTTTTTTTTAATTCGCAGCGGGCAGCGGAGGCGCCGGCCCCCCCCCCCCCCCGCACCCCCTCCCCCGCGCCCGCGGCGGGCCCCCGCGCGCAGCCCCCCAGCGCGGAGACTGGCGCATGCCACAGCGCGCCTCGGCGCCGCCGCCGCCCGCCCGCCGCTCGCCGCCTGCCGCTGCCCGCCGCCGCCGCGCCTCGGCGCCCGGCTCCTTCATGAGTGGCGGACGGCATGCCCGCTCTGTAGCCGCGGGCCCTCGCTGGCGTGCCGCATGTTCAGGACCAAACGCTCGGCGCTCGTCCGGCGGCTCTGGCGGAGCCGCGCGCCCGGCGGCGAGGAGGAGGCGGCGGCGGGCGAGCCCGGCGGCGGCGGCGGAGCGGCGGCGGCGGCGGCCGCGCGCGGCTGCTGCGCGGGCAGAGCGGGCGGCGGGCGGGCGGCGGGCGGCGAGGCGGAGCTCAAGGCGCTGACCCACGCGGTGCTCAAGCGGCTCAAGGAGCGGCAGCTCGAGGGGCTGCTGCGCGCCGTGGAGTCGCGCGGAGCGGCGCGCACGCCCTGCCTGCTGCTGCCGGCCAAGGCGGCCGATGCGCGCCTCGGCCCGCACTGGTACCCGCTGCCGCTGCTGCTGTGCAAGGTGTTCCGCTGGCCCGACCTGCGCCACTGCTCCGAGGTCAAGCGCCTCTGCGGCTGCGAGTCCTATGGCAAAGCGCACCCCGAGCTCGTGTGCTGCAACCCGCACCACCTCAGCCGGCTCTGCGAGCTAGGTACGCCTGAGCGCCGCGGACGCGTTGCCCGGGCGAGCATGCGAAAAGAAAAAGGGAGGGGGGGTGGGCGAGCATGCAAAAAGAAAAAGGGGCGAGCACGCAAAAAAAAAAAGGAGGGGGGAGCATGCCATAAAAATGGGGCGAGCGTGCAAAAAAAGAAAGGGGCGAGCATGCAAGAAAAAAAGAGGGGCGAGCGTGCAAAAAAAAAAAAAAAAAAAACTTAGTTCCATACATATATATATATATATTTTTTTTTAAGGGGGGGGGGCGCGGTGCTGGGGGATTAGGGGCCGCCTGGCGCGGGCGGGCGGCCGCGGCTCCGGCGAGCCAAGGAGGCCCCGCTCAGACAGCCCGAGCGGCAGATAGCAGGGAGACTGGCGCCAGACGGCCCCTTTTGTTTATCTGACAGCTAAATATCAAGGCAATCACCGCCTCGCTGCCCTGCCTCCAACCCCCAGAGCTAAGACAAACAGTTTGGCTAAAAGAATGCCACTGTTATCATAAGTTCCTATCTCTCTCTCTTTCTCTTTTTTTTTTTTCCTTCTTCTTTCTCATGGCTCTGCCTTTATTTTCTCTGTACTTTTCTAATTCCAGAGTCTCCCCCTCCACCCTACTCCAGATATCCAATGGATTTTCTCAAACCAACTGGTGAGTAGACCTTTTTCAATGCAGCCTCCCTGTCTTCAGATAAAAAAAAAAAAGGGGGGGGGAACAGCCCCCTTTCTCGAGGGAAATGTCTGCTGCCTTTGTTACGCTGCTGCATCTCGCTTTTGGGCTGCCTGTGCGTGTGCGTGTGTGCGCGCCTCCCCATACACCCCCCCCCCCCGGAAGAATTAACGTAGGATTTGTTTAAAAAAAAATCTTCTGCACAGACTAGAGGTTTTTTGCAAAATAAATAAATAAATAAAAAACGAGAGCAGGAAACTCCAGGAGGGATTGCAGTTGCGGCGTAGGCCTTGGCTGCTCGGATTTGCTCGAGAAGCCGGGATGGCTGCGAGCAGCCAACACCGGCCCCGGGGACGGGGCTGGTTGTCGCTGGGGGACCGGCTCGGAGCGGGTTAGACTCCGAGGGTGGGACGTGCGAGTTGTGCTGCTTGCTCCTAAGCCCTCCCGTGAATTTTTGGAGGTTCAAACTCAGGAAACGGTGCGGCCGGGTCGCTCGGCAAAGTAACTTTTTGATGGCTGAGGAGGCAAATGAGACTTGACACGTGTGGTTCGGAGAAATCTTTTTGTGTTTTAAGGGAGCCTAATCCTGCCTTGTCAGCTTGGGAAAAATGAGGAAGGGGGATAGAAAAGCATGTCCCCCCCCTTTATTTATTTAATTATTTATTTTTGTAACCCAGCTCCGCGTGCCTGGTGCATGTCAGGATGCCAGGGGAGAAGCCCGCCTGAGGCTGGCACCAGCTCCCCTGCGGTCGTCTGCGTAAACTCTTGGCTGGCGGCGGGCGGTAGATAGGGCTGGCGTCGCGGAAAGAGGGAAGGGCTGGCGAAAATCGGAAATGGGGACGAAGCCAGGGAGGGTCAGTGCTCCGCCAAGCTGCCTCCTCCCTGCCCCACCGGGACTCCAGCTCAGAAGCGGTGGTGGTGGAAGCTCGCTGGTGTCTTGTCGGTGGAAAGGGAGTCCAGAACGGGTCCGCTTCAAAGCCGGTGTTGGGTCTTGCTTGGGCAGAAGAGCCGTTTCCCTGAAATTATTGACCGGAGTTGAGTTTCCCATGACTGGCTGCCTCCGGAGCCCGGGCGGGTACTTAACACCTTGCAAAAAGTCATGCCGGAGGAGCCTGCACCGCTCTCAGGTCTTCCCCGCTCCAAGCTCCCGGTGCCGCCCGGGAGTTGTCTCGATGCCGTGTGGAAACCAGCAGAGCTGTTTGGCAAACGGTTGGGTTGCAGAGCGTGAAATATTTTGTAAAAACAATGAGATAAGCGGTCGTTAATTAATGAGGGGATATCAGTGTTATGGTCAACACGCCTGGCAAGCCCGGCTCGCGCTTGTGAGCTGCTTGGGTTGAAGGCGGCCACTCCGTAACGTGGGCCGGGGGTCGCAAGGGGTTTTGTTTCGGGGCAAGACGCGTCGTTTTGGCCGTTCCCCTGCTGGGCGAGGAAGCACTCCCTGAAAAGCTGCAGCTGCTGAGGTTTCTTCCTTTCTTTCCTTGGTTTTTACCTAACGGCGACGATGCTGGTGCAGGATGTGAATGGAGCTGCAAAGGGTCTTGGGGGGCTCCTTGCCCCCGTGAAGCTCCAGGAAAGAAGGGTTAACGGTTGCCTTCGGTTTCCTGTGAAGATGTTAGGATAAATCTATTAGCAGGGTTTAAACGTCCAATCTGCCTTTGCCAGGACCTCATTTTCAGTTAGCCGAGTGATATATTTATTCATTAGCAAGTGTTGACATAAGGTAGCAAAATGTGTGTAAACAGAAAAGCCGCAGAGCATGAATGTGCCGTTTCGAAAGGAAAAGTTGCTCCTATCAGCCAATAGGAAGTGATTAATGCTGCCAATCGGAAATGCAGAAACAACTGGGTTACTCACCAAAAAAGTTCCATGTATTTTTTTTTTCCCTTTTTGAAAGAAAAACCCATTTGGCGGCTGAACTCTGAGTAACAGGGCGCGCAGAGCGGTGACAGACGTGCGAGGAGTCCGTAAGTCTGTCATTGCAGGTGGCTTTTGCAACCTCTGGTTTTTGGCGTGCGCGCGTGTTCTCTCTTGAATCCTCGGGAGAAGACAAGAAGGAATTTCAGGTCTGGGTATCCTGGCCATCTCTTGCAGCAGGCAGAGCCGTGCTGCAGTCTCCGGTTCCTCTATTTCCAAGCTTTCGTGTGAATATTGCCTGCCTTAGGCAGGTTAAATGGAAGGGGAGCAGTGACTTAGGGCAGGAAAGCGTGAAGCCTGTTAACGCGGGCAACGAATACGAGCCGTCTTGGGCTGCAGGCACGTTTCTAGGAGGCTGGTTAGGAGCGATGCCTCCGTTTATAGTTGGACAACTTGGAAGAAATCTCTCTGCAAAGGTGGCAGGGAAGGGTGAATCTAACGGGAAACTTGACACAGCCCTTTTCCATGAAGCATGATAGCGGTAATAAAAATATTTGGGCGCCTAGTGCTAAGTCTCGTAAGTGCTTCGTATGGACAGATATGTAGGCATAGCCGTGCGCAGCCAGGCTGTGGCAGTGGTTGCCAGTGTGTTAGATGGGGATTACCACAAACACTTTTTTGGAGTTGGTGGAGGTTCAGACAGGTTATGTCATTTGCTTAAGGAGAGCCAGGACAGACAGGGAGCCAAAGGGTCTGCTGCAGTCACCTAAACACCACGTGCATCGATGGATTTGGTGTTCATATGTGTTCTGTTGAGCAGAAAGATCTGCTCTCTGACAACCGTGTTGCTTGTGGGAAGGGTGTAGGTCTGGGCCAACTTGCTCAGATGCGTTCCTTGAGGAGAAGTTGTATGCAGTGACTCTCACCGTTTCTTATCCGGGGCATTTCCAGGCATCCACAGCAGTAACTTGCAAGGTGCCTGGATCCCTCTGCAAGCGTATGGGCTGATCTGCACTGCTGAACCCGCAGTGGGTGAAGCTGGGCTCCCAGAGAGGGTGTACATGGACTCCGCAAGTCGGACGTCTCTGCAGGAGCTACCGCATATGGCTGTGTTGGAGGCAAGGAGGACAGCGGTGCCCTCAGACACTAGGATTCAAGCAGATATTTTGTCCCATCTGGTATCGATGCACCCATAGCCTCTGCTAGGGCCCCTCGTCCCATATATTCCTCTTGCCCTGGCCCAGCACTAGCCTGTGCTGCCCAGCCTTTGGTGGCTCTGTCTAGACACTGCTCCTGAAGGCATCTCCAGCAGTGCAGACCAGAGAAGAGCCCTCCAGTGAAGGGGGTGGTTTTACTCATCGTTGTGGGGTGTGCACAAGCCTGTGGGGCTCATGCTCTCCAAGGTGGCTGATCGAAGTGGTGCCTCAGTATTGGAGTGCTGGGAACCTACTGAGAGTTAACTGCAGAGTCACGTGCCCTCACTTGGTGTTGATTTTCATGGGAATTGAAGGCTTGGTGGCTTCCAGGAAGTATTCAGCACCTCACAAGGTTGAGCTGGTAGCCACCAGGAATTATTGTATGTCTCCACGATGATTTTTTATTGCGGTAGGAGAACTCGCGTGTGGTAGACTTGAGTAAACCTTTGAGACTATGACCTCCCCGTGCCAAACATAAAGTGACCCAGAGCACCCCATACTAGCAAGAGCCCTTGGCTGATCTCTGGGTGATATGAATTGCGTAAGGATAAACCTAGCTGCATTTAGTGCTGTGAGCTCAGGAGGTCCATGCTTTCCTGCCTGTTCCGTGTGAGATCATCACCCTTGCTCTAGGGTGAAGGCAATGTCAGCACTGGGCCCTATAAGGAGACTTCTGGCAGCCTGCTTTAGAGGGATTTTTGTGACTAATTGATAAAGAGATGGCTGTTGGATAATGGGACATGGGAAGGGAGCTGGTAGCTGTCAAGAGAAGTCAATGATAATGAAATACTTTGGTCCTTCTTTGATCGTTACTGCTGCTCAGGGAGCGGCCCAGGTGTTTTGGGAGCCTCTGCACCTATCCTTGCTTTTAGCTTCAGGAAAAACTCCAAGTGGCACTTGGTTTTGGAGTCAAATGGGAGCAGAATTGCTGTAAATCTCATCATTAGGGTTATATATTTTAAGTCCAAAATGGACATACTGATAAGATTTTCTCCTGACACCCCCATGAATTAGATCCTAGTTTTCTGTAGTGTCCAGCATGCTAAGAGAGGACCTGCTTATATATGACCTCCAGAGTAAGATAACATGGAAAAAGGGCAAATCATGTCCTTTATCCCCCAGGGCTTGCAGGGACTCATGGGGGAACTCGCCACGTCTGATGAGGGCAGATCGGAGCCCAGCATGGGACACCACGTGTAGGATAGTCCAGTCTGTGTTCAGACAGCGTCAAAGCGGTTGGAGTCATCTCGGGGAAAAGAGTGTAGGGGAATTGTCTAGATTAGAAAGTGGAAAGGGTTAAAAAAGGCAAAAGCATATTTCTTTGGAACCCAGAAAACACTACCAGGCATTTAGCGAGTGTATAATATACAGTATTTCACAAGTAAGTCCATTTCCTGTCTCCCCCATTGTTCTCGCTTTGATTAAGTATATCCTGTTAAACTGTATATTCCTGTTAGGGCTTATACTTTACTCTGATAAAATGAGGTTATACACACACGCGTTTTTTTTTCGCTAGGGTTTCAGGGATGCGTTCTGGAAAGATGACTTACCAGGCCTCAGCCCTCCGAGTGGTGGCCCTTGCTTTGAGATACAACCCTGAGCAAAATGATGTCAGTAGGGAGCCCCAATTTGATGAAACCAAAACTCACCGACAGTCTACCAAGACTCTGAAGGTTGCGTGAACTTTATGGATCTCTTTTTCTTTACCTCAGCTCCAGTCAGCTGTGATGTTTCCTTGGGCTTGTGTTTTCCGGGGTAGTGACCAAAACCATCCGATCTGAACTTTTCCTATACCTTCAGTAGTGCGTGGAGGAGTAGGTGTTGTCGTAGAAAGTGTTGTAGAAAGCAGCAATTTAGGCATTGGGGGAGCTTGGTCGGTTATGTCAGAAGGATGATGGGCTGGATTTCATTAGCCAGTGACTTGGACAGAAAGATGGCAACCGGTCTGTAATTTTTGCCAGTCTGTAATCATCATTGGCTGGTGAATAAGCGCAGCGCGGAGCCTTGACGGAGGCGATGAGTTAGGGTGGATGCCTCTTGATGAACTACTGTGTCTGTGCAGACAATTAGTAAGAGCTTCCTGTTCAGCGCTTTGGAATGTGTGTTCTGCTCTCGGCGTTGTTTACGGCGTGCTACGGAGCGAATACATACTTACTTCTTGTTCTTTCCCTCTGCCGCAGCAGATTGTCCAGACTCTGTGCCTTCCTCCACTGAAACAGGGGGAACTAATTGTCTAGCCCCTGGGGGGCTTTCAGGTAAGACCTCTCTTGTTGACCTTACCGTTGGGCGCGTTTCTCGGGCCGGCCCCTCTCCGCCTGTGTCCCTGCTGTTCCGGTTGACCTGGGGGGCCCAAATGAACCGAAAAAAAGCCACGTTGGGGAGTTCGAGGACGTGAGGCGTTGAGAAAGGCATGCTCCAAGGGAGAGTTGGGTTTCTTTTCGGTAGCAGCTGAGTACCTCACTTGGAGAGGATGTGTTGACAATCTTGGGCTAAGCTCTCCATCCTCCCAAGTCCCTATTTCCTTTGGATTCGAGCCTTACGCTCCATCAGTTTTCGGAGCAAGGCCGGAAGAGGTGTGCTTGGGAAGGCTAAGTGATACTGCCAATGTATTTGCTAGAGGGTACAGACCGTTGGAGCAGGTACGGTTGTACCATCGTGGGATTGAGTGTCTGTGCTTCCTTCCATCTCTGTGTATCTGGGACTGCTGCTGTGGTATTTTGATGCTCGTCATGGGCTGTGTTTTTGCTGGAGTAACTTGCGAGTGACGTTTTGTGGGCACGAGTTATGAGGTGTACCCGCTCCCGGCTGTTGTGTTCTGCTGTGATTTGCAGCAAGTGTTACTGGTGGGCCAGCTGCGCTAGGTGGACCTGTGGCTGAGGGGTGTGTGCGCCTTGTGCTATGTCTTCTCCTTACCCGTGGGACTGCAAGGGGGCAGGAGGGAGTACATGGGTGCCTGGTCTATGGGACAGCTACAGACCCACTGGTGGGCTGTATGCTGGTGTGTGCACCCTGTGTTGATGTTGGTGCACCCCATGTTGATGCATGTGGACCACAGTTGGGCATCTGCTCCATTGGTCCTGTTTGCGAAGGTGGCGATGCCTGGGGAGAAACCGTGACCGAAACCTTGGAGAAGGTGTGGCGTATCCCTTGTTTTCCCATTTGCTGCCCCAGCCAGCAGATGACATTATGGGTTTTTGGAGAGCCACTTCCCCACTGCTCTGAGAGCTTGCACGGGAGCATCAGATTTGACTTTTTGCAAGACGTCCTGTCCCTGGCACCTCTGAGGGCAGCTCTCCTCTGCCTGGCTCCGCACAGCCGGACCATCGGCGTCGCGCCCGGGTCCCGAAGCGCTAGCGCGCGACGGCCAAGCGTCCGAAACCCCGTGCCCGCGCCGCCGTGGGGAAGGTGCTTCCCATCGGCGGGACGTCTCGCCGCTGGCCGAGCGCTGGCGCGGCGCCCCGTGCCCGGGATCTCGGCGGCGCGGGGGGCCGCGGCTGGGCGCCCTTCGCTCTCTCCAGGAATCGCGCTCGGTGGGGATGCCTTTAAGCACGCCGTGTTTGTTTTTCTTGCAGGGTAATATATACCCTGGCTGCTATTCGAGAGGGGAGCGTGTTGTTTGCTCAAAGGCCCTAATGAGAATTAATCAAACCGGGGGGGGGGGTAATGGAGCAACTTGTTGCCGAGTTTTTGGTATTTTTCTTTTTTTTAAGTGTGTTTTGGGGGAGTGTTGGGCTTTTCTTTGCTTTAGGGTAGCAGTTGGGGGGGGGGAGAGAAAAAAGAAAACGGGATGGAGCCGAACAACACGATAAGGATGTGGTTAGACGGGTTTTCTTTTCCCTTTTCTTTTCCCCTCTTTTTTTCTTTTTTAATATTTTTGCCCTCGCGCGGCAGAGGGGAGGAGGGAGCCGAGCTCCACAGGATGCCGCGCGGAATAAGCAGAGGAAGTACTAGCGCTTTTTAAAGGGGGGCTTTCTGCCGAGGTCCGGGCTATCGATAACATCTCGGCTGTCTGGGCTGCTGCTCCTGGAGGCGCGGGGAAAGGGGGGAGCTGGCGGGCGGGGGGGGGGGGGGGGGGCAGGAAATCACAGCGCCCGCCCGGGAACGCCGCCGGCCTCGGGGCCTCCGCCGGGTCGCCTAATCTCCCGGCACATCAGCACCGGGCCGGGGTGCTCCGCGGGGGGAAGGTTGCATTAATAAAGCCTCCTCCTCAGGCCCCCAGAAGAAAGCAGGTTTTCCTGTCCTTCAAGTGTAATTTTTAAATTTAATTTGATTTTTTTTTTAATGGATGGGAGGAGGGGTTTTAGTTATCAAAGGTGTGTCCCCCCCTTAAAAAAAAAAAAAAAGAAAGAAAAGAAATACCCTGGAAACGGAGCCTTTTACCATCATTAACCACTCTTTTTTATTTTTTTCCCTCCACAAATGTAATTGTAGCCATTTAGTTTAATGAGGAGCTGATAGGAGAGTTGACTCATGGAGGGATACGGTTAGCTACACAGGCCATGAAACAAAGCCGAATGCCTCCACATGAAAGAGCATTTGTTTTGAATTTGCTCTGATTTACTGGCATCTCCGCTCCACGCACAGAAGTGCAGCTCTTGAAAATTCCCAACTGGAGAGACCCAGGCAAGAAAGGAAAATAAACGCCATTTGCAGCAATGCTCCAAAGCTAACTTTTTCCCTCTCTTTTTTTTTTCTTTCTTTCTTTCTTTTTTTTTTCCACACATTTTAGCTAGGCGACGCGTGTGTTTGAGCACGGCTTTAGGAAGTTGCCATTGGGGTGCGTTCAGAGCCTCTTGGGTAGCCAAGCGTGGCTCACGGGCGCCCGATGAAGGGAAGGCGCCTCCGGCCGTCGCCCTCTCCCGCCGGGGGCCGACGGCGGACCCTGGCTTGACGCCCCGGCGTTGCTTTGGGGAAAAGGCGTGACAGCCGCCGGTCCGGGTGGCTCTGGAAGCAGGTGGGATGGGATGGGTTGGCCAAGGAGCATGTCGAGGGGTTGTTTGGAGGGCGGCTCTGCCATGGGGCACTGAGAGCCTTCTGCTTTGGCAGAAGGCTTCTGCGTCTGCTTCTAGAAAGCTTCTGTGTCTGCTTCTGGAAGGTCGCTTTGGCCACCAGGGAAGGGCAGCTGATGACAACTTGGTAGTAGCCTTCAGCTGGACTCAGCGCGGCTGTTTCGGGGCCGGGGAAGGGAGGTCCCGTCCCCTTCTCCAAGCCAGGAGGGTAGGATTTAGTGAGGCAGATTGCTATCGGCGCAAGAGGGAATTTGGGAAGCGGGCCAGGTGGGGGTTAACGGCTCTTCTGGCAGGAAAGCTCGCATGGGGGTTTTGGAAAGATGCTGACGCTGTAAGGAGAGTGGTAAAAAAGGAATCGCTGTCCTGTGCAAGGATGCTTTCTCCGAAGAGGAGGCTCGCCTTGCCTGGAGGCCGAAGGCGGCTGAATCCCGCAGGCAGAGGGATGGCCGCGCCGGGAGGAGGACGTGGGACAGAGGGTTCCCCCTCGCCGTAACCCGTCCGAGCCTCTTTTCCCTTCCCCGGGCTCCGCTGGCTGTTTTCCTGCCAGCGTAATGAATGGGGCTCAGTTCAGGGCGGGAGGAAGGTCGGGAGCCTGCAGCCTGCGACTTGATGCTTTTGGCAAGGGAATTAAAAAAAAGGGGGGGGGGAAGAGGGAGGGAGAAAAAAGGAGGAAGGCAAATGCATGCAAAAAATGTCATCCCACGGGGCACGGGGGGTCCCTCGAGAAGCAGTGGGTTCCTCCCCAAACGCTCGGGGTGACCTTCCCTTTTTGGTGGGGCTCACGTTGCACGTGGCGCCGAGAGGGAGGCGACCCCGACTGCCCGGCCGCGTTAAACCCCCGCGAGCGAGCGAGCTTCGTTTGAAAACAGGGAAAAAAGGGGAAGAAAAAGAAAGAAAAGATGGGGGTGAGGTTTGTTTCAGAGGTCAAAATCGGACCAGAGCAGCTCGTGGAGCCCGTGCGCGCCTTGGCCCGATCTTAAGGCGACGTCGGTTAATCCTTTGCTCCCTGCTGGTCGTGGCGCTCCATCTGGTGACGCCTCCGCTGCGGCCCCGTCCTCCGCCGGGTGCACCCCTTGGATGTCCCCCATCCAGGTCCTTTGCCTTCTCAGCGCAGGGAGAAGAGCAGGGCAAAAACATCCTGGCGGAGATGAAAATAATTCCTGGGGACCAGGGGTGGCCAGCCCGGCTCGGGTGAGCCCGTGGAGGCAAGGTGGCTCTCCCACGCGATGCCTGTGGCGTCGGATCTCCAAAGGTCCCAGATCTTGCTCGAGAAAGCTAGACGAGGCCTTTTTTTCCTTATTTATAAGGAAACAGGGGAATTAATAAAGTAAGAGGCCATTGGAGCACCCGTTGACCCCACCACGTTGGAGCGGGACGGGGGTCCAAGGTGGGCGCCGGGTGCTCCTCGGTGGCCGCTCCGGGCTCGGCGCTCCCCGGCTCGCCTCCCAGCCGACCCCGCTCCGGTGCCGGTCGGATTAGCCGCGGCGGCCGGAGCGCTGCATTTCGTCACGCCGGCCTGGAATGTTTCACTATGTCTTTGATCCCCGCTGGCATCCCGGCTGGCCCGACCCAAGCACCTTGGCCAAACCTGGAGCTCTTCCCGGGAGGAGCGGCGCTCCTCCGGCCCGGCCGGCGCGGGCACGGCGTCCCGCTCCTGGCTGCGCTTGCCCGCTCTGCCCGCCTCCAGCGCGGTGTTTCTGGCCGCTGGTGAAATGCCTTTATTTACACATCGGCATCCTATTATAATCCCAAATTGAGACGTCTTCCGGTGTCGCTCGGATTGTATGTTTGTCTCGGGGATAAACAATTGCTTGGGAATTCTTTTTTATTTTTTTTCTTTCCACCACCCCCAGGCATTTATTTTTGAGCATTATTTCCTTAAAAAGATTTTTTTTTTTTTTGCTTTTTAAATGCCCCCCCACCTTGCGCCCTCGCTTTCCTGCGCCTCCGTGCCTTCAAACAGCTTCCCTAAAAAATAATAATAGTAATAAAAAAAAAAAATTAGAAAAGAAGCCCGGCCTCTGAGGGCCGGGGAGAGGTTATCAGGGGTTAACGCCGCGATGACGGCATCGGAGGCGCGGGAGCGCAGCCGGCCGCCTGCCAGGCTGGGAGCCTCGCGCATCAGCTGACCGCCGCGGCAGCCGGCGGCCGCGGGGAGCGCGCCCGGCGCCCGCCCCGGCGCCCGCTCGGAGGGCGAACCTCGCCGGGTGAGCGGTCGAGGGGGAAATGCAAAAGCGGTCGCGCTGCTCGCAGGGGGGTTTTTTGTTGTTGTTTTGCTTTTTTTTTTTTTTTTTTCCTTCCCTTTTAGCCGTGGCCCGGGAGGTCGTCGCCTCTCGTCGCCCGCGGTGGCCCCGAGCTGCCGAGGTTTTCTGCAAAAGAGGGAAAACGCTGTGGTGTTGCCGGCCGGGGTAGTCCCCGACGCGTGCGCTATTTCTGCAGAGTTGCCCTACGTGTTCTCGGTGCCGCTGGTGGTATTTTTTTTATTTTTTAGGGAGGAAGGTGAGCAAGAAGCGAGCGCTTGAAGTTATTTAGGTGCCGGGGAGGCGCGTGCCCGGGTGTTCGCCGGCGACCGATTCGTGTCGGCATCGGCTTGCAAAATAAAATGTCCCAATGAGCAGCGGAAACCTGATCGTTTGGGACATTTAAAACGAGACGGGACAAAAACACTCGTAAGGGAGCAGTCCTGAGCTGGCAGGGACGGGCTCTGAATCTTTTCCATCTACAACGTCTGTGATCGGGTATCGGTTACGCTATAGAAACAAGTAACATTAACCCCGTGCGTCTATCGGGGATGAGGATGGGGGTTGCAGCGTGATGTGGTTTCTAAATGTGGTTGAGGGTGCAGCCACCTTACACGTGCTCCAAGGTATGGGGAGATGGGTGGCCACCATCTCGAGGTCTAGGGAGATGGGTGGCCACCATCTCGAGGTCCAGCAAGGGGTCGGTGCTCCATCCCTGGTCTCCTGGGAGCTGGAGGGACCTGCTCCTCTTGGGCTAGGTAGCCAGAATGCACCCCAAGGGACATGGGTGGGTTGCGTCGGGGTGGAAACCAGGGCTCTGGCTCTTCCTACCGAGCGAGGTGCCACGTTTGCACCAAGCGGTGGGAGATGTGCCCACCACGGCACCACCGTGGACCGTTGCCCCGCCGCTGGGCTGGAGCACCCCAACGGCCAATCCCGCTGCCAGGAGGGAAAACATCTCCCTGGCAGGGGTGAAAAACCCTCGTCCCGCAGACCCACGGCCCGCGCGGGCCGTGCCGTAAGAGGCCAGGCGGAGGTCGCTGCCAGCCCGACCATCTTCCCGCGGCCGGCGGGAATGACCGGCGCAGCCGCCTGGCCGCCTGCCTACTGTCACAAAGGAGCTTCCTTTCCAGTTTATTTTCGGCGCCGGGGATATTATTAACGGCCGGCGCGCGGTGAGCGGCGGCGCGCGAGGGAGGAGGCGAGCCCACCTTTCGCCCCTCGCTTTTTGCCCAAATTCCGTGCATTTTGGCCCATCCACACCGGGCAGGGCGGCCGGGCTGGCGACCCGGCTGCTCTTGAGGAACGGCCCCGGCTCGCGCGGCGCTGAGGTCCGTGGGAATGGAGGGCGCCGAGCGTCCCGTCCCGCAGGATTTCCGGCCTCTGGCTTTTGATTAGGCTTTTATTTATTTATTTTTACTTTCTTTTCAAATAAAAGCAGTGTCTTGGGTGTATGCTGCAAATGTTGCTGCCTGGTGAGCTGGAGGGGACGGCAGCGTGACCTCATTGCCAGCAGCCAGGCTGTCTGTCTCTCTTGGCTTTTTTTTTTTTAATTATTTTTTTGCAAGGGGAAAAAAAAAAAATCCCGCTTTGCTGGGATAGCATTGCAGGGATTTTCCATCCCGGTCCTGGTTCGCCCTCGCTCGCCTCCTACCGCGCCGGACGCCGCGGGGAACCGGCGCTGGGCTCGCCGGTGCCCGCAGGTGCTCGGTCACACCGAGCCTCCCGCCGCCGCGTCCCGTCCATACTACCTACCCCACGGCCTGCGGAGCATCCCACAGCATGACATGATGTTTATTAACAGAGAGCCATTCTCTCTGAAATATATATATATATGTATATATATGTATATATATATATAAAATTTATTTTGGGTAGCCATTTAAATATGTGATAACTTTCACCCTGTTAATTAACAGGAAACATTGGGACAAGACAGGAAATTACATCAGTCTTTTATGAGGAAAGAGCCAAGAGAGAGGAAAAAAAAAGGAAAAAAATACAAGAAAACATAGTTACTGGCAAAAGGAAAGAAAGTGATGGGGGAGGAGGAGGAAGAAAAGAAAAGGAGATTTTCCCCACACACACACCCCGTCAGAAATTTCTCATGGGGCCTGGTTTTCAGAGAGAGGCTGGTTGAGCACTTCATTTTATTTTTATTATGTTGAAAAATATTTTAATAGCAGGGTCACCTTTGCTTGAACGCTACACTCGGCCTCGCGTCTCACTTTACTGAAGAATCTTTTCATGACTTTTCTCAGCTTCCTTCCCCAAACTGTGAGGCCTAGGAAGCTCTTGGCTTGCAGACTAATTTTGGTTTGGCTGCTCAGCCCTCAAAATTGGTCCCCACCCAGTGTCATTATCTTGGTTTTAACTTGCAAAAAAAAAAAAAAAAAAAAAAAAAAAAGGCAGCTCTGTAAGAGCTGGCTCAGCCCTTCTCTACCCTTTTAACCTCGCTGCACAAAAAGCCTTGCAGCTTCAGCTCCCCGATCCCCGTCCCCTTGGCTCCTGCCGGTCCCGGTCCCCTCGACTTGGGGTTTTCCAAGCCCACCGGACTGCTGCAGCCTGCTCACAGCGGCTTCTTGCGAGCCCTTGCTGCCGTCCACCCCATCTGCAAGCTCGGCTGGGAAGGTGGTTGTCTTCTCCAGCTGCCTTGGTGGGTCTGATCCCAGACCATGGCTCTGCGAGGATCACTGCGCTCCTGGATCGCCTTGCCACTGCGGATTTGATGTGGATCGGGTGGTGGTGATCCACCAAGTCAGTAGAGTTGGTCCTGGCTTTGTGCTGCTTTGTCGGCTGTGGGAGGACAGGCGGCGCCTGGCCTGGTGTAACATTAGCGTTACGGGCAGGTATCGTTGCTCCCGATGATATATTTTTAGACGATTTGAGTTGACAGAGCAAGTTCATGCCAGACTGGGGCTTTACTGCCAATGCTTAGCACTTGGGATCTCTTACTGGAAGCTCTGCAGCCAAATTTTTCGAGTTGTCAAGCCACAACCTCATTTACTGGGCCTTTCTCGAAAAATATTAGTGGCCACTGTGTGTATTGAGGCACCAAGGCTCAATATCCTCTCTTTGGTGCTCGGGCTCTCCGGGAGCCATCTGCCAGGCCAAGCAGTGGATGGACATGCAGCCATGGTGGTGCTCTCTGAGGTGTAGGAGCTCCATTCAGATGGTGATGGACTTTCCTCCATGCATCCTGAAAACTTAACTGAACTTAGCTAAGCTTCTCCTGGGGTCAGTCCCCCAGTTTTGGGGACTCAGTGGTACTCAGGGACAGTGCTGTCTCCCTTGCAGCATGCAGGACACTGCTGACTCCATACATAACCTTACTCAAAAAAAAGCCCTTGCACGAGGCAGCAGAGAACTTGCATCCCCAGGGATGCGCTGGCTTGTGGGAGGTGACGGAGGGCTCGGGTGCGTCCTCTCCGTCTTTCGGGTGAGCTGACGAATTGCTGGCCCACAGCACGCTTGCGTGGATTTTTCCAAGCCCTTTGCCGAATCTCTGGGCAGGTGGAAGGGTGGATTTTTGCATTAAGTGAATAGCTCAGAACTGCCTGGGCTGTTAAGCCTTCGGAGTATTGTTGCAAGTATGTACATACGTGTGTACATAATAAGTGAGCATGAGGCTGTGAATGGTAATTTTCTTTTTGAATAGATTTTGTTTGTAGAGCTGCCAGAGTTGATTAAATAAGAGCTCGCTTTCCGAGGTGAGCATTATACCAGCATTCAAAGGAAGAAAATAGCCCAGCGTGCTATGTTCACGTCATGCTTTGCCGCAGCAGGTTTCCCATCGCTGGGTCGGCCGTCCTTACTTCTTAAAAAACACATGAGCACCCCTGATATTACCCATCGTCTCATGCTCAGGTGTTCATTAACTTCTGCAGTGACCTGCTTTATGTCTGAGAAGGTGGTGAAAGTTCAAACATCCTTTACTTTTATAACCGGGGAGGTTGGCTCCAGACTTTCCGCGATGAAGCTGATGGCTCTAATTTATAGATACTAAAAATTCCAGGGCATTACAGCTTAAGGGCCCTTGAGCGCCTTCCACGCTGGGCAATATAAAGGTTGGAGGTAATATAAAGACTGGTCTGGTAGACGAAAGGTGGGGAGGAGTTGTTTTTCTGCTTGCACTTTGATGTGCATGATGAAGTTTGCCATGCAGGTAGGTTGCTGCAGCTCTTTGCAACATGCAGGGACCCGTGGTAGGTTTGCATGGTGGAACGGAGTGGAAGAGCGGCCAAGATAGTGGGAAAAAGGAATCGTGTCCCTCAGAGGTCCACCATGATAACACGAGGGCTGCTTAACGCCGCTGTGATGTGGTGGGAGCCTGACCCAGTTGCTTTTAGCTGGGAGGGTTGCGTTCCTGCAAGCGCTTCTGGGGCAGAGCAGATGGAGCGCAAAAATACCGAAAATCCTGCTTGAAGCAGTAACGCGGGAATCGAGTAACAGAAGTTTTATTTGGAAAACGTGTCGGGAGCCCGAAGTTACATCACTGAGTCTGAACTGATGAATGCATTTTCTTTGGAAAGCAGGCGGAGACTTTTTAAGCTCATTAGAAGGAACAAACTCATAAATCTCAGTGCGAAGAGGCCTGTAGCCTTTTCTGCTCTTTATCACGGCCAGGCCGAGCGAGCACGGAAGATGCATCGCTGCGTGCTGCCGGGGCCCGGCGTCACGCGCGCGAAGCCTCCGTGCACCGGAGGAATGGCAGAAAGGTGTTTTTTTGGCCTTTCTTTTCTTTTTTTTTTTTTTCTTGAGCTGTCCTCGCGCGGCTCAGCATCCTCGCGCCCCCCCCCCCGAAACGGAGCCGTAGGGGTGGACGGCGAGGACCGTTCTCGGTGCGGGGGGCGCTGCCCGTGCCGGCCCTTGCCAGCGCCGCGGGAGCGCCGGCAGGGTTAATTACTTAATGAACGTAATATTCTCCGTAATTGCTGAGCGTTATTAATCCCGTGGAGAGGGGCGGGCGGCGGCGGGGGCGTGCGGGAACCCGGCGCTGGGGCGATGCCCGGCGGGCGACGGCCCGTTTTCCCGCGGGCGACGGCCCGCTTTCCCGCGGCGGGCGGGCGGCGCGCGGGCTCTGCCGCCGGCTCGCGGCGGCGGCGGGCGCGATTAGATTAGGAAGGCAGACAGAAGTAATGATTAACTTTTTCAGTCTGCAGGCTGTCTCCAGTCTGGCGCTGGGTGTTTTTTTTTCCCCCTAAGTAGGCCCTGGCCCTGAGTCGACAGGGTATTAGGTTGTAAAGAAAGGCAGAAGGAATGAAAGCGAGGGGAGGGGAAGGGGAAAGGGGGGGGGCGCTTTTTCCATCAGATCCGGGAATGGAATTTATTGGCTGGAATGCAGTAAATGTTCCAAATGCCATCCCATCTAAACAGTTTTCATAATTGTTACGGAGCGGGGCCGGGGCGAGGGCGGGGGGAACGGGGCGCAAGTGAAAAGGACTTTTGTTCTCCCTGTATTTTTCCACGGTTTCCTCCCCGCGCGAGGAACGTTTCTTCTCCGACCCTCTAGGAAAGAGCGCTCGGCGGAGGGTGGGTGCTGTGTGGTTTTTTTTTTTTTTTTTTGCTAAACGTCTGTTTTCGCTCTCGTAGTAACTTTGGGGAGAATTGTAGGTCAGTGTGCTGCAAGGGGAGGGGTTTTTTTCATTATTAAAATTAGACTAGCAGCCGCGCTCTGCGCGCGCGCGTAAGGAATGCGTTCAGGAAAAAATCGTAACGCACATCTGGGTGTTAGGTATCAGTGTGGAAATCCTAGACTACCATGCATCAGTTTTTATTAAGGCCTTTACAAGCCTTTTAACGTGTAACCCGCATAGCTACATGCTGTCGGGGGGAAGGATAAAGCGCTGGGAGCTGCGGCTCTCCTGGTGGGGGCCGTGTCTCGCCTTGCCCTGGGGTGCCACCGGGTGCCGGTGCCCCGCGGGGAAGAGCCTGCAGGGTTGAGCCGCTGGTCGGGGTGGGAGAGAGCTTTTTCCTGCTTCCATTGCTTTTTATTCTTCATTGCGGGTGTTTTGGGGCTCCATCTGCCAGGACGTGATGCGGTCACTGTGTTTGGCTCCCGTGGCCTGGTGGCCGCCGGTGGCTTTGGCGGGCGCCGAAAGCCAAGGACGGAGGTGTTTGTTCGCCTCTGGGATGTGGCCGCTGATGCTGGCACTTGAAGCCCTGTGGTTGCATGGCGGCGTCTCTATAACGCTGGCTTGGGCAGCCTACGCTTTCAGGAGGAGCCGTGGGAGCCTCACTGATGGTCATTAAAATGGGGTGACACCACATGGTCCAAAATGCCAGGAGACTCTGAGGCCAGGGAGACGAGGAGGACCCAGCGGGAGCGCTGGGGGAATCCAAGGCAGAAGCAGGCAAGAAGGTGTCCATGGGTTCTGAAGGCATCTCACGGTGCTTTCAAAGTCCCGCAGCAGGTCCAGCGCAAGTCACGCCATGGTGTGGCCCTGGCCGCCCCGGTGCCACCAGCCAGCATTTGCAGCTGGGAGCTGCTCTTGCAGCACCGCTTGCTTTGTTTTCCGAAGAAAAACGAGTGGGTCTTTTTGCTGGCTTTGCCTTCTCTGCTTCTCCAGGAGGCCTGGACGTGGGACCGCAGCAGCGTGGCTGCAGAGGAATTTCCTTTTTTTGCCTAAAGAGCTTGTGGGATTTTCCTGACGCTCCTCTGGAAGGATTCTTCCCCCACACACACCCTTTTTTTTTTTTTTTTTTTTGCCTCTCCCTACCCCTGTGTCCCCCCGTTGAAGCATTTGGTTTTCCTAACCAACTCCAGGGCTCCCTCTCGGAGAGGACCGGGGCGAGGGAGGGATTCCCAGTTTGCCTTTTGCAGAAGAAAGAGCAAAGTTTCCCACACTTCAGAGGGGTGCGAGAAGCGAGGCAGATACAGCAGGCGCTTTAAAATTAAAACTTCAAAAATAATTAGACTGGCTGTATACTAAACAACAGTAAAGAGGCCCATTTACTGTAAATATTATGAATGGATTTGGCTGCCTTCTCCATCCCCACCCTTCCTCTGAGGCTTTTCTCTGAGCCGAGCCGAAATTCGGCCTTCAGACAGCGCGGTGCTCTATAATTTGCATGGCTGATGAGGCCCGAAGCCTGGTACGGAGGAAGCTGGAGTCAGCTGGCTCCTCTCTAACCGCCGGAGACGGACAGACAGGCGTTTTCGGTGTGCGCCTGGGTATATTTTTTTTCTTCCCTCGTGTCGCCGTGGCAGACGCAGACCGGTGGCTTCTGGCTTTTCGAGCAAACGGAGCCAGGCACAAAGGAGGTTCTTCTCTTCTCGGGGGCAGTTTTTAGCCGTGGTCATCGATTACTCGCTGTAATTAGACAGCAGCGGTGACTCAGGGGATGCCGATGAATCAGACTGCTTGTTTGGTGGACGCCGTGCGCTCGGGTGTTGCGCTTCGGCTCCTTCTTTTCGGTTTGTCCCCCTCCCCGTTCCCCTCAATTTGCACCTGTGCAAGGTAAACCTGGACGTCGCGATGTAGGAGCTCGCCATTCTGCACGTGCACATATGTATTAAACATCCTGCGTTTTCCAAGCTTTGACTTCCCTTCTGAGCCCAGGTCTTGGCAAAGGCTGTGCGAGCTGTGCTGGGTCTGGTAGGGTCAGCTGGAGCACATTGCCCGGGACCCTGTCCAGATGGCTTTTGGACATCTCCAAGGATGGAGACCCCACAAACTCTGGGGGCAACCAGAGCGCTTTGCTCATTTTGGCATCCCACAAAGTTTGAGGCTGGGTACCACATGGAGTACCTCAGGAGAATCTTGACCCAAGGTCAAGCTGAGTTGGAGTGGAAACCTTTGAGGATGTCCTCAGGGATCAGATGTCTTCTCTCCACTGTGTAACCTGACCTCATTTTTGTTCCAAAGCCTGGCAGAGATTTTGCAAAAGGTTTTTCCAGCCCTGGTGCTGGTGATGGAAACTCTTGCTGACTCTCCAGGGAGTCATAATGTAGGAGTGGACCTGGTAGTGGACCTGGACCAAGTTGAGGGCACCCGTTAGCATTTGGGAGGACTTCACGGAGCTGGTCGCCCCTAAAAGGAGTCTGGACCAAAGCCCTAGCTACAAACATTGGGAAATCCCTGATTCCTTCCCCTGATGGCTGGTGCTGGATTTTATCTGCTGTGTCCCCGTCAGACTCAAGGAGTTCAGATCTGTTGGCTGCATCTTGGCTTCCAGATTCCAGCTCTTACAAAACCTGGACAAGCAGAGTGCAAAAGCCTGTTCTTCCCCAGACAAAACACTTAATTGCCATCAAAATGGCTTTTGACAGAATAGGAATTTCAGGCGCAGTGTTTCCTCTATGGGGAGAGCTTCTCTTTTTCTGGATAGGGAGATCTTATGTTATTGCTGATGAGAAAACAAAAGTTTCGGGGGTGGGGAACAGTGAGGCTGGACGTGGATTTTTGTGTAAGATTGAATTATATTGCTGGGAGCAAGGACACATTTAAGCGAGTGGGTGGCCCACTCGTTAATAAATTAAAGAAATGATCTTAAGGCTTTTCAGCTCGCGTGGTTACTGCGTATGTTGAGTAAGAAGAGATGCCTAATTAGATGTAGACACAAATTTACGGTCTAGCCTGTCAATCCGCGGATTAAGGACTCTCTAAGTACCTACTGACACGATGGGCTGTAATGGCTCCTAAAGAGATGTTATGGTCTCTCGTGTCAATAATCCACAGATTAAGGGCTCCCTAAGTATGTGTTGACACGCCAGACTGTACCAGCTCTGCTGTTGCAGTGAGGCTGGGCAGACCCAGGGAGTGAGCGGCGGTGATTTGCCGGGGTGCCTCGGGCGGCCGCGTCCCTGCCGTAGGCGCCCGTGTGTCTCCCCTGCGAGCCACGAGAGTTTCATGCGGGCCTGTCCTCCGAATTAGCCTCTCCGTAATGACCGGGGCCCTCCGGAGCAGGGACGGGAGGAGGTGGGAGCAGTCCAGCCCTTGCCCGCAGCGGGCTGCGAAGGGTTGGGCGCCGGCGGTCCCTGGGGTGACGTACGCGGAGGGCCCGCCAGCGCCGCGGCAGGCGCGGAGGCCCTTTTCCGTACGCTGCAATTCAACTTTTCTTTGCTTTCTCTTGTGTTCTGAAAGCTTACCTGGAAATTTGACTTGGAAGGATTTTTTGGACTTGTTGTTTGCTTCCCACCCCCTCCCCCCCGCCGTCAGTACACTGCACGTTGCAAGAGAGATTAGATGGGAGGTAAAATTCCTCTTTTTCTGCGCCAGTTTCTCTTGGCTTATCGCGAGCCGTGGGGCTGCAGGTCACGCTGTGTCCTCACCGCGACGAGACAGCTCTCGAGTAGGGTTTTCTTTTCGCACGTACGTTCTTCCCGCGGCTCCTGCGGGAGGGTCGTTACGAGTGACGCTGGGGCAGAGCTGATGCCATAAGCACGCTTTGCCTCGCCGGGCGCTGCCGACGGGCCAGGCGGCTCGCTGCCCCGGGTCTGGCACAGCGCTGGGGGAGAGCGGGCCGGAGCGGGTCTCCTCGGCGCTCTGCTTCCCCGCCCTTGACCTCGCGGCACTTGGCGGCCGCTTCAGTTTAGCCGCTGGCTTTAGCCGTTAGCGTGGGGGTAGCGGTCACGTCCGCAGCGTCCGGCCGCCGGTGACCCCGGCGCTCACGTCTCGGGGCAGGCGCGCGCCCGAGCCGGCGGTGCATCAGCGTCGGTCCAGCCGCCGAGGTGGCGGAGGAGCAGAGGCCGCTCCGGAGCTCCGAGCGGTGCAGCTTCGCGCGGCTTTCGGCACCCAGTTTCCACCGCCGCTAACGAGGGAACGGTGGCGGCTGAGCGGAGAAACCTGAGGGGCGGCGATGGGAGGAGGACGCGGTCGTCTGTGCTTCCCGCCTGGAAAACACGGGGAGTAAAGCGACTTGCCCTAAATTGCAGGAGAAATCAGTGTCCGAGCCCTTGTTGAGAGCAGAGAGGGAACATCCTTATTGGACTATAAAAACACTTAGGGATATATAGGAGGGGTGGAAATGGCTTGATGCTCATTTTTAGGTTAAGATTTACACCGGCATATTTTTTTTCCAAGCCAAAAGTGCTTTTTTCTTTTTTTTTTCTTTTTTTCAAAAAGAAACATCACCTGAAATTCGCTGAAACGTTTCGGTTCTTCCTGAATGAAAAGGTCTTTTCCTCCCCCGCCCTCTAATAAACGCGCCAAAACGTGAAAAGGGAAAGTGCAGCTGCAGACGCTGCCGTTTCATCACCCTGAAATTATGGAAACCATTTGCGCGTCAAGGAGGGCGACTTGCTCCACCGCCGCTTCCAAGCGTTGCGGCAGCGCGCTGCCCTGTGCGCGTCTTCCTCTTGCAGCTTGGGAAGGCTGGACGCGGGTGCAAGCTCCGGGTTAGGGGTGGACCTCACTCCTGATGGGGCTCTTGAGCAGGCTGCGATGCAAGCCATAAAAATCCTCCGTGATAGCAGAGAAGGCAAAGGTGCTTCGTAACGGGGTAACGCTGCGCGTTTAGGTCATTAAGCGTTGCCCTCGCTTGCTGGCGTTTGGTCGCCCTCGCTGGGCGTTTTGCAGGTTTTGATTTGGGAAGGGGCCGTCTTTGGTGCGAGGCCTGAGCTCTGCCCGCGGATTCGCGCGCCTCCTCGGCTAGACATCCCGTCAGCGGCCGAATCCCGCAAGCGGAAGCCGCTTTGGCATGTTTGCACTGTGTGTTGGCAGTGGCGTGTTAAAAAAAAAAAAAAAATCCCCGATTACCTAAGACTTGTCCTTGAGGTCTGGTCACCCCATGTCATTGAAAACCTAGTGGGATTCATTCATGAACTTCCAGCCCTCCATAAAGGTCTGTTCATTCATAGCCAAGGCAGTTTTCTGGGTTTTTTTTCTTTTCTTTTTTTTTCCCCCCTAACGCGCTGGCAATTAAATAACTCTTTGTAAGTGGCAATGAGCTACTTGTTAAGTGGTCTTCGCTAATGCAAGCACAAACACGAGGTGAAAAAGTCCTTTTCCCTCCCCCTCCCCCTGAAAGGGATACTTTTATGTTAAAGAAAATAAATGAAAACTCAGAGGAATTTCAGTGAGGGTTCAGTGTGTTCAATGGCTGCTGCTCCAAAATTCCCTCAACTGCTGTAAAACAAAAAAAATTGCAAGCTCCAGGCACTGATTGCAGGCTCTGATTAGCTGGGTTGGTTGCTTGGATTTTTTTTTTTTTTTTTACAACATAGCTTTTCTTTCCTGACTCTTTAGACAAACAGCTAGTTAAAATATCTTTCCAAAAAAAAAAAAAAAAAAAAAAAAAAAAAGAGGGGGTGTATGTATATATATAAACAGTGAATTTTGAAAACCCCAAGTGTAGCCATTCTGCTGCCACATGGGTACAAGTCTGGGTTCGACGCTGCAGAACCGAGCTGTGATTTAACACGGTTTTGGGCCAGCTGCTTTTTTAACAGTTCGCTTTTCCGCGATGAGCTGAGCTCATTCCTTTATTTGGGCAAAATTCCCGCCGCCCCGCGAAGGAGCCGGGCTCACGGGGCAAGGTGGCTTCGGAGCGGAGCAAGGTCCGGGGAGCACAGGGGGGCTGGGGTGGGGGGAAGCCACCGCGTGGACCGTGGCTGGGAGGAGGGTGCCGGGCGCGCAGCCCGCAATTGCTCCCGGCCGGGCAATTCGCGTAAGCTGAAAAAATTCGCTTTGCTGACGTTTGCCTGAAAAAATTACCGGGCGGGCAAAGGCGACGTCGTTCGTGGGGTGTGCGCGGGGAGCAAGACGGGGGGGGGGGGGGGGGCACCGAGGAATTCCCGCGCTCCCTTCCCGCGCCCCTCTCCGCCCCGCAACCCGCTCGCCCAAATTGCTCTCGCGCAAAGGGGAAAGGAAGAACCAGCACCAGCGGCCTGCCCCCGGCCCCCGGCTGTGCCCCGGCGGCGAAGGTTTCGCCGGAGGGTAACCGGAGCGCCGGTGCTTCCCAGCCCCGCGCCTGCTGCCCGCCCCCTTCCCTCCTGGCTCGGCCTTTTTTTTTTTTTTTTTTTTTTTTTCTCTCTTTTTTTTTTTTTCCTTTTTTCCCCCGGCTCGCTGCGGATTCGGTGCCAGGTTTCAGCGGGAGAGAGTTACACGAAACAAAGTGGCGTGAGGCACCGAAAAGGGGAGGCCGGTGGCGCGCCGAGCGGAGGCTTTCCCATCCCTGCAGCCCCGCTGCGGCCCCGGGGGTCGCTAGCGGGGCAGAGATCGCCCCCCATTTTCCAGTGTAAATACGCAGTTGGGCCCGTTTTTTCGTAGCTGCCTCCAGCGACTGGAGAAATATTTTCCTTGCTGGCATAAAATGAGGAAATTAAAAGTGTGCGTCTGGGATTTTTTTCCTTCTTTTTTTTTTTATTTTTTTAAGAGCACAGTACAGTGCTTTAAACAGAATTCAGTGCATGGGTTTATTTTAGTAGTACTTGCTCGCCCTCAGTCCCAGCTTGCTGTTTTTTTTCTCTTTTAAATGTATTAGATTAATAATTCCCAGGTCTTAACATGCCTGCAGAGGCTGGAAGGAGTTACCAGCGAGGCTGCACAGGGCTGATGCATATTCTGCGTCGGGAAGAGAGAGTTTTTCCCCATTTCTCGGGCACCCCCTTGGGTGTTTTTTCTCGCCCCCTCTCCATCTTGGCACCCGGCGCCTTCACCTCGCTGCTCACCGTGGCTTAGGTGCGGCTGAAAGAGTCGAGACAGAAAGAAGGGCTGAGGGACGGAGCTTCTGCTTTTTCTTCTTTTTTTTTTTTCTTTCCTTTTTTCTGTTTTTGTTAACAAATGCAAGACTTCCGGTCTCCACCCTGCCGCCGCAAACCGCAGTCTAACTGCAGCTCCGCCGGGTTTCGGCTGCGCCCGCCGTCTGAGCCCTAGCGCGTCCTCGCGGGGCTCCGGCGAGAGGCGCGGAAGGGCCCCGCGCGTTGGCGCGGACGCTCCGTCGTGCCCCGGCGTTCCCGTGGGGCGGCACCGGTCGGGTCTCTCACTTTGCGAGCGCTGGACGTGCAATAAATACGTAGCTACGTGCAAAAAAACGAAGCCGGCTCGGCAGCCTGCGGCACCCCGGCGAGGTGGAGCGCTCTGGTCCGCGCCTCGGAGAGCTGCTCCGGAGGCTGCGGAGGGCGTGGGAATCGGAGCAAGGATCCAGTAAAGCCCCATCTCGTCGGGCAGCCGTTTGGTGCGCGGTCTCCCCGGGGCCGCGCCAACCCTCCCGGGGTGACGGCCACCTCAGAAAGGGGCCAGCAGGTCTGAAGACACTTTGGAAACCATGGCTGGTTGAAACGAGTCTTGAGCTGGGGCCGTAATTAATGCATCTTCTGTGAACCATGGCTGGGATAAGAACTTTTGTGTGTGTGTGGAAAGTGTCGTGAACTGTCTAACATGCTGTAGGTGACCCTGCTGAGCAGGGAGGTTGGACTAGATGATCTCCAGAGGTCCCTTCCAACCTTACCGATTCTATGATTCTGTGAACCCGCTGTGGCCATGGCCATGGCCAGGCTGGCGGTGCGCAGCCTCTCTTGGATGTCATTACTTCCACAGGCTTCAGTTTCTCTTTTATTTTTCCCTCTTGTCCTTCAGATTCCCAAGTTCTTCAGGAGCCGGGGGATCGGTCACACTGGTGCGTGGTGGCATACTGGGAAGAGAAAACGCGCGTGGGTCGGCTGTATTCTGTCCAAGAGCCCTCCCTGGATATCTTCTATGATCTACCTCAGGGGAACGGTTTCTGCCTCGGCCAGCTCAATTCGGACAACAAGAGCCAGCTGGTGCAGAAAGTGCGCAGCAAAATCGGTTACGGTATCCAGCTCACCAAGGAAGTGGACGGCGTGTGGGTCTACAACCGCAGCAGTTACCCCATCTTCATCAAGTCGGCCACACTGGACAACCCCGACTCCAGGACGTTGCTGGTTCACAAAGTGTTTCCAGGGTTTTCCATCAAGGCGTTTGACTACGAGAAGGCGTACAGCTTGCAGAGGCCTAACGACCACGAGTTCATGCAGCAGCCATGGACCGGATTTACTGTTCAGATCAGCTTTGTGAAAGGCTGGGGCCAGTGCTACACGAGACAGTTTATCAGCAGTTGCCCGTGCTGGTTGGAGGTTATTTTTAATAACCGATGACTCGAGACAGAGTGGACTCATGACATTTATACTACTTTGCTGCTATTATTTCCTTCTGAGTGCTTGCTTTTCATGCAAACTTTTTTGTTGTTGTTTTCGTTTTGTTTTGTTTTGTTTGTTTGTTTGTTTTTCCTGTTTGAGAAATAGCTTATGGAAAGATTTTTGCCTTGGTATTTTGATAAATATATCTATTTTTTAAAAGCGTGAATGACCAATAATAACTCAGAAGGGCGAGAGAAGGCACGGGAAGGGGCGGAGGGAGGGCGGATTGCATACGGTGATGAGTTCGCTGCTCTGGACCGGTCATCTTTGGCGATCGGTGGATTTGGAAGTCACTTGCTCTTGGTTAACGGCAGCGCGTCTCACCAGAAGCCAAGCCGAGACCCTCTCCCAGCAGTGGCAGCCGCCGCCGCGCGCGCCTGCCGGAAGGATGCCGGGGCGCACGCGGTGGAGCAAAACCTTGCCAATCACTTTTTTTGCCCCCCTTCACCCTCTTTTTTTTTTTTTTTTTTTTTTTTTCTAAGCTGCCTGTCCGCCGCGGGAGCACTGGGAGACGCGACGCTCGTCCTTTCACTGCTTTTTTGTCACGGATTGATACGAGGGGAGGAAAAAAAAAACCACACAAAACGCTGGCAGAGAAAAACGTGCACGGCCCGTGCTTTGCAATTTGAGCTGAGACGCAAAGTGACAGAAACATAAGCCTAAAAAAAAAGAATAAAAACAAAAAAACAAAACAAAACAAAGGAAAACAAACGGAGAAAAAAATATGAAAAAGTGTTCACGATAGTTGGTCTGTTGGAACCTGCTTAGATCAGGTTATCCCGGTACCATCGTATCTGGAAATGCAGTTGTGCTTTCATTTCTTCTTGAATTCATACACAAGTATGATACTTTTACACTGTTCTTAGCTCAATGAGCATGTTTAGACCTTAACATAAGCTATTTTTCTAAATATAAAGGTTTAAATGAACAAGAGAGCATTCTCATTGGAACTTTAGCATCGTAGTGCTTTGGAAATAAAACACACACAAAAAAGGACTCCTTAAAAAAACTCTGAGATTTATTAAAGAAAAATTGTATTTTATGTTATATATAAATATATTATTACTTGTAAATATAAAGACGTTTTATAAGCATCATTATTTATGTATTGTGCAATGTGTATAAACGAGAAAAATAAGAAAGATGCACTTTGCTTTAATATAAATGCAAATAACAAATGCCAAATTAAAAAAAAAAGAACACGAGATTGGTGTTTTTTTCTATGGGTGTTATCATCCAGATGAATGTTTTTTCTAAAGGAGTTTATGTTCCATTAAAAAATAAAAATGTACACTTGACACAAGGCTGTGCGGAGTGGCTTTTTCAGTGTTTGAAGCAGATGATAGGAGGTGCTTGAGCCTGCTGCAGGAGTCTGGCAATGGATCTAGTAGACATGAGGTCTAGCAGAGATAGAGTCTAACATGGATGAAGGCTAGTAGAGATGAGGTCTAGCATGGGTGAGGTCTAGCACAGATGGTGTCTAGGAGTGATGGAGTCTAGCAGAGATGGGGTCTAGGAGGGATGGGGTCTAGCATGGATGAGGTCTAACAGGGATGGGATCTAGCATGGATGGGGTTTAGCAGAGATGGGGTCTAGCAGAGACTGGGTCTAGTGCAGTGGGCTGCTGTTGGGACTGAGATACCTCTAGGCATGTTAAGCATGTGAGCTGCTGTTTTTGGTGTTTGCACTAAATACGCCTTTTTGTTGTTCATTATCACCTATCTGACCTCATTTGCTACTAAGTGATGTCTCTTACTGGAGTGGGATGAAGCTGGAGATGACAAGATGTGCTCAAAGTCACAAGGCTGGAAAGTCTCTTCCTCGAGGGGAAACCTCAACACATTTTTCCAACTGTTCCTCTGATCTCCCATGCATTTAATGGACCTCTAGAAATAAAGCTTGCTTACTTCTAATACTCTTCTCACCCTGACTTTAGGCTTTGGCTGGTCTGATCTGTCCAACATCCCACTGTCCTCTGCCAGAAGGCGACCATCACAGCTGGTACAACTCTTGCCCTTCATGGATGAGGACATTTCTTGAGAGGAAACCACTTACATCCTGGAGGCTTCAGACAAGGTATGACATCCAGATGGGCTTGTAGGCTTCCTCCCTGCCAAAGTGCCTCAACCCTGGTAATTTGACTTGTTCACTTTTGCTGTCCATCATGTTTAATGACCGTAATGATAGTTCAGGTGTTGCAAACGTGACCAGGTTCACTCCATACTGTGCCCTTCTATTCAGTGGAGAAGTACTGGATGGGATCAGTTGAAATACTAAGAATATTTGGGTTGTTCTAAACAGTCTCAGCCTTCAGTTAGAGTCACGTCATCCAGCCTATGAACCAGCTCCAGAATGGCTTTCGGTCATGTGTGGGGCTAAAATGGAAGGTTTGGTTATGAAACTCTTGCCTCTCATCGTTAAAGTGGGGTCAGCCTCAAAAGCTGAGAGTGAAATATATACCCTTCCTGCCTTGCTTGCTATGTGCTAAAGTGATGCCTGAGAAGGCAGCTGTCGGTGCAATTTCATCTATGCTACAATTTGGCTCATTTCCTTTCCATTCTGTGCCAGCAGACTCGAAAATTTCAATAATCACATCACATCTTTTCTATGGTCAAGTGGCCAAGCTAGTGCTGATGGTTTGCGTTAGAGGCTCAAAGAACAGCACTCCTGCCTAGGTCTTGGACACCCACACAGGGAGCACAACATCAAAGGCCCGGCAGAGGAAGGCTAAAACATACCGTATATCGTTGCAAAACTGACTGCTGACTCTGCTGAGTTTTTGTAGCGCTTATCAGCTGGAATGGGGCCATGCAGGCAGCATCTTGGGTTGGAAAGATCTCCAAATTTAGGACATACTGGACTTGATGCCCACGTTAGGATTGCAGCTGGCCAAGAGGCTGGGTTTTACTCTGGAGTCACCAGAGGATAGGGAATATCAGGCTCATTCTCGTTTTCCCCTCCTGAAGCTCCCTGCTGTATTAGCAACTAGACAGGGGGTTGTCTACCCAGAGGAGATGAGCTGATCGTTTTGTCCCTGATCTGTGGTGCTGAATTAGCACAGAGCAACATGGGCACAGCAGAGAGCTGGCAAAGACTGTGTGTTTAACAGTTGTTTTAACTTTGTTAAGCAAGGTGGAGTATATTCTGGTGGTTAAAGCCTTGAAGCCTGGAGATCTGGGTTCTTGTCCCCGCTCATCTATCCTTGAGATACAAGGAACTCGTTTAACCTTTCTGTTTCTCAACCTTTCCCCTTGTCAAAAACAGAGGGTACGAACCGTAGCTCTCCTGGGAGATTTTATGAATGCTTCTCCTTGGAGAGAAAATAGTGCAAAGGAGGATTGAAGCATTATATTCCTGAATTAATTTTTATGTTACCCAATGCAGCTGCCTCTAGCTGTGGCTCCTGAGCTAGGTGGACCTTTGGTTCACCTGGTCTTGCCAGGTCAAATGTTACAGTGTTCAGCAGTAGAGCGAGCTGAAAAACACCTCGTGGAGCACTTTATTTTATAGGAGCTTTGCTGGTGTTCGTCTGTCAAAATAAAATGCCAGACGGCCCTGCTCGCAGTGGGAAAGCTGGGAAATAATAAGCAAAACTATGGCTTTCCAACACTAGGGCAGCACTAATGAAAATGTTCCTGTCTTCACCTCCTGCTGAGATAATTTCAGCTCCCATTCAGTGGAAAAAAAAAAAAGACAACCCATGACAGAAAGATGCTTAGCACCAGCTCCTCTGTGTCCCCATTCACCCAGTGCTTGCTCAGCTCCAGTGCTGCTTGGATAGGAAGTAGATTGAAGGTTAAACTAGAGTTTGGAGGTTAAAGGGAGCAAGAAATTCTCCTTGGCTGGGGTTTGACAATGCTGTAAATCCATCATTAGGGCTCAGAAAAGCTGCAGCGGCGCAAAGCAAAGTGCTGACCTGGTGCAAACCCCCTCTGCCCGTTGCAGTTTGCTCCCGTTAGCTCTGTGCTCCCTCCCTGTAGGCTCGAGCCGTTCACAGCGCTCTCGCTTCGTGCGAGTCCCCCTGCAGCTGGCGGAAAGCCAGGCTAAAACACACATGCTTACATAAACTCCACTTCAAGTCCTGGAGGCAATTTGTCAGAAATGCAGTTATGCAGCCGCTCTTGATCTGGTCGAATTTGGATGATCCGGTAATGCACAGATTAACGGGTAGAACCACAGCCTCAAACTGCCCTTGAAGAGCGGGGAGATGGAGAAGGACAGAGCCAGCTTCTTCCTGGATGAAAACACCTGTGTCAAGCTTCCAGGTTGTTCCTTGCCAACAAGGCGATGTCTTTTTTTGCTCCATGCCCACTCCATCCTGCAACACCAACTTTCAACATGTCCCAAGGTTGACTTCTTGGCCAGCAGTGGCAAGACACTATGAGAACACGCCAGCCCATGCCAGTCCCGTATGACCTCCAGCGGTGCCCATCTCATGCTGCCAGTGAAGGGCTCCGTGGGCATCTGGCCCTCAACATAAGGAACTTTGCAGATCCCATTGCAGAAGGGCCGTCCATGGCCATTTTCTAATGAAGCCATGGTGGCTCGGGGAGCTCATGTATCACCATGCTCTGGACAGCTTAGTTGGGTTTTCCACTATTTCCTCCTTGGAAATCATCTTAAAGCTCATTCCCTTACGAAGCTCAGGCTTGACCTCGTGGAGACAGTCTCAAACCTTGACTTCTGAGCGGACAGCTGTATATGTCTCCCTCCTCCACAGCCTCCAAAAGTCGTCTTCTGGAAAGTTGAGATGTCTGAAATCAGTCTTCTCCAGTTAGCTGCAGTTTTGCTTTGTACCAGGGCTCTGGCCTAATCGGTACTAAATCTTCTAATAATATACTGCAACACAGTAAATTACAGCATAGTTGGGCCTTTTTTTCCAGTGATGTTCTCTGCTGAGCAGTAATTGAAGAGTGCAATAGAGAAGAGTCAAACCATATAACATTTTGCTGATATGTGAAATATGCTCAAACTGTCAACTGCTGATAAAAGAGTGTCTACAATGGCTGATGTACTGCTAGGGACAGAGGTAAAACTTCCCCTTCTTGAGATTATCAGAATAAATGGTTTTCCATGGTGTAGAAATGCGACCCCAGTCTTGCGTAGGTAACCCCGGTTCCCCATTCATCCCAACCGATGTGAGGTCTCCTGTCCTGCAAGTTCATTGCGAGGCTCATTAGATTGCTTTGCTCATGCAGCCATCAGGACAACATGGTGATTCCGGGCTGGCTGTTCAACATAGTCTTAATTCAAAGAGCAAGTGCTTTACACTAGTTGTACTTTTTTCTGAGTGTTTACCAGCAGAAAGTTGCAGCTGTGGAGCTTAACTCAGTCTAAAAATAGTAGCCAAAGTCAGGTCTGTGCCCCTTTGCATGTCCTGCTTTGCAAAGGCTTCTGGAGATAAACAGGTGAAGAACTGGCTTAAGATGTATTGAAAGATGGGAAATAGCCATTGCTGGCTGCTCTCTACGTATATTTAAAAATATGTCTAGGTTTGACAGGCACAGGCTTGGAGACAAGTCATCAGGTTAGGGAGAGATGGTGGTTAAAGGGAAGAGATGACTGCAGAGGTGGAACTGGCAGGAAGAGTTATTTATAGCAAGAAGTGACATTCATAGATGGTGGATGGAGCTACTGCTGGAGCATTTACTTGTTCTGTAACAGGGACTTGTGTGGCTTCCAGAGCCCTTCTGGGCAAAGCATTGTAAATACCATGAAAAGACAGGCCTTGCCCCAAAGTGTCTGTATCCAAGAGGTGATGCATGGTGCTATGCCAGATATGGCAGTGAGGAGTGCTGACCTTGCTGCCTGCCCTAGCTTTGCTGCCACAGCAGAGCTCCCGGGACATCCCTAGCTCTCCAGTGAGTCATTGTTTGACTTTCTGAACGGCTTAAAGGCAAAACAAAACAAAAACCAAAACACTTGAGAGGCTCAGATAATGCTTGTGGTTGTGGTCCTGGGGAACTGGAGAGGTGCCTGAGGACTGGAAGAAAGCCAATGTCTCTCCAGTCTTCAAAAAGGGCAAGAAGGAGGACCTAGGCAACTATAGGCCAGTCAGCCTCACCTCCATCCCTGGAAGGGTGATGGAACAGCTCCTTCTGGATGTAATCTCCAGACATATGGAGGAAAAGAAGGTGATCAGGAGTAGCCAGCATGGATTCACCAAGGGGAAATCCTGCTTAACCAATCATCTGATAGCCTTCTATGATGGAGTGATTGGCTGGGTAGATGAGGGGAGAGCAGTGGACGTTGTGTACCTTGACTTCAGCAAGGCTTTTGACACTGTCTCCCATAACATCCTCCTAGAGAAGCTCAGGAAGTGTGGGTTGGACGAGTGGACAGTGAGATGGATTGAGAACTGGCTGAAAGGCAGAGCTCAGAGGGTCGTCATCAGTGGCGTGGAGTCTAGTTGTAGGCCTGTGGCTAGTGGCGTCCCCCAGGGCTCAGGACTGGGTCTCATCCTGTTCAACTTCTTCATCAATGACCTGGATGACGGGATGGAGTGCCTCCTCAGCAAGTTTGCTGATGATCCCAAGCTGGGAGGAGGGGCTGACACACCTGAGGGCTGTGCTGCCATTCAGAGAGACCTGGACAGGCTGGAGAGCTGGGCAGAGAGGAACCTCCTGAGGTTCAACAAGGGCAAGTGCTGAGTCCTGCACCTAGGGAGAAATAACCCTAGGCACCAGTACAAGCTGGGGGCTGACCTTCTGGAGAGCAGCTCTACAGAGAAAGACCTGGGAGTGCTGGTGGATGACAAGTTGACCGTGAGCCAGCAATGTGCCCTTGTGGCCAAGAAGGCCAATGGGATCCTGGGGTGCATTAGGAAGAGTGTTGCCAGCAGGTCAAGGGAGGTGATCCTGCCCCTCTACTCAGCCCTGGGGAGTCCTCATCTGGAGTCCTGTGTCCAGCTGTGGGCTCCCCAGGACAAGAGACACATGGAGCTACTGGAGACAGTCCAGTGTAGGGCTACAAAGATGATCAGAGGGCTGGAGCACCTGCCCTATGAGGAATGGCTGCGAGAGCTGGGCCTCTTCAGCCTGGGGAAGAGAAGACTGAGGGGGGATCTGATCACTGTGTACAAGTCCCTGAAGGGAGGGTGTCAAGGGGATGGGGACAAACTCTTTCCAGTTGTCCCATGTGACAGGGCAAGAGGCAATGGGCAGAAATTGAAGCACAGGCAGTTCCGCCTGACCGTGAGGGGGAATTTCTTCCCTGTGAGAGTGACGGAGCACTGGCACAGGTTGCCCGAGAGGTTGTGGAGTCTCCTTGTCTGGAGATCTTCAAGGCCCTCCTGGATGCAACCCTGTCTACCATGCTGTAGGTGACCCTACTGAGCAGGGAGGTTGGACTAGGTGATCTCCAGAGGTCCCTGCCAACCTTACTGATTCTATGATTCAATGAAAGGGAAGTCACCACTGCATCAAGTTTACCAGTCAGGGTTGGTGACATCATCTTTGGTGGAAATCCCCAAGACATTTGCTTCTTCATCACGCTGACCAGACCAGCATCATTGCCTGGCACATAACTCTTGGTCACAAATCTGGGTCTCCCCACTACCACTTTTTCTCTCTCATTTCCTAAAGCCAAGAAGATGAATCACAGAATCAGTAAGGTCGGCAGAGACCTCTGGAGATCATCTAGTCCAACCTCCCCGCTCAACAGGGTCACCTAGACCACCATGTTAGACAGGGTTGCATCCAGGCAGGTCTTGAAGATCTCCAGAGAAGGAGACTCCACAACCTCTCAGGCAACCTGTGCCAGTGCTCCGTCACTCTCACAGGGAAGAAATTCCCCCTCACGGTCAGGCGGAGCTTCCTGTGCTTCAATTTCTGCCCATTGCCTCTTGCCCTGTCACACGGGACAACTGGAAAGAGTTTGTCCCCATCCCCTTGACACCCTCCCTTCAGGGACTTGTACACAGTGATCAGATCCCCCCTCAGCCTTCTCTTCCCCAGGCTGAAGAGGCCCAGCTCTCGCAGCCGTTCCTCCTAGGGCAGGTGCTCCAGCCCTCTGATCATCTTTGTAGCCCTACACTGGACTGTCTCCAGTAGCTCCATGTGTCTCTTGTCCTGGGGAGCCCAGAACTGGACACAGCAGAAGTAGCTCTCCTTGTATGGTCACTAGGTTACAACACACATGAGAGAAAGTATATATATACATCTTATAGGGAAATAATTATTAATTTTGCTGTAATAGCAATGCTTAGGACTGGCATTACTACAGATGTATTTATATCCTCTGTCCTGAAGAAAGTATGTAAGTTATTCTGAGCCATGTGCATACGCGGAGCTGGGGCTGAGCTAGAGCACCATGAACCCGTGAGGAGTTTGTTGTGTGAGGGTGGAGGTGGGTCTCGCTGCTACTCCCTGCACTTAGCCAAAAAGGAATGCCAATCTGAGGTGGTTTGAAAGCAGGAAAACTCATGTTCTAACCCAAACGATTTGCGGCACAGGGTGTCCTAAAAAAAAAAAAAAAAAAAAAAAAAAAATATAAAAGAAGAAGAAAAAAAAGAGGGTGACCAATCTTTTTGTCCCAAATATTTTTGTTTCTGGGGCCAGCACGGCAGAGGTGAACGTGGAAGTCAAGAAGGGACGTGCCTAGCCCAGGAGCTACAGTCAACTAGTGTATTTTGGTTCATCTGTGCCAGCTAAAGAATTAGCCAGGACCGAACATCGGTGACAATAAAACCCTTCTGGAGGTGCCCCAACGGCCCAAAATGACATCCTGGAAGCAGCATTTATTCATTCCCCTGGGCTGGAAGTGCAGGCCCTGTGGTTTGATTTTCCAGCTCAGCATGCCATAGGGAAGCTGAGATGAATTTCATGCTTGGAGAATTTTCTGCTTTTAATAATTGATCAAGAGAGAACAGTTGGGCAGAAATGCTTTAAACAGAAACTCGCAGCCTGCGGGCTCTCCGGGCCAGCTTGCCGCGCTGAAACTGCCTTTAGTGACAAGACAAAGTCAAGGGAGGGGGCCGGGGGGAGGGCACTGCCTCCAAAAACCGGGCCCTGCGGTGTGCTGCGGCTAGCTATTAAGGGCTTAGTGCCTCCACAACCAGGCAAAGGGGATTTCTTTAATCTTCCTGTTTGGAACATCTGGAGCCTGGACTCGTAAAACTTTCCTTGTTACTTTAACCCTTCAGGCCCTTTTTTGGGGGATGCAGGGCTATGTTTGGAGCACTGAGTGCACAGATCAGCCCAGCCGGTTGGAGAAGACCTGTCAACTCCTATTATCCAGGGCAACTGTGTAAAATCATCTCATTTATCAAGCACTATGTTAAAAATCCTGAGGGATAAGGTACAACAGCCGGACGCACTGAGATACGTCCACATCATCTTCTGCTGGCAGATGGAGCCTGGCTTGAAGTCGTAACCCTTTAAAAGCAAGCACTAAGTCCTCATTTTATCTCTTTGCTTGACTCCAAGCTGAATTGATGGTGGCTACATGATTTCTGGTTGAAGCCAACTCAGGTCTGGTAATGCCTGGGAATGGGGAGGTCCAGTTTGCTGTTTCTTGGACAGCCAGAAGGTGAAGAAATGATCACGGCAGCCCAGTGGGCAGCAGAGTCTGTGCTCATGTTGCCCTGCCAGGGCAACAAGAGATATTCTTGAGTTTCAGTAGATATCCTATAAAAGTAAAGCTTTATGAGGCTGAAAATGCAGCAGAGCACAGGTCTTTCTCTGGGAAGTGTCTCAAGCCTCAGCACCTTGGCTCCTGGTTTGGAATGATTTTTAATACAGTCAACTCCAGCACTCCTAATCCAAAGCCTTTTAGCTTGCAGAGGTCACCTTGAGTTCAGAAGGCAAACTTCTCACCTGAGGTATAGTTTTGTTACAAGAAAGCAGATCTCCAGATAAGGACCTGTTTTGTTACAGGGGATCGATCTCCAGATACAGACCTGCTTGTAGCTTGGGAAATGCTGAGAACACCATAGATAAGGGGATTTTGGTGTTTATAGCTCAGAAGCTTAAAATTCATTTGCCTCCTTCCAATAGAGATGGGCAGGCCAGTAAAATAACCTCAGCTGAAGCAAGGAAGGGGCATAGCATTGTGATAAGGCAGAATTTGAAGAATGTCTGAAGTGGAACTGAAAGTGGAGATAGTCAACAGGGAGAGAGCAGGAAACCACAGGGAGCAGCATATCTTGGCCATATGTTTCTGCTGCAAAGGTTCAGCTGCTTTTTTAAGCTCAATGCTTCATTCTTACCTAGGAGGCTCTATGCAGCCATGCCTATCAGGAGCTCATGAGCTTCAATGCTCCTCTGAAAACTCAGGAGGCTGCACAGGCACCTCACCTTTGGCAGAAGCACAACTGTCTTGTCCCTCCAAATGCAAGAGAAACTTGAAAACATGATTTAAACATATGCTGAAGGCTTAGAGACTGGAAGGCCAAGAGAAAAAAAATGTATTATGAACTATCTTGACTTTTAAATCAACCTAAATGGTTGGGTTGGCAGGGCTCTGCTAGACTCTGGGACTCCTGCTACCCACTTGAGGGCTTTCTGCTGTGCCGTAGCTACTCTTTCAGTCCCAGGCTTGATGTCCACAAGGGTAAGTGAGAGCTTCTCTGTTAAACCCTGAAACCTCCTTAAAGAGAGCAAAGGGAGCAACGCATTGCGCTGGGAGGAAGGTGGGGGAGGAAGAAGGGTGGGTGATGTTATATGTAGACAAAGAAGTCACACTACTTTTTAATAATGCTTTCCATGGCTATGGCCTCCCTGAGCACCACATTCCCGCCTCTCCATGTTTTTGCTGTTGAGGTCCTCTTCCCAACTCTCGAGAACTCTAAATGCTGGCCTTCAAGTTCTGTTTTCGGTATCTGTTCCAGGGACGTGAAAGCTCTCCTAAATCTTCCCTGCATCTCTGAGTTATTCAGTCATCTACGGGTTAAAGCAGTGGAGCAAGAGTTCAATGGCTTCAATTCCTCCCAGTCTTTTGGATGCATGGTTGCACCTGAACTCCCTAACCTGCACCTGTGGAGAGGACAAACCTTGGAAACAGCAGCGTGAAGCTGTCAGCCCCACACTACTGGGATAGACCCAAAGAAATCTAGGCACCCTCAGTCAAGCCATTTGTGCCTCAGTTTCCCCTTTGACAAGCTGCAGTAAGAGTAACATGGAGGAAGTCCATGAGTGCTGATCATGAGGGTACCAAGTATTGACTTCGCCTGTGCAAAGACACCTCCCCTTGCTCACTGCTTCCTTCTATGTGTGGCAAACCTGAAGTCAACTCCTGCACATCCAGGATGAGCTACAAGCCACTTATCGGAATATTCACCTTTGACAGCAGCTGGGAAGACTTTCCTCCACCAACAAAAGCTGTTTATTTTGGAGGCTCCTGATCACTTCTTCACAGTCTATTTATACACCCATTGCCCAATGCTGCATTTGAGATGAAAGCTGAATGGCTTCCCAAAGGATAATATGCCATGGGAAGGGTGTTTTCGGAAGGTGCTTTAGTGCCGCCGCCACCGCTGCTGCTGGTATTTGCAAAACCTCCACGCCAGGAGACTTCAAAGCAGCTATGGCACCCTCGGCTCTGAGGCAGCAGGGAGGTGAAATGCCCTTCCAGTTCAGGCATGCCTTGGAGTTCACTAAAAACCACTTCTTATTAATCTGCGATTGAAACTGTAATTATGTCATCGCTCTGAACAACCCCATCGACAAGTTTAGGCACAGGGAAAACCTGAACGTACGAGGCTAGCGTGCTGTGTGCCGCACATATCCCAGGCTGATGGCTCTTGCGTGCTTGCCATGGAGATTAGTTGGCCTGGCAAAACCCAGTGTGTACTGCACTGTCCGTTCTGATGGGGCCAAACATGAGCTGGGTCCTGAGGGCAAAGCTGCTCATCGTCAGTGCCAGCTCCACCTCACATCTGCGTGCCCCACTGACCCGTAGAGGATGGCACTTGTCTCCCTACCGAATGACCAGGCCCCTGGAGGTACTTTGGTGTGGCAATGGCACTCATGCAATGGAGACTGGAACGCCCTGATCCATGCCGAGGATCTGTCCATGAGGCCTGGCTTTTCTCAGGAAGAAAATGCAATATTTGGAGTGTTGCTTTTCCCAGGAATATCCACTCCCCAGAGGTCTTCTTCAAGTGTCCCTCTTCTCCCATTAGGATCAAAAGCCTATCCCAAATCCCACGCTTTCCCCTGCTCGCTTGATGAGATGCAGGATGCTCTTTTCTGCTTTCATTGTTCTCAGATGTTTTGGACCTTATTAAATAACATTTCAAGTGCTGATGTTAATTAAAATTCCTTTTAACCACTCCCCGTTCACCCTCTTCTTGAAATCCCTCCTTAAAACCTCATTTGTTTTTGGGACCTTCTCAAACTGAGGCACTCCACACCAAGATTTTTTCATACTGCTCCTCCATGCCACATGCCTCCTCTGCAAAGAGCTCTGAAATGCAAAGCACCATCTGCACATGAGGGCTTCTTCTTCATCATCGCCTTACTATTATCATTTTGCCTGTCCTTGGGGTCCAAACTGGAGATACATGGAATGGATTTGGACAGTATTTATCTCACGCACTGTTCTTTGTCTGTGCCAGGAACACAAGAGCACGTATTAGTGATGGATATATAACATTGCACGAAAACAATTCCTCATCTCCTGCATTCGGTGCTGTTATGTGTGTGTCTCTTTGAAAGATGACATTTTAGAAACTGTGCTCCCGTCTGTTATGCACGGACATTAAATATCTGGAATAACATCTATAAATTCTGTTTTTCTAGTTAATAAGCTCTATTCTAGGGTTTTGGACAATTGCACGTGCAGTGTACATGTCCTTTTGACATTTCATTAGCCTTCATGAAGGAGAAGACCTCATCCCTGCAGAAAAACTGGTATGCAGACAAGAGATAAAAGTGTTAAATTGAGACATTTCATTAAATTCCAAAATTCTGTCCAATGAAATAAGAAAAATTACCAAGTAATAGAAGATGAGCCTGGAGGAGATTGTGGAGGATCAGCACTCATTGTAGATGTTGTCCAGTTACTTGCCATTTATCACTTCGTAGTGGTGATGGATGGGTATGTTAAAAGCAGATATTCCCAATAACCAACAGCAATAGGACAGTATGGAACATTTTTGTAAAAAAGCATTTACAGGATGCTCTTATTCAGACTTCCCGGCCATCGCTCAGACGTGCTTGAGCAGCTGTGTCACTTGAGGGATGTGAAACGCCACCAGAAGCCTGTGGTTCCTCTGACGACTGTGTGGTTTGGGAAGCCCCTGGTTCAGTCCTGACCTGCTGGCTCCAGCAGGAAGCCGCAGAGTGAAATCCTGAGATTTGTCCCACGGGGCTTTAGATGAAAGTTAGGGATGAGAAGGAGCCCTTCACTTTGTGTAGAAAAATTACAATTCCAGAACTGATGAATTCCTCCTGGAAGAGTAATTTAACTGTGTGAGGCCATTCTGGAGAGATTATTGCCTTCAAGCCCCCAGATTTTTTTTTTTTTTTTTGAGGGGGGGGGGGAGGGGGACACTCCAGAGCACTTCTTACCCATTTTGAAAAGCTGCTTTTTCACTGCCCAGGATTTTTGATAAGTAAGAAGTGTTTTGTGCTATTTGATGCAATTAGCTCTGCGTATACAGTTGACTCCACTGAAGATAAGGGCCCTGGCACTGCAGAAGCAGCATCACCAGTGAGATAAGCCACAGCCGCTGTGTGCACTGTGTTTCCATTTCAGATTTCTGCCTCATGAAGAAGGTCAGACCCTCCTCCACAGTACACGGGTCCGGTTCTAGAGAAATACATGCAGTTAGAAATATTTTTCCAGTTGAAGAATAGGCCTAGTGCCTTTAAAATAAGTTCACAAATTGCTATGTGTGCACTGCACGTCTGCTAAGATTTTTTTTTTTTTGAATGCAGAAAGGAATTTTGAAACAGCATGATGCATATTTTTTCTGCTTGAAAGGTACGCCTTCAGTGGAGATGTTTGTGTGCACTGCAGGGTTTTATGACCAAGAGCCCCTCTTACTCCTTTGTAGATTTTAATTCAGACCATTTGATACCTGCTAAAATACACCTAACCTTGCCTTGACCAGCATTTCTGATGGTGTTAGCTCCATCAGTGATGACGACCCCCAAACCAGCCCCCTGAGGCTCAGTTTAGTGCCTGCTTCCATACCTGCTACACTTGGGAAGGTGAAGGCGTGCTGCTTCCCGTAGACCAGCGAACAGTCTGCAAAAACCTCCGACAGCAACGACATCATGCTTTTTTGGCTCCACTGTCAATTTTTCGAAAACTGTAGGTCAACACTATGGTTGAATTTGTGTCAAATGTGGCAAATAGCTTCCACAGGAAGGAAGGAAAAGAGAGGGGACAGAAATGCACATGTTTTAAAGAGCTGCTTAAACTTTTCACAATTAATTCCTCTCCCTATTAGCTGGATCAGTTGCTTCCCCAGAAAAGGTTCTACCTGCACGACGCAGAGGTGCCCCCGTCCAGCCCGTCCGTGGAGCCCCAGCCCCTAATCTCCCCCCTCCACCAGATCTGCTGCCAGGAGAAGCTGGATTTGAGACCAGCTTGTGTGGAGCAGGGTGCTGTGGGGCCTGGTGGCCTGGGGCTGATGAATGTGGCCGATAATGGTGCTGGGTTTCCTGCAAATGGAGTGCTGGCTCCACGAACTGACCCACCACCGCGGTGGTCAGGGCTGAGATGGGTGCGATAAAAAGCCCTTGGTGGCAGTAGGCTGCTCAGCTGCTGGTGTGACGGGCCGGGAGGCAGCGGGCTGGAGCAGGGCCAGTCTGCACTGAGTCTGGCACCTCCAAGGCGAAACATCCCGGGGACCTGGGATGACCCCATGGTGTGGTGGGGCTGGAGGTGGTGGTGTTTCAAGCTGTGGCTCCTGCAGCAGGGGAGCAGTGTCGTTGCTCCAGCTGCTTGAGGCTGATTGGCTCGAAGTAGCGCGGGAAATTGGGTCTTGGCTGGAGAACAACCCAAAAGAGAGTGGAGATCAGGTTAAAAATACCTGCTACGTGCCCAGCGAGCAGAATCGGGTATTCCTGGGGTGATTTCCCACGGATGTGGGTCTGCAGACACAGCGGACATCCCGTGCAGACGTTGCCCCCACTACTGCAGAAGCAATCGCAAGAGGGAATTTGCACCACGGGCACCAATGGTGAGAGGAGCAATTGCAAGAGAGGATTTGCAAGCGGTTTGGCTGCAGCCGAGCCAGGTTTGGCCCGGGGCCAGGGTGAGGGCCGGGGCAGCAGGCGCCGGGCGTCCTGTGGAGTCCCCGACTGCCTCCCCCCCCGCCAAAAGCGCTCCGGTGCCGTGACGTCTGGGCTCCCTTCCAGGTCCGTCATGGGACTCCGAGCAAATCCCTTGGGGCAATCTGATCCCCAGGACGCCGGGCACCTCTCGCTCAGGTTACGAAGGGTTTTCCAAAAAAGCTTGCTGCGGTTGAAGGCAGTTCATTGACAGCCCTGGGGGCTCCCGCAGTTTGCACCGCTAATTTGGGGGACACTGCGGCTTGCAGCTGCACAAATGGGCTGAAACTGCTTATTGCTCCATGCAGAAACAAGGCTCCACTGGGACAGGCCTACTTTCCACCACGGCATATAACCTTGGGTTCGATTGCTGTCACATACCGGGGAAAAAAGCACCGCTCGTCCTGCACAAATAGCAGAGGTTATATAGCAGCCGGCGGACGTTAGCAGTTTTTCCTTCACGGCGCATCAGACTCGATGATGAAATTCTGTCTGAAGCTTCATGGGGACAGAATTACACGCGTTTCCCAGTAGTCCTTGAATGGCTATCAAATGTGTCAGGGTTATAAGCCAGCCTGGAGGGACTTTTTCTCCAGTAGCTCCCATTCCAGGAAACGAGTCTGCCCCGCACATTCTCTAAATTTGCAAGCAGTCGAGAGGGCAGCATCATTAAAATCAGAGCGTCCTTTTTGGTTGAGTTTTGATTAGCTCTTGAGTAGTTTAGGAGGTGGAATAACCACACATACCACAAGTCTTGCAGCTGGAAGGGACAAGCGGACCACTGGGAAACAAAACTTGCTCGCAGTGCTTGTTATTCCTATAACTATAGGAAAATTTAAGAAGGAAGAGACTTCTGGACCAGCTGGCTTCTCAGACCATCTTGGAGGACTATGCAGAACCAGTTTCAGATTTTGAACCTGCAACCACCAAAACAACGTCTCCACAAAAGCCTGCCCATGGTCAGGAGTTACTAGGGACCCATTAGGAACCAGTGGCAACTTTATGAGCAGCCTCAGGGCCCCCAGAGTAGGCATAGAGCAACCTGGGGCCTTCTTGTTGCCCAAAGGCGGTCCCTGGTGTGGTGCTGGAGATGTCCTTTGGCCAAAACTCCTCCCTCCATTTTCCCAAGCAGGTACTTGGAACCACTCATGATCAGTAATGGCATCAGGAACCTTAACATAGAGTCCAGGGAGGACATGGTGCCAATGGCTTTCTAGTGCCGGGGAGTGCTCCTGGCTGTGTTGGATGCGCCACCATGGATGGAGCCCAGAGCCTGGCTGTTGGCAGATGAAGCGCATCCCTGGCTCCATGGCCACCTGACAGGTTTCTGGGCCACCAAATTTGCCCAGGCTCCACGACAGAGTGGCCACATGCAAAGGGAGTATTAGGACTCCATTTGTTTGTATAGGTGCCAGGCCTGTACAAACCTCTCAGTTGTACTGGGAAGCCGTCTGGAGGCCCAGGGAGCCAGCATGGGATAAAGTAGTCCTGAAGAGCACTCAAAGCAGTAGCCGTGCAGCTGAGTGTGGTCCAGCACCTGGCAACATTCCTAGATACTCTTCACAGTTTCACAGTACACCTCACTTTGGATTTGACATCGTAGGTAGTTGGGCTATTTTTCTTTCTTTTAATCTAAAAATGGAAAAAGAGGCCTGGGGTCAGGTACATTTGAAGAGCATGCTGGACCGGGCGGTGGAGGCCAGGAGAGGCAGTGTTTGCAAGGTCTGCGGCTGGGCTGAGTCCCATCAAACTGGGAATATCACAAGAGGCTCCTCTACCGCAGCGCCCCAGCATTTCCACGCAGGCGAGGAAGGCATGCTCCAGCAAAATCATAAAATGACCAACTTAAAGAAAAAAATTCAATGCCCCCCCGTTGCCTCCCTCCCCGTGAACTTTTTTGAACTTGAAAAAAAACAAAACAAAACAAAGCAAAACAGGACTGGGTTCAGCTTCAGTTCAAGTTGTAGATAAAGCTCAGCCTCGTGCTAATTTTATCGCAGCAGTTCCCACCATTCCCGGCAGACAGTCGCTCCGCTGAAACCCCCGGCGCCCTGCACGCTGCGTGCAGTCCAGCCGACGCGGGAACAGCGGAGGCACTGCCACATGCTCTGGCCACCGAGCATCTCTGGACACCAGGCCGCTTCAGCCACCAAGCATCTCCAGCTACTGAGGATCTCTGGGCATGAAGCATCTCTGGCCACTGAGTGTCTCTGTCACCGAGCATCTCCAGCCAGGGCCACCCGCAGATCTGCTGGGCACATGAGGGCAGAGCCACGTGACGTCCCGCACTTGCAGGCCTTTGCCTGGGTTTCCTTTTATTTTTTTTTTCCTGTTACTTCCCTCAGGAACAGACCTTTGATCTCGTGCCACACAGGCAATTAGTTAAACTGGAGAAGAGGGTAATTAGGGGAGTAATTGAGAGGAAACGGCTATGGGGAAGGAAGCCATGGGCCACACTTAAAGGGGAATGGAGGAGCAGAGGGGACCACAAACCTGCCCTGGGCATCATCTCCGTGGACCTGTGCATGTAGCCCGGAGAGCAGAGTGCTATTTAAGGACGGTGCTGGCATGGGGAATAGGAGAGTCCTAACCAACAGAGCAGGGAGATGTGGGATTAGCCCCCCGAGGAGACCAGTTGCTTCATCCAAGGGTCCCTCAGAGGTAGTGCCCTGGTGGTGCGAATGACGGTTCAACTTCTCGCAATAGCTGTAAAATAAAACCCTCAGGATACAAGTTACCTTGGCTGTAAAACAATATGTGCACCATATTTCACAATCTTTGCCATCAGTCTCTCCCCAGAGCAATATTTTTTTATGGCATTTGCCCTCAGACCAGTTTTTCCTAATGCAACGTGGATCATTACCCCAGGCTGGTTTTTGTAACCCATCTCCTGACACAGCTCTGATCAGCTCCCACTCTTGCCCCTGCCATTTCCAACACATTTCTCCTCTGATCCTCGCCAAAACTGGACTCCCCTGGCCTCGCTCCATGACAAGCATCATTCTGAGCTTGCTTGAACTCAATATTTAGAAATTTTGAAAATCAAAGCTTAGATATGAAACCCTGAGCTTGTGCCAGCTCGGCTGTGATAAGGGCGATCGGTCCGGAGCCACGGGCTGATCCGGGTGCAGCCCAATGGCACGGAGGCATTTCTCCCCGCATGGCAAATCTGCTTCACGAGAAGGGCTGAGATCGCGGTCCCAGCTCCTACCACCGATGTCCTGTGGGAAAATGTGGCTTTTGCTCTCCATAACCATAAATATGGACTCTGCACAGGCCCTAAACACCAAGGGCTCTCACGGGCCACTTTCTCTCCCTCTCTTTCCCTGATGTAGCCCCAGGTATTGTAGCCTAGTTCCTTCACTGGGTGAATTTATTGTATCTCTATCGGTTGCAAGGGAATTAATCTGATTTCAGGACTTCTCTATTTTCTTCGCGTAGTACTGCCACCGATGACCATTGCAGCATTAGCAAGGAGAGGTTGTTTTTCTCTTTTTTAAATCAGCCTACCATTAACCCTTCCACCCCCAGCTTGGCTTGAGCAAGGGAGACGACACGGCTGCATGGACCCCCCCGCCGCGGGGTTGCTGCCTCCCCGTCCAGTGGCTCCCTCCAGCCGTGCAGATGTGGTCAGACCTTCGCTGCCTCCAGCCACCGACTTCACAAAAATGAAAACTTTTCACTGGAATGTGCAATGGGAAGTTATTGAAGAGATCTGGGCTAATGAAGTCAAAAACACTGTGTTTAAATGTTATTGCTACAGCAACATAACATAGCTCAACATGAGATACTTTGTTTGGGGAAAACCTTGGGCAGTTTAGGCCGGAATGAAACTTTTTGAAATCTCAGCATTTCTCTTGAGGAGGACTTGGCACTTTGGTGGCATGTCCTGGGTACGTCCACCACAGAAACATAACACACGTGTTTTACCCCGTGGATAAGTAGAGCAACTTCCCCAAGAGCTGTAGGTGGCTTTTGCATCCCTGGAAATACTTAAAGATTGGATTTTTTTCCCCCAGAAGTCAGGCTCTAGGAGTTAACTCAGAGAAATCCTGTGGTTTAAGACAGATAGGAAGCTAAACTGAATCGTCACTTTTGAGTAGCTGTGCAAGTCTCTGGCTTTATAATTAATGATCACAGCAGAGGATCCAAAAGGAAGAGGCTATGTACTCTTGCCATGTGTGCTATTGTTTTAATATTATCGTTGTTCTGCTTGTTATTAATGCTGTGATAGCACCCAAAACTTAAGAGCCTGTTCCTCCAGCTATGGAAAAAGTACTTCTGGTGTCTAAAGAACCTACAACCGTCGGAAATCAACACAGTAATTAATGCACATTATTTACTGCCAAATGGCTTTGGCAAAAAAAATTGCAACAGTCAGAATGAAAAACGAGGTTCAACCTTTGCACCACGAGCGTTCGTACGGCGTAGCAGGAGGACTGGTCCCCAGCACAGCCTCGGTGGGACGGGGCTTGTCCAACCCACCAGGCGCTGAGCCCGAGCGAAGCCAAGGACCAAGGACACTCAAATGAGTCATGTCACCCAGCTTTTGCATCTTTTGAGGCTTTTGCAAGGCAAAAACAAAGGCTTCACCTGGGAAAGGAGGTGGAGGCTGGGTGCATAGGCACATTTTGGCCTACTTTTCGCTTGGTTGCGCCAGGGTCCCACTGGCATTTTTGCACTGACCCTGCTCCAGGGCGATGGCTTTGCGATGCCGTCTCTTGCCCCCGTTGACTCCGGGCACGGCAATTCATAACGAGAAAAATCGCTTCCTCGCCGTCGCCGACACTAAAGAAAGCCGGTAACAAATGCAGCCCCAGAGGAGGGTTTAATTACAAAGGCAGAGCACCGGCGCTGTCCCACCCTGCCCATTAATGTTCTGTTTTTACTTTTGCCAAAGCAATAATCATTTAAGCTACATTTCTGCGTGCGAACATGGCAGCAATGCCATTGCATTAAGTGCGAACTCGCTTTGTGACTTAGCTGGGATTTATCTTTGTTATCTGCTTGCCACTAGCGTGAGCATTTAAAAACTCGGTCATTACTCAGTATTAGAAGTGGAGCTGCCGGGAAAGCACAGCATCCCCGCTCTTTGCAGGTTTGCTGTGTTTTAGAAAAGCAAGGCGAACTTGCAGTGATTCTTGGGGGTTTCTCTACTCATTGCTCTCAGGGTTTTCCTGCTAGGGATTCGCAGAAACACTCCTGCTTCTAGAAAGTTTCAGAACTGTAGCAGTGACCATTTATCTGCTCCAAAAGGTCTCATCTTTGCTACGCGTTGTTTTCTCATTTAAAAAAACTCCTGCCATCCAGGAAGAAATTTATCTCCTTCACTGCAAAACTCTGTCCTGTCTGGCTGATGCAGCAACAGAAGCTACAGGAACAGTCGATGAGTGTGTAAAAGTACCATGACAAAAACAGCTCCTGGCCGAGTCAGCCGATATTTCAGCAGATAGTGGGAGATAACGCAAGCCAGGCTATCGTTCTTCTTTGCATTATCATCCAAACAACCCCGAGTCTGGCCATCATCTGCAGAAGGACTGAACAGTCCTTTTATCATCTCCAGCATGGGAGCAGATACTTTCATCATCAGGCTATGGGCAGAATTGTGTCCATAGTGCGAGCAACGGGCCAGAGTACAGGTTTGGGAAATGGCATGTGTAGACCAAGAGGGCTGTTGCTCCCATCACCTACCACAGGAAGATGTTTTGGAGAGGCAACAGGAAGTCTGTAGATGCTCCATCACTGGAGGTTTTATGAGTAAGTCAGTCCAACATCCCCAAGAATGAGGCCGGGCGAGTTGGTCCTGCTTAGGGACAGAAGGGTAGACTAGCCACCTCACACTCCCTTCCAGCCATGTTTTCAGAGAGTAACACCACCTGGCAGGTCACAGCATGTGATGGCTTCCCACCTCCAAGCTGTGGCTGCCTCCGGCCCTGAGGTGGCCCGCAGGCTCCGAAGTTTTGCTTTCTGATGGCTTGGCTGCCTTGTGTATATTTAGTTGTGCCCCAGTGAGCTTCAGGAAAGCCTGTCTGCAGTTTGGAGGTGTTTACTCACTGCCACCTCCTCCGTCCTGGGATATGCTTGCTGTCTTCCAAGCCACCACATCAAACCCACTGCCTTCTGGTGTAGCTACATCCTCAGAAGTGGGGTGTGCATCACAGCAGCCTTAGCTTTATTAAAAGACCAGCAAAGCCTCTTGCACTTTAGCTCCAGGGAGCTTCGGTCATAGCCACAGCTGAGCCTCTTGACCATATATCAGAGGTGGCTCTGGTAAACAGTGAGCAGAGACTCCTGCAGGGTCCTTGCGACACAGCTGATTTGCAGCTTGGCCAAGACCTGTACTTACAGAAGTACAAAACCTGTTTGGAGACTGGGCTGCATTCTCCTGGGATTCACAGGCTCATTCCAGTGCAAACCCAGTGTGGATGTGTTTTTCACCTTTGCATGTCCAAAATGCAACATCGGTAAAGAGAATCATCCTCAACCAGTCCTGTATGGTAACCGGTGGTAACCGGTGTGCAAACCTAGGGGTGGGGTAACACCATGTCCCCAGGACACGGTGGTTAGGAACATGCACAAAAAGTATCTTAGATTGCTTCAGTTACTATAAGGCTTTTTCCTTCTTTCCCAAACTGCATTGCGATGAGTCCACGCATGGTCACATACAGGATTTCACAAGAGAGAGGGGCATTTCTTAAAAAGCAGCAAGTGGATCACCTGTAATTTTCTTACCGTAGGCCAGGAGCCCCATGACACATGCACTTAAACCACTTTCCTTGAGTGACCTGCGCTACCAGCGAAGTTCCTGGGCAAACACACGCATTTCAACTAACTGAAAACCATTGCTAATTGACTTCAGCTAGACCAAAAAGGGTTTTCCAGAGAATTCTTAGCAAAACCACAGGCTTTTCTTTCTTTCTTTCTTTCTTTCTTTCTTTCTTTCTTTCTCTTTTTTTTTCTTTTTTTCTTTTTTTCTTTTTTCTTTTCTCTTTTCTTTTCTCTTTTCTCTTCTCTTCTCTTCTCTTTTCTTTTCTTTTCTTTTCTTTTCTTTTCTTTTCTTTTCTTTTCTTTTCTTTTTTCTTTTCTTTTCTTTTCTTTAAAAGGTTGACTTCCTGATGGGTTGACCATACTGATTTGGGGTTGGCATTAGTGCTCAGTGGGGAGAAGCTGGCCCTGGGTGGTTGCTGCTTTCACAGGTGGGCAGGCACAAGGCTGAGCCCTGATGGTGAACTCACTCTAGTGACCAGGCCTCTCTGCTCGGGCAGGATTTCCCTGTCTGCAGCTCTCTAGGTAATGAGACAAAGCACTGAGAGTCACAGGAATAACCCCTGCTCCGTGGTGCACAACTGTGACAGCAGTGACAGCGGTGCCCAAGGTTACAGCACAAAGATGAATTTTACGGAAAGATGAGAGCAAATTGCTTCTTTAATAATTTACTTGGGCCAGCTGAAGGGAGCCAGGTTGTGATATGGATGCCATTAGAAAACCCCATCTGTTCCTGTAAAGCTGGCTGGCCCCATGGTCCAGCCAGAGAGACCAGAAGGAGCTGCTTTTCCTGTTAAAAATGGGCAGTGGGTACTGGACCAAAGTGAAAGGTTAAAAGGCAATAATCTGTGCAGCATGTTAAACTGATCTCCACCACAGCCAAATAAATGAATACAACAATGTAATTGATACAGAGGAAGGGGTGAAGAGCTAGGTGCTATGTGTGTCAGGTTCACTGCAGTTCCCACTTGGTAGGAAGCAGCATTGAGATCCCGGCTCAGTGAGAGGCCAGGTTAACACCAGCAGCTCAGCACTGTCCCACTCAATGAGAGCCTGCTCAACAAAAGCCCAGATCAGTCTCACTGAGCTCAACAAGAGCCCAGGTCAACACGATCTGGGTCAACAAGTGCTCAGCTCAACACCATCCAGCTTAGTGCCATCTGGCTCAACAAGAGCCCATCTCAACACCATCTTGCTTAATCTGAGAGCCTGGCTCAATGTCATCCAGCTCAATGGATGTCCAGCTTGATGCAAGTCCATCTCAACGCTGTCTGGTTTAACGTGATCGTGGCTCAACATTGCCTGGCTCAACTCCATCTGGCTCACTGAGAACTCAGCTCAATGAGAGCTCAGCTCAGTGCTGTTCAGCTGAACAAGAGCCCATCTCAACACCACCCAGCTCAAAGAGAGCCTGGTGCAACAACATCCAGCTCAACATCATCTGGCTTAGTGAGCCCCTATCTCAACTCTGCCCATGTCAGCACCATCCCGGCAGCCAGGCTAACATGCGGGTTATGGCCCCCCACAATCTGAACAAGGCACGAGTGTCTTGTGATGGCTTGCAGACCCCCTGCCTCCTGAGATTAATTTCTTTGTCAAAAAACAATGTGCCTCCAGGCTGAGGGCGGCTTTAGCCAGCACACTGCGCTTTTGAAGGCTGGGCTTCCCCAAGCCTCTTGTGAACTGAGCCTGGAGATAAAAAGGCCCCTGCTGACAGCTGAAATACAGCCGCTCCTCCTCGGCCTGCACGGTCACTGCCTGATGACACACACGCAGGACGTAATACCAGAAGGCTTGATACCCAAACGTGGCCTCCAGCCACGAGCACAAAACGGGGCCACCCCGGGAAAAGGGCTGCCTGTTGCTCAGCAGGTTTGAGTTTGAATTTCGCAGGCTCTGCCTTGGCTATTTCCTAGCTCTTAGCAAGTGATGTCACCATCCACCTCCCATGGTTGCCTCCACATGGCTGTCCCTGCTATTGCCCACTCCCAGAGACAACCTTCCCTAGCAAACATCTCGAGTTAGTTTAATGTAACAAGGCAGGTACCTTTGGCTCTTCAACAGGTTGAAGATGGTGGCAGTGGAGAGAAGGTCAGCCAGAGTCGTGGAGGGGAAATGTTGGGTGAAATGGCAGCTTGCTGAGCACGACAGTCCAGGCACATGGGGCAGCTGCTTTACCCCAGGCTCTTGCAGGAATGGGGACAAACACCCTTGCCCAGGGTGGCAGAAATAAGAAGGCAAAGAAAATGTCCAAACGTTGATTTTCATATTTATTCCGTGATCGATATCAGAATTCACTGCAATAGTTGTACTATTTGTCATCTGTTTAGACGAAACCACAACGTAATAAAAATGATAGTTTTGGCAAGTGAGGTTTTGCATATATTAAACTGCAGACTTTTACAACAGCAACAAAAATGAGCAAATCCCTCCCCAAAAGACCGAACGATATCTCCTCGAAGTGACACAAGAGAACCCTGATGCTGAGGTATTTAGTCATGCTCTCAGCTGCCACCGAAGTCAACAGGAGTCAAACCCCAGCTCCTGCAGGTCTCCAGACCCTCCATGCCAGCTCCCCAGCATCCTGTTGGACCTCAAACCCCACCGTGGCAGTGATACCCTGGGGCCCGACCCTCTCGCACCACCCTCCACCTGGTGCTGAGTCCTCCCATCGGGGCCCGTGGCCAGGCAACCAACTGAGAGGGCAGGATCGAACCCTCTGCTGCGGTTTGGGCCAGGCGCGGTTAGTTTTTTTCACATCTTCCTTCATTTCCAGCCAAAAAAAAAAAAAAAGAAAAAGAAAAAGAAAACTCTTTAGACCACCAAAACTGATAGCACATACCAACAAAGAGATGGTGAAATGTCAGGCTTTAAACATTTATTACTCAGATGATGCATTTTATAGCATACAGTGGGTCTGGATGTTCTATAAACAAGACTGAATTGCCACAAAGAGTTATTAGCTCCCTTGCTTTAACAGTCTCTGAAATGCTGAAAATGATGAATTTTTGTCTCTAGTATGAATATCTAATCTTTATTCTCCCCCAAACGTTTTTCCTTTTTTTGTTTTTTTTTTGTTTTAAAGCGCTTAGTTTAACAAATATGATTAAATTAAAAATGTTGCTTTTTTCAAACGCAAATAAATACATTAAAAAAATGAACTGCTAGCATTAACTCTGTGTTCTGCAGGACACCACAGCTCCCTTGGCTATTGACAGTGGACTTTGAAACTTTAGTGTCATTCCTCCTGAAAAATGCTAGAAGTATCACCGGCTAATAGCTAACATCAAGAAGAGCAAAATTAGTGTAAAGCCATAAAGTACTCGGTGGGGAAATAATAAAAATCGTATTTAAGATTTTGAGAGATTTCCAAGTGAGGGATGTTACAAAAATAAGCACGAAAATAAATCATAAGTTATTCTGACAAGCTTTCCTTCTAAGCCATCAATCATGCCAAGAATAGATACTAATTAATCTCCTTTGGGAGAAAAAGGGAACCAAGCAGATTGCCTACTTCACCATTTTTTCCCTGTTTTCACTTCACCTCCATGCAAATGAGTCTTCTCCAAACAGGGGTGCAATCCCTCCTGGGGAAACGAGGGAGCCACTTTGCGGAAAGGTAAAACCTTCGGTTCAGAAATAATTGCTGTCAGAATGAGGCGAACTGGATACCGTATGGGTTCTGGCAGAGGACTAACCATCCTGAAACTGCTCTTCATCCGAGCGCTTCCATAAAGGGATAGTGATTTGCCTGCTCATGTCCAGCCCAAGATTTGGCCTGACACGTATTTGGCCTAAGGAGGATATTCTCCTCCCGGCTGATTTAGCCAGAGAGGGCAATGTCTGAAGCCCCCCAGTCAGGTACATTGAGAAGCAAAGAGCAACTCTGGCTAATAATAACTGGGAGACGTACAAAGCGTCTTTACAGCTTCAAAAATCCACTTGATGCACCTTACAGAATTACACTCTTTGGTGACCTCTTCTAAAGGATGCCAAAAAACAGACGAAAGCACTCAACAATTTCTCTAGGTGCTCTCCCCAGACATCATGAGAACAGTGCCAAATGCCCAGATCTGCTCTGCGGAGATTAGTGAGGTTCTCCTCATCCCACTGCACCAGAATCTCTCTTTTGGGAGGCGCTGCCAATGCGGAGTGCTTTCTCCCGCGGGTGATACCAACACCAGTGAGTCACCGGTGCCGTTCTCTCTTTCAGACTCAACCTTCAGATGTGGCTGCCGGATTCTGAAACCTGGAAACCAAACCCAAGGAGAAACCTCAGACCAGAGGCAATACTGGAGGAGAGTCGCTTGTTCGTAATGCTGCAGTGGTTAATGACACCATACGTACGCTGGCTTGTCACTGGTGGACTTAAAAAGATATGATTGGCAGCACAGACTTTCACGAAAAAATACATTTTTTGTCAACATTTAGATTCTTACGTATTAATGGAGCAACTGAAGTACTCTGTTACAAAGCAGTTAATGTTTGAATGAAGATGTGTTAATGCAATGGTGAAGATAAATCACAGACATTATAAAAGACAGATTTCACATCAGAATAAGTTCTTAGATGCTGCTCAAAGTTTGGGAGAAATCCCAGCATTGAGGCATTATGGCCCAGATCCGGTCAGCTTAGGTTACAAGACTGCACCTCAATGGCAACCTCTACTAAAGGAAAAAAAACTGAATAAACCCTCAAGCCTGGCATTGGGGAAGCCCTTAAGCAGAATTACTGTCACGAGGCTCACGCTTTGCCTCTGAATGTCTCCTAACGCAGTGCCGGGTGAAAATTCAGGTTTTAGAAACAAAATCTCCAGCTCTCCTCTGGGTTTTTCTTTTCTTTTTCTTTTTTTTTTCCTTCTTTCACTACATTCAAATACAGGGGGAAAACAGCAGATGGAAGCTGCAGAATCTGCAGTCCTGACTGCTCCACGGTTCAGGAAGAGCACGGGCAGCCACCGGCGGATTTACTGCCCTAGCCAGGCTCTTTGGCACACCTACCTGTCAGGCTGTGCCTGCATTACATGATTTTTCTTCTCTTAAAAAAAATCAAGACAAAATTGTTTTTAAAGTCTTATCCTAGAATCTGAAAAAGTAGCAGCAGCTCAATAGATACGGCTACCCAATTAATATTTGGGCTGGCTGTGTCTAATTTCCAGGAAAGCAGGAAAGGCCAAAAGCAAAGGATGCAATCCTGGTCCATACAATACTGATGGTTTTTGCTACTTTGATGAAGTTCAGCTTCCCAGAAATGTTTACTATCAACCATTCTTGCCTTTTGACAGCAGAACTGATGGAGCTGACCTAATGCAAGAAGTCATCTTCACCATACTAATCTCCCAGGCATGACTGGTTGATGCTATATCTTCGAAATTAGTCTTTCCAGAGATGTCCAGCAGATGAGGTTATTTTACTGCTTTCTTGATAGACATGAAAATTGAAGTTTCTGTTCCCTGCAACATTTTCGCTGGCTTTATGTGTAGATTAGAAGAGGTATCAGCAATCAGACAAAAAGTTCAAATAGTATTGAACCATAAAATACAGATTCTCTCCTCCTGCAGCATTTTCTCTGTCGAAAATTTGTCCCTCGAGTTCTGCTGTGTGCTGCATGAAAGCTTCCTCCCCATCACAGACAGACCAGTATCTTCATACACCACCCCAGAACCTACTGAACATCTAGAAAAACACAGACAAAGTCTCTGTTCTTCTCTATAAGCTGGCACAAACACAACATCTCAATTGGAAAAACGGGTTTGAGTTGCAGAATTCAGATCCTGACTGTCTGGGGCTGAGTGTCTGGCTCAGGTCTGCGTTCGGCTAAAGCCATGCTCCTCTTCCGCAGGGTGGAGAGAATTCCCTTCTTAGCAAGGGAAAGGTAAGCATACTGAATATCGGGAAGAAAACGGAGAAAAAGAATCGGAGTATACTTCTCCAATCACACACGTAGGTGTTTCAAGCACTGATCCAACTACAAACTGTCTCTGAAAACAGTTTTGTGTGTGTCTTGTAAACTCGGCAGTTCCTAAGCGGGTTCCTAGACCTGCGGTGACACTCAAGTCAGCTAGGTGTCACACGTGGATCTTCACCACACGACCTCCTTGACTAGTGGTCGCTTAGATGACAAGATGAGATGGCGGGGTTATGGTTTCTTTAGCTCGCCTTCCATTGCACAAATCAAAAAAAAAGGGGAAACTCCTGCCTCCTAGCTCTGTTAGACTTTGTCAAAATAAGCACCAGAAGTGATTTAGTAAGTAAAAGCATCAAGAAAGAAGCAAATAAGGAAATCACCAAGTCTTGACATTTCCTGGTCACTCTTCAGGAAGTGAAGTCATGGCTTGGCAAACCCCTCTTGACCAACAGAGAGCTGTCAAAACGAGCAACTTCAAAGCACGACTCAAACACAGTGCTAGAGTAGATCTTCACGTCGAGAAATAAACCCGAGTGAGTCAATAGGACTTCAAAATCTGGTGGAATTTTGTCCGAGTGCAAGCGATAGGTACTGGGCTCTCATCCCTCCTGGAACATATCGCTCACCTTGTGCTACATGTGAAATCCGGCAACCTGCTGAACATCTGCGACTCCTATCACTATTCCCAGGATTTTAAGGCATCAGCCCGCTGCAGGTCTGGAGTAGCGGGAAGGGTCTGGAGGGCAGCTTTGCTCTTCGTGGGCTAGAACAGAGACTTCATAAACCAGATGTGCAGAAGCTGCCGCTTCTCCGCCCAACCTGCATGGGCTTCAGGGCTATTGCTCGTCTCCCCAGCCTCCTCGAGCCCTTGCCCTGTCTCCTTGCTGTCAGCACTCCCTGCACATCGCTCCCATCTTAGCACATACCCATGCCGTGAGATTGGCTCCCTCCAGGACACGCTATCAGTAAGGCTACACAGACAGCTCCACCTTTGAGCCGTTCCCACGCAACGCAAGCCTAGATACACTGGATAAGAAATTCAGCTAGTTAAAAGCCAGGCTTGAAACCTGTATTTTTGGCTTTTCTTTTTGCCATACATGTCTTCTCTTTACAAGTTTCTGAAGAAGAACATCAAGTCTTCATTTTTCCCTTGCCTGTACGTTATTCAGCCCAACTATATCAGGCCTAGTTTTAAATGTATAGTTACAACTGTGACAGTAATTACAATAAAGCACACTTTCAACAGAAACAAAAAAAAAACAACAAAAAAACCCCACATTATAGTTTAGTGGATGAGGGATGCCATGACTTTAACAGCAAGAGCAAACAGCCACAGGGCTCCTGCGTTTCTTGGAGCTAACAGCTCAGAGCACACATTTTTCAATTACTCTAACAGGTTACTGGCAAGACAACTGTGGCTACGGTACTTCTACAGTGGCTTTTGGACTTCTTTAAAATTCTCCTTCCACTTTTGCATCTTCATGTAAACCATTTCTGAGCTCACGTGATAGTGTTACTTCCACGTTTCCGAGTCGATCGCAACCGTCTGTCCCAAATAAAAATAAAATAAAATAAAAACCCAGTGCAAATACAAATCCGTCCTACTCTCAGATCCGGTTTTGGAGGGGTGGAGAACAGAAGGAGCAGAGGTGGGGACAGAAAGTCAAAGACGAGAGGAGGGGAGGAGAAATAATGAAAGCCCCGCTGGACAAAAGCCGCTGATTGCCGGCGTCAGGCGCAGTGCGTGGCTCGCTTTGTCCGCCCGGGACATCTGCTGCGCGCTGACTCCCGCCGGCCGGCGAGGGCAAGCCGGCAGAAGGGCGTGCAAACAATACGAGCCCGCACTTCTCCTTGCTTTTCAGCTCCTCCATGTCCTTTCTCCGGCCAGACAATAACACGGCGGGATGCGCCGCTGCTCGAGCAATGATTTCATAAAAGAAACCCGCAGACAAAAACGCGGCAGGGAAGAGGGGTGGCACTTGGCGACACGGCTGAAAAGAAACATGCTTCTCCCTCCCCACCCCACGAATGTATTCTTAAGCATGCTGGGGGTTGTCTCCTTAGGTATGGAAATCGGAAAGGTCCTCGCTTCCCGCTCCGCTGCGATCCCGTTGCCTTGTAAGGTGCATGTCTTCTGCTCGCCTCCCGTCCGCCTGCCCTCGCCCGGCGCCTCAGGCCGTCAGTTTTTGGATGGTCTTGTTGTAGTACTGCGTGATGGTGGGCGTCAGCGGGTTCCAGGTGTTGGCGTGCAGCTCGATGACCTCCAGGAGCAGCGAGCGCGTCAGCATGGACTCCGAGGGGCACAGCATCTTGTCGCGGGCGATGGCCAGCAGCTCTGTCATCATCTCGGGCAGCTGCTCCTCCAGCAGCCGGCCGGTGCTCTGCAGCTGCCGGGAGAGACGGGACGAGAGCTGCGCGTTAGCGTGCAAGTCGCCGCACTGGCTTTGGCTGGGGTTTGCCTTGCAGGGGAGGGACAGGGACGGGTGATGGGAGCAGGACCCTCTGCCTCACTGGGACCCTGCTGGGTTATTAAAGAGGGTGGCGAGCGTCGAGCTCCAAGGGGGCATACAGCACCGCTGAAAAAGCAACGCTGGCTTCAGAAAATCGGGAGCGGAGCTACAGACAGTGTGGTGACTGCTGTCGGGTAACGACTCACTGGCTTGTGTACACCGCACTGAGCTGACTCCAGCAATAACGGGGAAATATTTACATAGGAGAGCTGTTTTCCGCCCCAAACCAGCCAATTTTTAATTCAGTTCCTCACTCGAGTTCAACCTCTGGGACTGCAACGCCAGCACCGCTGCCACCAGCTTATCCCCCCCCACACCCTGTGCCCACAACCTTAGCCCTGCTGCAGAAGGGTTAAGCACGGCATTGCAGCGTGACCCACGTGTCAAGCCTAAGCACGCGTGCAGAGAGTCGCACAGATACCCCGAGCAATGGCCTCTGTGTTACATTTCTATAACCGGTTCTCAGCAAAGCGCGCTGGAGATGCGGCGGGATGCGCGGGCACGCGCGGGGAGACAGGCAGGCGGGACTTGCTGCCCCGCCGTGCGCCCGCTCCTGCAGCCTCCGCTTTGCTCGGATCAGGCGCTATTAAAGACGCCGTCGTTTGTGCAGAACAACCTCCGCCGCGGCGTGCTCTCCTGCGCGCTGCCAAGAACCACACGTTAAGGGAGAGGTTTTTAAAAGCATTCACATAGGGCTTCTCTCGGCTCCTGTAGGAGTGAATGGTTCAGCTCCCACCGACTTCAAAGGCAGTAGCACTGGGTGCTTTTGAAAAATCCCACCTAAAATCAAGCTGTTGTCAAAACAAAGTGCAGGCTGTGATGTGGTATGCCTGCCTCATACTTGTTCCTTCATTTGCTCGCTGATTCACAGCTGTCAGTGATTCCCAGTCATCAATCTGGCTAAGCAGGGCTCTCCTGTATGCATAACTAATCCTGCCCTTTGCACAACAGGGAGATTTGCATTTCTACCTGTCTCATCCTTTCTCTCAGGGTAGCCAAGTGTTTTAAAGGAATTACTCCTCAGAGTGCCTTCGTGGAGTAGGGTAAGGCTTAGATGTCTCCCCGCAGTGGAGAGAATCAAACTGGATCAAGTGGACAGAAGTGGGTCCATCATCATATATGACTTGTGAGGTGTTAGGGACTTGAAGGCATATCTCCAGAATGTCCTAATCTTAAAAATGCAGAAGAGTCTTTTCAGCTGCCTGTTATTTTGCTGAATTTTTAGAATTCAGGCTGCAATTTTACCTCCCACTTCCACCACTCTCTTTAAGGAAAGCATCTATATCCCCATGGGTCAATCACTTCCAAAAAGCGAAGCTAATGAACCTGTGCAATTGCCTCTGTGTTATATTTCTACAATCGGTTCTCAGCCAAGTTGCTATTGAGTCTAATCCTTTTGTCTTGCACTCCTCACCCCATAAGAAGTCCTGCATGAACATGTAAGCCACCAGGCTAATTCTGGAATTAGCCTCCTGTACATAGCCTGTTAACTTTGTGATGGGATCCCAGCTACCAAATCTAAGGTGCATCCATTTAAAGCAAGGGAAGAGACAGGAGCTATGAAGTTAACATTCCTATTTAGAGAAAATGTAGCCAAAAGAGGCCACAGGATTTTTGATGGCCACAGGGGACTCAAGCACTTGGGTTTACAGCTCATCTGGATAAGGATCGGGTGACTTCTGGTGTTTGCTAGTTGCAGTGGATCTATAAGAGAAATTTCATTTTAATTGCCATGTCTTTCAAATAAATGCATGCTTCCCTACCTCCATGGAGCAGCAAAGGACAGCGTCTTCCTTCACGTCCTGAGATTGCAACAACTGCAAAAGAGAGAAGACAGAGACGATGACTGGACTTGTGTGACCTTCTCCTCCTCCCTTATGACCCTTCTTCCATCTCTTAACCCAGCCTGATTTTTGTCACTTCCACAAGAAAAGGAAAGAAAATTAGAAAGAAGGGAAGAATGAGGTTATAAAAAAAAAATGCGACAAACTGACAAAATGCAGGGTAAGGGGTGTATCACTGAGAGATCTGCTGCTGAGAGTGAGCAAGCAGAGCAGAACACAGGTAATTTAGATTAACAGCTTTTAGGGTAAATTTTATTCAGAACATTGTTTTTCTCCTGTGGTAGGCAATGAGCAAATGCACTCATTTCACATATACAGCCACTAATATGCCCTCAGATGACAATATTCCAGTAGTACAGCCTGGAGAAGCAGCCGCTTCCAAGTGAGCCCTGGGAGGTTCACTTTCAGGAACCCACATTTTCGTGTGACCCCACACTCCCGAATCTCTCATTCCTGGTGGGGACCTTCTTCTAACAGCCAGAAGACCTCCTGATGGGAAAGCGTTACTTCCAATGCACTGCAATTAATGTGGTCCCTTCTTGACTGAAAATATATTTCTTTAAGTGCAATGGTTCTAGTGAAACGATTATATCTTAGGTGCAAATTTCCTCTCGAAGCGTCACTGGGTGCTGAAAACACTGGCATGGATTTTCCCTGGTCTCTTCCCCACAATTTCATCTTCCCTGTCTGAGGCCTCAATGCAGCAAAGGAGAATCTCCGTTCATACTCTGTCATTTTATTAACCACATTTTAGCCCATCTCCCACTCATACACTGCGAGCACCAACTCCAGGCCCTGCTCTGCTCTCCATAGCCTTATCCCAGAGATGAGCTTTGCTTCATAAGCCCGTGTTTGTAAGTATGAGTAACTTTCAAGAGAAATGCAAAACTGCTGCAACTTCAGGCCACTCGTGGTGTGGGACAGTGAGGGAAGACGCCTGCATCATTCCCACGCAAGCTGTTCCACACCATGCTGAAGGGCCACTTCTGTCAAGGCTGCTCACTCAGGCTCCCATCACGTTCCAAGTTCAGTGCATGCTGTGAGGGGTCAATTGCTCTACCTGTCAATAGCAAAGTCTAGGGTATCAAGATGTCTCACCCCACAGGCCCCAAAATCATGAGTAAGAGCCCGCAAAACTGACTCAAAAATAAACATTTTTTTTCATAACCTATGTTTCTTTATATTCACCTTTGTTTCATGGGTTTGTCATGCATATGAAGATACACTTTCAAGCTTTTTGCTAAAACCACAAGACATAAAGCATAGCTGTACTGGTTGTTTTTCCAGAAGATAAAAACAGAGAATCTCACTTAATCAGAAAACACGGTGAGCTGGAACATTATGAAAAACACTGTGTCATGAGACTGCTCATAAAAATCACAGGTGCTGGCAACGCTCTTACATTAAGCACATGAAGTTACAGGCACTTCCATTCCATCAGTCTTGGAGATTAGTTTAACTTTTCCATCCTCCTGAGCTGGACCTTTATAAAGTCAGTTCTCCATAACCTAGGATAATGAGGGTTGTGAGTCTCAGTGTAATGGGAAAACTATTCCCAAGCATGAAGGTTGAGCCTGAGGGCATCTAGGTCCAGGAGAGGTTTTTAAAAGAGCCAGTATGTGTCCAGAAGCTGTATCAGCATTGTCATACCACCGCATGTAAGCTGAACAAGCTCTGCTGGATCACAGCCAATCCATACCTGTACTACAGAGCTGAACATACGCACTAAAAAAGGAGAAAATTGACTTCATCAGTATCTGAACTTCATCAGGGAAAGCTAAACTTTGGAAAGCGGGTTACACTAATTAAAATGTGGTCACATAAAAAACTGCTCAATGTAACTAAATTTGGTCTGAAGTCACACCTTTTAGAAAAATAACAGTTCTGATTCTCAGCCTTATTCTCTTTCCCACTCTCATTTTTTTCATTTTTCCTTTACCTTTCAAAGAAATGTCTGTTTGTTTACGAGCTCCCCAACTGTTGGAAAAAGCTAGGAAACAAAAGATAATTTAAGAAATTATCATTGCCCTCAAAGTTTCATCTTCGCTCTTTTCTGTTTTCAGCACACAGCAGTTTGTTAGCTTTGAAGACCATGTTTATAGCATCTGGAGGAGCATGTGGTCCATGGGTTTTGTCTCACATTAGCCAAAGGTTCAGCCAGGGTTTTGAGTACATGCAACAGTTCTCCCAAGTTTATCTTTCTGCAAGTTGTTTAGAAAATGTTAGTTAAGCCCAAGCTGCATGCTCTGAGATAAGTTCTCATAAACAATTCACAGATTCTTCACAGAAAACCATGAGATTATGTTCAACTCAACAAAAAATTTCAATCAGGGGCAAATATAAACAAGTAGTAGCCTAGAAATATACTCCTTGGATATTTAGCAGACTGGTTTGCTAGTCTGGAATGAAACAAGCCTATAAGTAAACATATTTTTCCTATTCTTAAGTAAAGAACATAATACGAAATTTAAAGTAAGAAATGTGGGATGAAGAAACATTAACAGTAAAATGACTGCAGAAACTGGTACTCTCCTCTCATTGGTCTATACCAAATATGCTCAGTTTACAAACCAGAAGAAGACTTTGCAATTGCGGAAGTAATTTGGAAGGACCAGAAACATCTGGCTCATATATTTTTTTTTCTGTCATAGTTTCCTTAGGTGACCCGGGGTCTGTGCACGTGACATGTAGGCCAGGCTGTGAACTCCCTCACTCCAGCCTCCATCTGTAGAGGAAAGGACACCCTTCCTGCCCCTTTTCAGAAAGGTGAGGATGAACATGCCAAAGGCTGTTTGAGACAAGTGACAGCCCAGGAGAACTTTCCCTGTGCTCCATGGGCACATCAAGGCACTAAGAGATACCAGTCCTGTTGGGCCACAGCTGAAACTATGCCTGCGACAGCTGGGTCAGGAGAAGAGATCGCGACCTACTCTCCAAACCCAGCCTCATCTCTGAGTGGTAGACGAGGTTCCTGCTGGCAGATCTGCTGGAATTGAGCAGAGTCTCAGTCACATGCTCACAGATGGTTGCCAGCCACTTGCATCCTTGCAAGTGAAATGATTCACATCCAGGAGGATCACAACTACATTTGCAGCACACTGGATGGGTGCTGTCATGCTTCTTCATGGTGGAGGCGCTAGGTACGTGCTGCTGCTACCCAGTCACTGGGAGGTGAAGAGAGCAAGAAGCCTGGTTTGTTCTCTTCAGCATGGTATGAGCATGCACAAAACTGGGGTAAGGCAGAGTCTCCTCTGTGCAACGTGGTTCTGTGAGGCTGTCTCTGAGCTCTGCAACAGAAACAACCCTATGGAAGGGTGGAGAAGGAGGAGGGGGGCTGGAAAAACTTTTGTTGAAGGCAGACAGAGCAAGGATGACACTGGCCCTGCAATAAAAGGGCTTCACGGGGCCCTTACCATTTCCTCAGCACACTGACAATATCTTGCATGCGTTTTTCAAATGTTTTGTCTCCATCCACCCACCCTGCTTAATTGAGCTGTAACCATGGGAACTCTGTTGAAAGCTGCTCCTGCCCATGGCTGGAAGGCCACTATAAGCAAGCAGGAAGCTGCAGCTGTGGGTGGTAGGAGTGTGCAAGCTTATGGGGCTATGCCCAATGCACCAGGGGGACAGAGTTGCTGCGATGTCACTGCCAAGGCAGCTGAGCACTGGGCTGGGTTATATGACCACTGCCCTGCACAGTGGTCCAGAACTCATAGTCTTCACATCATTGCCTCAGGGCTGATGGAGACCACTGGACCCCCAGCTCACTACGCCCATGCCCTCTTATGTTACAGATGATTAAATACTTTTTTTCCAAAAGCTTTGAGATAACAGGCTGAAAGCTCATCACAAGGACAGCTCTTCTCTCCCCTCCCCCAAAGCCCTGGTCCTCAGCTCTGTGAAGACCTCTCCCATGTTCACCGCAACCAGGGCAGCAGAGCCAGTTGGGGCTGCGTGCATGTACCTGAGTGTGGAAACATCTTGTGGCTTGTGAGAATGAGCATTTAATGTGGAAACTGCAGTGTTGAAGCATTGGTCCTTGTGTGATCAAAATCTGAACTTGAACCAATTGCATTAATCATTTGCAAGCTAATTTATATTTACTTAAAGAGAGCATGTTATACCCCTTAAATTAGCATTCCCACATCAGAACTACTATTTATTTAACTATTTATAACTGCTCCTCCCTGCTGCATTTATCCACAGAAATTCCACCACGGACATCAGCCTGTCTTTCTCAAACGGGCTCCCATATCATTCAGAGCAGCGAGCGAATGCGGATGAGGGAGCTGAAAAGGAGCACGAGGAAGACAACACCCAGGTGAGCTGAGACTCACACGCTTCTTGGTTTAACCTGTAATCATCCCCTGGAGGCTCAGGCTGTCTGAGCAAAAACTTCCCTTTGCTCTGGAGTCGGCTCCCTGTATCAAGCGTGGAATGAAAGCAGCAGTTCCTGCTGGAAAGCAGACAAAGGGCCTACTTGATTTCCTAAGAGCAGAGGCTGCATGCCAGAATCTGCCCAGCTGGTCATATAATACCCAAGCTTTGTTGCGAAAGGGTTTTCGCTTTTGTTTCTGGTGCTGGACTAACAGCTTTGCAGACGGACAGGAGACATCAGGAGCTTTCGCTTAGATCTCTGCAAGGGAGGGCTCCCTCTTCCAAATTTCCCTGTCTCTCTGACAGATGCGGCACCTGGCGGCCTCCTCTGGAAGGCTGGTGTGCCCCTGTTGGTCTCCGGGTGCTAAATGTTTTCATGGACAAACAAAAATAAATTTCAGAATCTGTTCCTGGAAATGCTCTGGGGAGTGTGGTGGCAGTGATTTGATGGGAGCTGCAACACATTTTTCCCAGAATTCATTAATCCTCTGGGCTCCAGAAGGAAACAGCCCACATCTTACTCCTAGTAACCCCAGACAAAACACCTTCCTCTGACACTTGTGAGGGCAGTCAAGAATCAAACCCTGACATGCCCCTGAGATGAGCAGATGCACTCAAAACCTTCAAGCACCTCCATCATCACTGCCAATGCTCTTCATATCCACTTGAGGCCCACGTAGCTTTCTAGAAAAAGCATTAAGCTCACAGTGCAGCTTCTGACCAGACAAATTGAAAGGGAATTACAATCCACTTCAAGGTCCACTATGACCCTGTAAAGCAGGAGGGAAGCACTGGCCCCATCTACCCTCATTAGCAGCATCTGCTCCCAGGGGAGATAACCAAGTCCCTTGGCCTGGAGTGCAGGGTTACTCATGTCTGCATGCCACGTGCAATGGGTTTACCTGACACACCACTGGGTCTCATCTCCCAGGGGCCTCTGTGGCACTCCAGTGGCCCCAAAGATCTGACCTCTGTTGTTTTCCTGGGGAGGCCAGTATGAAATGGTGTTGTGGCAAGGGACCAGGTAACATTCAAGGGGTAGGCAATGGGGAAGGATTAAACTGGGCCATTTCATCCACACTGCCCTAGTGACTGGTCTCTGGACCCCAGAACTGCTGCTGTGTTTCATCATGGAGAGAACCAGCTCATTCCCTCCAAAAGACAACAAACTGACATACATAAAGTGCAGACAGCGAGAGGAACAGGTCTGGGAGCAAACAGGAGAGCTAACCATAGCCACACTTATTTGGGTATATTATCTACTTTCTACAGATATTAACTGGGACACAGAGAAGCTAAACTGCTTACTTGGTGTTCTCAGGGATGCCAGCACTGCGAGCAGTGCTGAAGAACCTGAGCAGCAGTCCCTTTGCTTATCACTGCAGGTTTAATTGTCTTCTTTAGCTCCATTCTCATTGGAAACAGAGTGGGAGCAGTTAAACGCATACATAACCTTTTACAAGGGCAGCGATGTTATTCCTATACGGCATAGTACTAATTACTATGTGCAATATCGCTTGCAAAACGAAATAAGCAATGCTTACCACAAAGTAGCTCTTAGCATGCAGTATTTTCTGATGCTTTGGGGATGACTCCAGTGTAAGAACACAGAAAGGTTTTCCACCTCTAGAAATATTCACCCAGACAGGGTCAATTCTGTCTACTCCCTTTGGATGGGCATGAAAAGCTTGAGACTTCTTTCAGATAATCTCCACAGCAAAGGCCAACTGCCTGCAGTCCTTGTGCCTCTTCTTCTGGTTCCCTGCTGAATGCCTATGTTTTGGTCACAGGTTCTTCAAGGTGACAACCTGCATGGACTCATGGACATCCTATGGCATGAAGACCCAGTGCTGCAACTGCTCCATGGTAACGACCCACAGGCGTATGCTTAATCTAACACATAGGTCAATACGGTGCCTACTCTTATTCCCCTTGGGGAGTGCAGACCATTACAACAGAAGATCAAACATGCTGAAAATATATAATCCACTTGTAGTAAAGTACTGGTGGGATTCATTGCCACTGGTGGGAAAAGAGGCAGACAGTTTTAGATTAGGAAGAAGGAGTTATGCACTTACTTATGCTACTCTGAGCATAAACAGAAAGAAAATAGCATACTTCAAAAGCTGCAGGGGAGACTGTGCTTTCCAATCCTGTTTTCAAGAAGAGCAGCCCTTGGGAAAGGCCATAGTGGATTTTCTCACAGCCAGACTGATCTGTTCCACTTCAGTGGTTGGGATCATCTCACAGAACTGAAGCACTATTAAGGCGAGGGATATGTTGTGCTGCTAACATGGCTCTACGGACACTCTTGCTGGTCTAATGGACCCTAATAAATTCATGGAAGTCCCAAGGTCTGCTAGATGCGGAGCAGAAGCCAGTTTTGCTGCTCGTGCAAAGAAGGGGCTGCACTTCACAAGCTCTCTGCAGAAATACATTAATAATAATCTTCTGCTCTTCTGGAAGCCCCTTATCAACTTACTGTTGCAAGTCTTTAAGGAAGATGCAGGGCTTTAGTTAAGATGGATGATCAAGCCCTTCTGCTGATAAAAACAGCCACATGGGCCATGGTGATTCCCACAGCAATGCCAGCATGCAGAGGTCCCTCCCCCTGACTCCTTCTCCCCACACCTCAGTTGTGGTGGCCTGGTCTCAGACTCCATGCTAAGACAAGTCAAACTCTCCACCAGGAAGAGGCCTCTGGTATGAGTCACTGCCTGGCCCCACAAACTGCTGCACAGACGAGGTGGCACAGGGGAGAGAGGAGCTCTGAGCAGGAGCCACAGTGAGAGGCATGCGTGCAGCCATGTCCATAGGAGGTACTTGCCCTAACATATTCAAGATGAAACAGTTCATTTAGTGACACTGACTCTCTTTACAGCAGCATGCTGCTCTTAGCTGAGGAGGAGATTTTTGTTCTCCTATTACCCAACTAGGACACACCAGGAGGATGGTAAGAAGAGATTAGTTTGTTTACTGCACTGAATAAACCAAAAATGTTGGTTATCCTCCTTATTAGACTCCTGAGGAACTCAGACGAAAGATATTTAGAAGTAAATTGAATTAAGGCCAGAGGCACAAAATCCTGTACCCAGTCATGGGAAACTCCTCCTATTCCTTTCCACTGTAGACAAGGAAAACCCATAAAACATGACTCTCCCCCCAAATCTGGAAGATTCCTACCAGAATGGAAATCATTAAAAGGCAATTACTGGAGACAATGATGAAGAAAATCTGGTCAGTCATCAAGCCAGACAGTGCAATCCACCAGTAGCCTGGTGGTTCCCATTAAGCAGCCCAGGCAGAGGTGGAGGTTACCATCCTCATTGGTGGAATGGGAGCCATGGAGACTTTCGGAGAGGGGCTCGAGCATGCACGCGCGGCGAAGGCAGAGGGAGCGAGCCACCCAGCCTGTGTGTGAGCGACAGAGCCACCCAGCTGGCAGACTTCATCCTGCCTGTCTGAAGACATAATAACCCTGGGAGCAGAGGATGTGATCTCACCCCAAGGGTCCAGGGAAATACAAAACATGGAAAGAAAAAGCAGCGAGACCATCGCGCTTGATTGCAGAGGGCTCCACCCTTGCCCGCCGGACGTTCTCCACTTTCCTGGCTGTTCTGAGAGAGCATGGCAGCAGACGCAAATAGTTATGTTTATATCCAATTGAAAGGGCTTGGGGAGCTAACAATGCCTGGTACGTCGGGGCGAAAGGCAAAAACAAAGCCACGCGAGGAGGAGGGACCATCCTGTGAGATGATATCTAGCTTCGTTTCTTATCTGCCGTAATTACTTCCCCCGCCTTCTGAGCGGGTCGCGGAGAGCCGACCACGCTTGCCCACCTCGCCTGCGGAAGCGAGGGCAGCTGCCCGCTGCGGGCCCAAATCCTGCTGCCGCCGCTCAGAGCTGCTGCACATCGCAGTAACCGCACCAAAAGCTTAGACGGAAGACGACAAATCTCAGGGCCTCTAGGTCAGCAGCTAGATAAATGGGAGCACGTTTTCTCTCTGGAAACTCTATCTCTGGCACCTCCCCTATTTTGCGGTTGTAAAGCTCGCTGGCTGGAACTAAACAAGTCCCGTAGCTTTCTAAGAATACGTGCTCCCGAACACAAAATACTAAACACAGCAGCTGGGTTCAGAAGGATCATGCAGTCTTCTTCATTTTGATCCATTCTCAAATAATATCAGATTTTTGAGGTGGAATGTTTCATAAGTCTCTGCCTCAAATGTTCTCTGCGGTGCCTCCATACAAAATTAAGGAGCATGCAGTGAATTGAATTGTCGTTATCACATTATTTACACAGCTCTACATTTACAAGGCAGAGGCTCTTTGCCCTGGAGAGCTCAGGATGTAATGGTGTAAAAGTCGCTGGGGGACTTGTACTGGTAAAACTACACCGGTATCCCCTTCCCTGCAGCGAATATGCAGCTTGCTCTGACAAAAGAGCACTTTTACTTTAAACTTGCCCTCTGAACAAAACAAACTACACTGATTAAAGGCAGTATTTTTTGTCTATACAAGCTGCACTTGTGGGAGAGTTTTTGCCAATACTGCTCCGCGGGTTATGCGTGCGTGCAATCCTTTCATAGGGCGAGCGTCATTCTGCTGACAAAACCTGAAGCCTAGGCGAAGCCTAAATAAAGCAACTGCAAAAGACAAGAGAAGGAGATGCTGCAGGAGACGGTGCTCACGGGCGCCCGTACACCCACACCAGCTGAGCTCCCAGTGCCAGCAAATGCCCGGCGGCTGCAGGACAGCCCCACGGACAATGGCCCTGCTTCTCCACCTAGCGCACTCAGATCCATGTGAAGCCCTCAGAGATGTCTGAGCTGCCTGGATCTACCCCTGCCAATGTAATCCAGAGCTCCAGGACAACTAGGCACCAGAGGAGGGAAGCTTCTGAACTGGGAAGGCTTTTGTCTGTGCTGAATAGGCCTCCTGTGAGCCAAGAAAGCCATCCTGGGGGAATCTAACCACAGCAGCTACCAGCCATGTTCAGAGGTGTGGCTTGTGGTAGTTATGTCTCTGTAGATTACTATCAGCGTTAAACACTAAGAAATAGCTCTCGGAGAGGACAGCCGTATAACAACCACACGTGTGTGGGGAGAGCAGCGCCAGCTCCTCCCGTCTTTTCATCTGCCCGTCTGGGACCACACGATGCCTCTCCCCTCGCCGCTGCCTGCAGCCTCCCCAGGCTTTCAAAGGCTCCTTTTTACAAGCCTCTCCTGTCAGGGAGAGGCAGATGAGGCTAAAGGGATCTTCACAGCTTAATGGGAAGTAGCATAACAGACATTAAAGCTTGAAGATGTCCCTGCTAGGAGCTGGAGGGTGGCTCTCATACAGAGGAGAAGCAACGGCTGCATTCCTCCCAGCTCTGGGCCACCGCGTGGGCAACAGGGAGCACCGGGCTGTGCACTGCAAGGGCAAGGACGTGGTAATGGTCAGAGGGGACACAGAGAGGCTTGGGCAGACAGAGAGGGCAGAGTGCAGAAGTCGCTTTGCTTGTTTGCTTTTTCATTCTGCTAACCAACACTAGTCCTTGGCTCTTCTTTTCAGACCCTTGCTATCTTCTGCCACTTGCCCACAGGTCCAAGTCACCATGTGGATAGATGCACCCTACTTGCTCCAAGTCCCAGCCTTTTCTCCCTGCTTTTCCAGGCCTTACCTCCCCTGGACTTTCCTGGACTCCTCTATTGCGTTTTCCCATTTGTTTTTTCTCCTTATATTTCTCTCTTCTTCCTTCTCCCGTGTCCCTGACCCACAATCTGCTCTTTCTTTTTGCTTCCCTCAAGATCTCTTCCCTTTTGATCCACCCTCTGTGTGACCCACGCACACCCACATCCTGAGCAAAGCACATTACATCTTCCCTCTCATTTTTCGCTGGCTCCTTCCTTTCCCTGAGAAAGGACCTCCCATTTTGTCCCCCATGCCTCGCTGCCCACTGCGCTTGCTCCCGGTGCGGGGATGCCAGCGGTACCACTGTGCAGCACCCGAGGGCTTCCGTAGCTCAAGGGCACGACAAGAGTGCAAAGTAGTCTCGGTATCAATGTGTCTCGTATGGCATCCTTTACCTGTTCCTGGTGAGGAGAATCAGGGATTATACAGGACTAGAGACAAAAATATTGGGTTTTTTTATACAACCAGCAACAGGACTGGCAGAGACCCCTGCACAAAACCAGTTAACATCAATGCCTCTGGGAGATACCTCTTTGGGACTCTAGAGCAAAGTTCCTCCTCTTGGAGCTCAGCTCAGAGTCTAGCTTACCTCTTGAGGCACGATGATTAAAAATGTATTTCTTCCCCCGAACCATTCTTCTTCGTATGGGGCTTATTTTCTCCCGAGCAAGAGTTCTTTCTCCAGTTGTCTGTGTGCTAGCATTAGTCAGGTTCAACCACACTCAATTACCTGGGCTGAAGAGCAGCCCAAGGTCAGAATCCAACCTTCTCAGTGTCTTCACTTATATGATAAACAGAGGCAAACTGTCTCATTCTCTGACTGGGAGCATCATCTTAAAATCTTAGTATTTTATTATACTGTCAAAGACCTTCTTTTGACTCAAAAGGCTGATAGTTTTTAAAAAGTGAGAATGATTAAAAAAAACTCTGCATGTTAAAAGATACAATTTTCTTTTCCAAACAGCACCACCCTCCAAGCTTCTCTGACTGCAGTTGGAAAGGTTTTTCCTCTCTCTTCCTCTAAAGGAGACAGTGAAAAGGCAGTGCCCTCTTGAAGTTCAGACGTTAATTACCGCGTTAGAATATTTTTCTAAATTACACAGCATGGCCCCAGGAGATAACAGGCACTAAGAGAAGGGAGGGGAGTGGATACCAGCCTACATACTGCACCACAGACTCAGACGTGGGGGGAAGGCAATTAGACAGGGAATATTTATCCTCCCTGCACCACCACCCCGAGGCTTTCAGTTAACAGCAAGTACCATAGGCAGGGAAGTGATGGGACCATGCCAGGATTTTAAACGATGCTGGAACAGAACCATCTCTGCCAACCAGACTGGAAGCAGGAGACACTCCTGCAGAGTAGCAACTGTCTTGCCCTCTGCTAGCCTGCCAGAGCTGCTCCCTGTTGTCTTGGCTGATTCATCCCTACCAGCATCATTAGTCTCGAGGGTCATCAATAAGAACATAAAAATGGCTATCTCAGGTTTGGTCAAAGGCCCACCTAACCCAGTATGCTGGTCCTGGTCATAAGCAGAGCAGGAGACATGCAGTGCCACTCTCCCAAGGTGCTCTACAGCCCCTAAGAGTAACAGCCCTCCACCGCTCCTCCATGAATTGGTCCTGATGGTTTCTGAGCCCTGGCAAACACTTCGCATCCACAGCCTCCTGGAGGAAGGAGTTTTGCAGTTTAATTATACTCTCTGTGAAGAACTACTTCCTCACGTTTGCTTTGAGGCTGCATCCTGACAGTCTTGCTTGGCGCAGCTGAGGGTGCCAGGAGCTGGCCAATGTCGCAGAGAGGCTGCTATCATCTCTGCAAAGTTAGAGATCGGGGGGGGGAAACCCCACAACTGGGGGAAGGCAAATGTTATACACATCTTCAGAAGAGGCCATAAGTACAACTTGGGGAAATATATGCCTGTCAGCCTCACTTCCCTTCTCATGGGAAAATCACGGAGCAAGTCCTCTTGGAACACCTTTCTGGGCATAAGTGGTGGTGGTGACTGGGAGCAGTCACTATTTACCTAGGGTAAATTATGCCTGATTAACTTGACCACCTTCTATGGTCTTATGGATGAGTGGAGAGCAGTGGATGTCATTTACCTTGACCTACCAAGGCATTTGACACTGTCTCCCACAATATGCTTATATCTAAGGTAGGATATTATGGTAGATGGTGGGTTTAAAAGATTGTTTGGATGGTTGGGCTCAGAAGGTTGTAGTTACTAGGTTGTAGTCTTCTGGTACAGTAACTGGACCAGTAACAAGAAGAGAATCCAAGTGGTCTATTCTGGGACATGTCTTGTTAAACATCCTTACCAACAACACAGAGGAGGTGAGGAGTGCACTCTCATCAAGTCTGCAGATGACACCCAGCTGGGTGGGGACCAGTCAATATGCTCAAGGACAGGGCTGACACCCAGAGGAATGAGTCAACAGGAACCTTAAGAAATTCAACAAGGACAAATGCCAAGTCCTGCACCTGAGAAGAATGAACCTCTTGCAGTGATCCAGGCTGAGCGCTGCCTGGCTGGGGAGTAGCTCTGCTGAAAATGCCCTGGCAGTCTTGGCAGACACAAACTGGGCTTGACCTAGGCACGTGCCCTGGCAGCAAAGGCAGCTAGCAGCATCATGGACTGTCTGAACAGGAGCATAGCTGGTGGGTCAAGGGAAGTGATTAGCCCTCTTTTCTCAGGACTCATTAGAGCACATCTTGACACTGCATCCAGTTTTGGGCCTCCAGATACGAGAACAGATTGATTAACCAGAGCAAACTCAGCAGAGGGCCACTGAGACGGCTAGGGAGCTGAAGCACTTGCTCTTTGAGAAGGGGCTGACAGAATGCGGTTTGTTTGCCCTGGAGAAGAGAAGGCTTCAGCAGGACCTAAGAGCAGCTTTTCCGTACCTCTAAGAGGTTATGAAGATGGAGCCAGGCAGTTCACAGTGGTGCAGTATGGGAGGACTGGAGGCAATGGGCATGAAATGAACTGAGCAAGGTTCAGATTGGGTATGGGGAAAATCTTTTTCATCAAGAGGAAAGCAAAGCAGATTGCCCAGAAAAGTTGTTACATTTCCTTTACTAGAGGTTTTTAAGACCCAACTAGATCAAGCTTTGAGTAACCTGGCGTCTGACTGCATAGTGGACCCTGGTTGGAGCAGAAGGTTGGACTAGGGACCTCATGGGGTCCCTTTCAAGTTGAATCATCCTCTGGTCTTATATCTGCTCATTTTCCTACCATGAGGAACCATAACGAAGCACTCACTCTCCAAACAATGACTGAAGAAGAGGATCTAGAAAGTGAAGGACTGCCCAAGAACAAGGGCAAAGGGACTTCTGGCAGTGTCAAAAGAGTAAGGTCCTTAAAACCTCCCTCTGGAGCAGCTTCTTAGGTAAATTATGGGAGTCTCTAGGAAGGTGAGAGGCTGGAAGGGAGCTAGGAGTCCCTGGTGGGAGCAGGACCTGGTCTCATATGGCAATGGCAGCTACAGGATGCACCAGGTGTGGGGGATCAGGGATCTGCACCCTCCAGCTCTCCACCTCTTCCCAGAGCAGAGGCACAGTGAAGTCCTGGGATCATATGGTGAAGAAGAGGCAGGAATAAGGGGCAAGATAGGGTCAGGATGGGGGGGGGAGGAGAGGCGGGTAGAGCCCACATTGTGATGCTCATGCTGTGGCTTGGGGCCCTTGTGGGGCCCCGATTGGCAAGGTGCCTTGCTGGACTGTGGTAACATCCCTGCCTGCCATCTCTCAAGCTTTAGGATTTGCTAGCCATTTTTTTTTTTTTTTTTTTAACCTCCTTGCTCTGCTGCCACAGGCAACTCATGTTACCTGGATGTAAAGCCAAGTCTGACTGCTGAGTGGCATCATAAAAATGAACAAATACATCCAAAGCAGCACTTGACATCAGAGCCACCTTGGCTCAAACCGGCTCTTCCTGGCAAAGGGCTAGCAAGAAGGTGGCAGCTCCCAGACCCAGGGAAACCTCCTAGCTTGGCCTCTGAACAACATCCATAGAGGATGAGATAGACTCAGAAGAGGAGTCAAACCCATTGACACCACCGATTTGTCCCTATTTCAGCACAGTATGGCAGTGGCTCTAAGCCGGTTACAGCCCCTTCCCAGTGGGCCTCGGCCATTGCCTGCCATCACCAAGATCTGTGTCAAGTCCCTCAGGACCGAATGCTCCTCTTCCATGGAGGCGATCCATGCGTACTGGGGAAATGAAGTGGGACAGGCAGTGGGTTGGGTTGACCTATGCCAACACCATCTATCTAAACAGAGTGCATGCAGTTGTAGGCAGCACAGAGCTAGCTGAAGAACAGCTAGCTCAAACTAAGCTTAGGGAAGAGCTAGAAAAACCAGGAACAACAATAATCAGTTAATAATAGATGGCATATAGCATTATCATCCCTACTTCTGTAGCAGTAGTGGGATATCTGCTACACCAGGCACAAGGCGTTGGAATGCCCCTGCCCCACTGATGGTTCAGCTAACTTTGCTGGTCCTTGATCTTAGCCTATTTTCTCCTCCTATTTACTCACTCTGTTGAAGGGCCACAAAAATAGAAGAAATATGAGTGTGCAGGAACAACTGAAGTCTCTTGGTTACTCTCATTTTCAACTGTTTTTTGAGGACATGCAAACTGAAGTATGCGGGCCAAGGATGGGCACTGATGCTGAAAAGCCAGCTGAGTTTTATAGTACTGTTGAATGCAGCCCTCAGCATTTGGTCACAGCACAGTGCCTTCAGAGTGGCAAGGATGTTAACAAGCTAACTCCATTTCATCCTGGAGGGGGGAGAAGGAGATTTACAGGGACAAATTTGACATGGCTATGTCAATTAAAATGAGGGCACAGTTGAGTACACATGACTCCAGGGCTGGGAGAACACAATGGGACACCCCTCTTGCTTAGACCATCAAGAAAGGGAGCCAGGGCAATTTCCTAGAAGCACTAAAAGTCTTTTCGTTGAGCCAAATAAGTTCAGCAAGGACCAGAGTCCTGGAAGATCTCACCAGTGGTGTGGACTGCAGTTCTGTGCAAGGAGGTCCAAGCTGGAGTGGCTTCCCGGAACCGGGCAGACAAGGGCTAGGCCTGCTATGCTCAAACTGAAAGGCCACATGCCCCCAAGGGAATGCCTTTCCCAAGGAACAATGCCCTTTTCCATGTCACTCTGGATTCCCCAAAGCTTAGAGCAAACAGGAGGAAAGCTCTTTTTCATCTATATTTAACTTTTCTTTGTTATTCTTTTCCCATACTTCCGAGATTTGAAGGTTGTGATACTCCTCTGGTTTGCAGAGACTCTCTCCTCTGCATTCAGTGCCCTCCTTAAAAAGCACTCCTTTCCATAACCCCCAGCTGTCAGCAATAACAATCTTTGGATTGGATTTGGGTGTCCTAATTTCCTTGTCCAACTTAAACTACATATTCTTCCAAGCAGCAAATGTGTTTCAGTCTAAAGTGCCAAATAAGTTCACTGTGCAGTGTAAAACTGCTTCTAACCAGGGCTGGATCCACTTTCTACTTCTCCTGGCAAACCGTATCTTTGCCAAAAATCCCACTTTCGACCCCTTTATCTTTTTGTGAATACATGTCCCATCCTGCCTACACACCATTCATCCCAAAACCTCAGAAGGGCTTTGAAAATTAAATATTTTAACTCTTGGGCTCTGGTTTCTGCAGCTGGAGACTCTGAACTTGGGCCCCCTCCTGTGTCAGGTAGGGGGTCACCTTTCTGCAAAGGGGTATAGCCATTCCCTTGGCTTCTGAAATGCTACCCAAGTGAAGCTACAGATGTGATCCAAATTTCCTTTGCTATGAGTAAAAATCCACTCCCATGCCTGACAAAGTGCAACGGTCTGTCCAGTTCCCAAAGGACATGCTTCATTCAGCCTGTGATGAATTCTTGTTCGACTAACCAACAAACCTGAGCATTTATCACTCCAGCGTAGCCTGAAATGAACTTCTGTTTTGATTCTTCAGTCTGGCCACTGAACCACAAAACCAATCCATCCACACCACTCTTTCCGAACAATAAATTACACCAGCCTTGCTGCCCAGCACCCCAGTCGCGTTCCTGGCGCCTGTCCCTACCTCGCTTCACCTTTCCTAAGGTCAACCTCCCCCCTGAGTCCAAGCAAGACAGAGCTGACATGCAGCAAAAACCAGGGCTTACTCATCGCCTTCCCTTACACAGCAGCTTCCCTTGCTGCAAGGAAGGCCACCGTGGTGACCTCCGAGTCCTCCTCAGCAGGCAACTGCGAGCCGGTTCCACCCAGCACCAAGGGCTTCATTTGCCGTGTTCGCTTCCTCCCAGCGGCCCACTCGAGTTCAGCCCCAGCAGTTACAGGAGATGTTAATAAGCCTTTACAGGGGAGGAGAGGAAAGGAGCCCGGCAGAGGAAGCCTTGCTGGGGGAAGGGAAGAGACATTCCTGCCTCAGTCATCATGCAACTTTCCCCTTCCTCTTGCCCACTCCCTTGCTGACCTTTGGCAGAGTCTGCCAAAGCTATAAAGGAAAAGGAGGAGGAAAAAAAAGACAAACTAAAAAGCAAGACAAGCTGAAAGGACAGCCAGAGACAGAGATGTTATCCCACCTCTAATAATGATTTATTGTCAAAGGATGGGTGGATGGAGGCAGAGAGAGCTAAGTGCACACTTTTGAAGGCAGTAGAGAGGATTTGCTGTGGGACATCCAAGGAGGTAAAGTTAGGAGACCCAGAGATGTGCATACACACACAGTGAATAGCAGGAAAGAGAGAAAAAAAAAAACTACGATGAGAGCTGCTAAACTACGCAAACCTGTCCTGAGGCAAGTTGAGGAATTCCCGTGGCTGTCGGTCACTCCCAAACGAGACAGGCCACAAGGACACATAGTCCTGACCCAGCAGGCAGGGGAGGAGATACCAGCCCACTTCACACATTTCAAAGCTCATCAAGGGTTTTAAATGTGATAAATGTCTAAATACTCCAGCCAGCTCTGAAGATAAATCTCAGTTCCTACAGTACTATGCTGGGTTTTAACATACCTGGATGAGGAGGGAGTGACATCAAGAGCTCATCTCATCTGCCTCCCTGATCCCAGCAGTATCACTCAGCTCCTCCTTGCAGCACCATTTAAGTATGCACCAAACGCATACTAAGGAGGGCCTCAAGCTGCCTAGGCCCTAAATATGAAGTTTATGCAGCTAAATGAGACAAATGAAATTGATGGAGACGCTGCAATTTAAATTATGGTGGTGGTCTTTTCTGGATAGGAATAGTCTAATAGCCAAAAGGGACAGTCCTGCCTCCCCTTCCTTCTTCCTCTTCTCCCAGTTGCCTGTTCCTCTCTTGCATTGACTTGAGTACTTAGCTGATCTTCTGTTGTACCAGTCCAACTCAGTGAAGGAGCAGAGCATTAACCCAGTGAGCTCCCCATCCCTGCTGATTCAGTGAGACTGAATGAGCTCCCGCCAGGCTGAAGAGGGGCCGTGCTGAGAGACGAGGAGTGAAGGATGCAGAAGTGCAACTGCCTCTTTCAACACTGAACAATTAGAAAGTTTCCACTGTCTTGTGGAGCATCTGGTGGGGCTGGACTGCAAGAACATTCCTGTCCTCTCTTGGGTGCAGAAAGAGCTAAAGGCCATCCCCTAGACTGTTCCTGCCAAACACCTCTAACCCCAGAAGATTCAAGCTACTACTGCTCCTGAGCCACAGGGAAGCGTTAGACTCTGCCCCAAAGAACCAACCTGCCAGGAGTTCCCAACATAGTTTATATTTTGTGTGTAAAGAATCCACTAGAGCTTGCACTAGCCATTGAATTTTCAAATATAAATCCAGACTATTGCTATATTGTTGGCTCAGTTCTGGCAACTGTTTTAAAATTTGCCATTTATCATTGATGACAAATAGCTAGTCTCATTCCCATAGGTTGGCCCAGTGAGACAGGATTAGCTGACAGCAGTAAAAAACAGCACCAATGTGAAAACCCAACCTAGAGCCATTGAATGGAAACAGTCTGAGTCAAGGTCACAGCGCCACAGAGCAGGACAGTCATGGATCAATCATCTCAGGGCAGGACAGCTGGAAGGGCTCACCAACATCGGCTAAGCTCTAGAGTCTTATTCTCTAAGAAGCAAAACCATTTAGACAGAGTTATCCTGGTCAGGAATTGAGATGTTCTTTTAAGAAGCAAATTCATGCACAACCCCTTGATGTAATTGAAGTTTTTTTAATGGGGCTTTCCTGGAGCAAAAAATATTAGTAATATGAAAAATTCATTTGCTGCTGTCCACATGTCCTTCCATGTGTCTTCAGATTGCTATGCAGTCCCCATGTCCTAGCACGATGACAGGGAGGGAACAGGATGTCACGGAGGTTAGACAGGAGTGGGCAGAGAGAAACTGTGGGAGAACTAGGCCTGGATTTTGTCATGACTTTGATGGGAAGTTGAGGGGAATGGGGACTTTGTTAGGAGCCAAGATCTTCCCAGTGAGGTGACACATACTGCTGTGGGTAGAGATTTTGGAGAAGTTATGCTATTCTTAGCCTCTCTTTCCTCTCCTGGATATTTGCGCCTAGACAAGATTCCCAGAGACTTCTTCATTGTTACAGTCACTGTCTGTGAACTCTACTCACAGTATTACTGTGAAGACAAAATGTTTATAATGTGTTTGTATTCAGATAAAACTTTCCATGTGTGTAAAAAGTCATTACTAGCAGTTCTTTCCTCTCTCCCTCTCCTTACCCAAGGTCTAGGGCAGAACTTATTTTGCAGCAAGCTATTTATGGCCCAACAGAAACACTACTGACAATTTGAGATTCACTGCTCCATTTCTGGGTGACACGATAGATTTTTCTAAGAAAGTCTTCTACAGTCAGCAGCAGCAGACAAACATCTTTAAGACAATGGTGAAAATTTCTCTCTCATTCTTTTGAGCATTAACACATCAGTTTCACTTTATATTTGTCCCCATCTAGGTTTCTACCACCAGCCTTAACCATGTTCACCATCATCAGGAGAATTTCAGTGACTGAACTCCTACCTTACTGCCAAGGCTAGGTTTCTACTGCACTAGGCTGGGAGAAATGCCATCTGGGACCTTCCCCCTCTGTCTCTAAGCCATTGCATTTCATTTATTTCTCTCCTCCCTTCAGCCTGTTTTGCCTATTCAGACTGTAAACTCTTCCGGGCATAGACTTCTTCTCTGACAAACCACACTGTGTTGGTAGAATGCCTAACAAAAAGATGTCCATCCTTTTCTTCCTGGACACCTCTTTCCTCTGGAAAATGGGATGTTCAGCTATCTTGGACAGTTAGAGGTTGGCCTCACCTACTTTTAATAACCATGATGCTCTCTTGGTAGGGATTTTTTGTAACGTTGGGATTTGCAAATCCAATCTCGAACAAAGGTGTCTTGGAAGAAGTGTTTTTAACTAGTAAAATCACAACAAGCAGGAAAAGCCAACTGTTCACACAGACATAGGTACTCTCAGGGTGAGAAGCATTCATATTCATACAGCAAGTATCAAGAAACCATTATGGTAACTCAGCAGCTTGGTCAACAGGTGGATAAGGAAAACCTTTGAAGGCATTACCTACCTCCCTGAGGCAGGTATAAATGGGACAGACAAGGACTCGAAAGGGCTCTCCGGTGCTGCTCCTCATGGTGCCGAAGACTTCGCAGAGGAAGGTGATGAAGCCTAGCCAGCGCTCCACATCCCGCTGCTGCAACTCCTCCCGCATGGTGAAATCCTTCTGCAAGAGAGACAGACAACAGGCTGCATCAGCAAAACCGCACTGCCACAGGAGAGGCGACAGCTGTCTAGAGAGAGAATTAAGAGGAAATTGAAATGCAGGGTGGGGGGAGGAAGAGAGACAGACTGACTCTTTAGTAACAAACATGGAGATTACTCAATGCAAGCAGAGTGGTTGGAATTTCAACACTGCAAAGCCACCATAAAGAAGGTACTGTAGAAATAATACCAACCTCTACAATAACTGTCATGATCCAAGATAGAGATGGCTTCCCCAGTGTCCTGCCCTCCCCCACCTTTAACAGACTTGAGTGGTCTCATGCAGACTTGAGTGGACATGCAGAAAAAAAAAAATCCAAACCAAAACAGAAAACCCACAACAGCTGAAACATAAGAGGAACATAATGAATACAAGTGGCCCAGCTGGGCTTGGCGGACACCAGCTGAGCCTGCCCATGCCCTTCACCTCCTTTATCTTCAGGAGAGGTAGTGCTGACCATGTGCCAAGTCTGGAGCTTCCCAGTGCCCCCGTCTGCTCTCTCTGGGAGTCTCATAAGATTACAGCAGGAGGCTGGCTCCCTGCCCAGCCAGAAGAGGATCAGGGGAGCACAGAGTTGGCATTAAAAGGTCACCTTGCTCCTGAGCTGCATGGTTGCCATGACCAAGGATTATGAGAATGACGTGATCTATGGAGCAACATCAGGATGAAGAAGTGCAGAGAGATGGTTGCCTCCCCAGTCTTCCAATCACAGAGAAAAACAGAAAGGGGTTCCAAAAGCAGGATATAAAAACACATCTGTATGACAAAGACCAAGAGGGAACAGAAAACCAGATAAGAACTCTTCTAGATGAAACACTGTTGACTGTGATGGCACAAGGCAGCGTGTGTTGTGCTCAGAGCTAAGAGCAAGCGCTTCCCTGACCTCTCAGTGATGCTATAGGAGCTTCCAGCAAGATGTCTCACATGACCTTGCTTGTCTGTCTCCATAGTAACCTTTCCTTGTTGTTAAAAATTAGTAGATATTATGTAGGGGAAAATTAGAGAACAAGACAAGTTCATGCTCTACAGTGTGTGTTCCCAACATGGGTTGCGCAACATGCTAAATCCACCAACTAAATATCTTATCTTTTTCATCTCAGTTTATTCTTGCTGCCTGAGACAAAGACGTTGCCTCTCCTAAAGCCCCAATCTGCAGCTGCACTCTGCAGAGTCAGAGAGATATAAAAGCCACTACACAAAGGATCACAGTCATGCCCCAAACGACACATGGGAGATGCTTCTTTTGAAGCAAAGGTAAGTAAACCAGCTACTAAAGAAGGCAACGCCAAAGCTCAGTGATAATTTTCATGACACAATTGTATGCACAGAAGATCCAAGAAAGAAGTTATGTTTCACTAAAAAAGGGAAAAAAAGAAAAGTATTTGCATATGCAGAAAAAAGACTTGTAAAATAGCTGAGCCACTTATTAACCAAAGAGTGATGACTAATTCCTCCCTACACCCATTTCCATAAGGCAATTGCCCAACTATATCTGCGAATCTGAAATAAACCTGCAGCCAAATACTGCTGGGTCTTTTTACATTTTCTGGGGGAGGCTGCAGAGTTCTTCCTTTCCTTACTAAGCCAGTCCCAGGGTGGTGATGGAGGAGAGAATTAGTTGTCAGCTCAGGTTAAAAAAAAATTAAGTTACCTGTTCTGCACTATTCACTCAACTTTTTTTTTTTTTTTTTTTTTTGCATTAAAAGAAAAAAAAAAGAAAAGAAAAGAAAAAACAACTCCCAAACAACAAAAAGAATTGGAGAAATGTCCTTCTAACCACTGAGCAACTAAAAAACCCCAAATATCCAATTGCTTGAGGGAAGGGTCTCATCCTCCCTTTTCCAGAGGGAGGGCCTCAACCTCTCCGGGCTTTCGTGCTCACCACGGTCACAGCCCCATGGATGCTGCACTTGTGCCCTCCGTGGCCTAACCTCACGCCCCGACGTACCTCGCTCCAGCCCCATGATGCCCTGTGCCATCCTCTTCTCCACCTCCAGCACTGAAGGCTCCCTTACAAACCCCAGTTTCCTGCCTGGAAATGTTTGCTGACGCACTGCTGTTTCCTGCAGGGGACCACATCAATCCGCTCCGAAAGCCGTTTAATGTTTCAGGATTGCCAGAGCACGCTGGGAAATTCTTCGCTGCTCGGGATAACCACATGAACTCTGGCACTGCACGTTACACAGACGAGCCAAAAACAGCCTCATGCAAGCGGAGAAGAAAAAAAGTGTATATATACATATCCCCTGCGGATTTGCTTGGAGAGATCCAGCGGGTCGACACACAAACTACATTCTGTGTTTTTAAACTTCCTTAAGTAGGCAGTCCTTCTGTCATCCCTAAAAGCTATCAGAAACCAGTCAGGCTGGGATACCTTGCAGTTTAAGTATGAGATTTATGTTTTGATTATGTCCGGAGAGATGGGTTTGTTGCCAGCTCAAACACTTCAAGCAGAAAATACACCTCTCCTTATTTACTGCTGGCAGAGTGCTGCCACCTGCAATAGGTAATTCATGGCTGATTACTGGGAAACCAAGGGGGAAAAAATAAAACACATTGCAGGAAACTTTACATTTCTTCTTCCAACACTGCCCTACTTCAGTCTTGCAAAGAAAATCTTCTGAAGTGTCAGAGAAACAAATATCTGCCCTGCCCGAGATCCAACCTGTCTGTTGCTGAACCAAAGTATCTGCAATCATTGGCCAACTGCTTGGAATGGAAAAAAGCTTTTCTGTATCAGAGATGTGCCTTTTTTTTTGATGATGACCAGAGAGACCAAATTATGCAAGTCTTAGCAGAGCTGTTCTGGGATAACAGCTGTAAGGCCATAGGGTGGGAGACCTGGAGACTGTTCTTCAACATTAAGCCTGGACCTCCCTCCCTGCCCATCACAGCAGAGAAAAGAGCTTAAAAACACTGCAAGACACCAAAGGTTTCCTTGGGCTGTATCAAGTCTGCTTGATATCTCTTGCCCCCATGCATCAGCAGGAAAAGCCTTCCCCAGAGGATCCTGCTGCTCTGCAGCAATGGCATTTCATCCTGTCCTGCTGGTCCAGCTCCACAACCTACTCGATTTTCTGGCATTAGAGGTGTCCCAAGCTCTTCTGCAGGAGCTGGCTGACCCGGCACTGATACTGAATTTTTAGGGAAGCAGGAATTTAGCCGAGGTTGCTGCATTCCCCAGGATGGTCCAACCCACCACTTTTCCAGTGCTTGTGCAATTGTAACATCTGAGCAGGTCCAGGGACAACCATCAGGCCCACCTCTGCTGCTGTCTGTAACCAAGCTCTCTCCAGCCCTTTGCACTGTGGTGGCTAGCATAGAATGTGTCCAGGTTTCACACTACGGCACTACATGGGCGATGCTACCCAGCAGAGACCTCAAAGTTCACTGCTCCTAACTTTGGTGCTGAGAAAGGGAAAAACTCCAGTGGGGATGTGTCAATGAAGTCTGGGAGATGGAGACAATCTTCTGGTGTTTGAAACTAGAAGATGGCATACCACAGCAGCTGCACGGTCATCCAGTGCCCTGGGCAGCCCTGTGCCTGTGAGGCTGGCATCCCAGCCCATTTTGACTCAGAACAGGAGACTGCTGTAATAACCACCTTGCTTCAGCTGTGGCCTCAGCTTGGGCAAAATTTTACTTGCACCTGTGGAGTAACTCCCTCAGAGCAGAAGGAAATAGCTCACATTTACTTTTCAGCAACCAAGCCAAACTTGCTCCAGTCTCAGGCAGGTGTGTCTGTGTGGATGTTCCCACAGTGGCAGCAGCTCCTCTGGGTGACCCTGCTGAGTAGGGACTAGATGATCTCCGGAGGTCCCTTCCAACCTTACTGATCTCAACAGCTTTAAAAGGTGGCCCTCACATCTCTTCTTTTGCAAGGTTAAAGACAAGACACCTGCAACTTCTCCTCTTTTGCCTCCTTTCAGCACAGCCCACCCCTTTTCTAATCAATAGCTAAGCTAGATTAATGGTATGCTAAGACACATTACACACACTAACTGCTCCTGCACACATGCATGCACATACTCATGCAATTTGTGAAATTATGGAAAGAAAGGAAAAAAAAAGTGCTCTTTCTTGCTTCAGTCCCGACTGAAGTGTGCGCCTGTACACAGTGCTTTTTGAAAACACTCGTGCAACTTTAACATTAGCATTCCTAGTAAGGAAAAAAACCCCTCATGCCCAATTCCGTCCCTTCTCACTTCTTCGTGGCAACACAATAAATCCAGACGAGAGTCCAGGTTTTGGCCAAGTCACCTTTCAGTTGTAAAAGCAGTATAGCCCTTTAACAACTAGTTTCTACTGCACTAAAAAAGGGGCCTGGGTAACAGGGCATTGCACCCTTTTACAAGTAGCAGAACAAGATGTCTCAGCTCTGTTGGGGGGGGGGGTGAGGGGGGAAGCGCAAAAAAGACTATGACAAGATGTCCCAGCCCCAAGAACCCAGAGTCCTGGGACCTTCCCAGACCCTGGAGCGAACCTGTTGACCCAGGGCTTTTGCCAAATGCCCTGCTGAGGATTATCTCTGTGTAGCAATGGTCACCCACTGCTGGGCAGGAGAAACCTAGCCCAAATTCCATGAGTGCTAGTTTTGTTGAGTGCATTTATTTGTAGCAAATTATTTACTTGACTCCATCCATTGCCGAAGAAAGCACACTTAGTATTTTAGTGACATGTCATGTCTGAACAACTTTGTTTAATGCAACAACATGCATCCACCCAGTGTCCCAGAACACTTTCCCCTGCTAAATAATAAATAATACCCAAGATGGAAATCTCAGCAGGGCAGACTGGAGAAAGCATTCTGCCAGCAGATCTAGGATGAAGGCAATCTCAAGGAGCAGATACAGCACAGGAAGACTATTTCAGGCTGCATTAGTACTACACTCATGCCACTGCTCTGGGTAAAAGTGGGGAAAAGTCTTGCTGTAAAAGCCATTAGCAGACAGCCTCTGCATCTGGTTAGACAACTGGGCTCTACTCCTGTCTTTGGCTGAGTAACAGTTACTGCACCCTTGTGGTGTCCTGATGCCTCCCTCTGTTAAAGCACGGTGATACCAATTTCTTTGACGCAGTAGGAAAAGTACCATATAGGTACATTTTTCAGCCCTGCTTGCCTACAGTCAAGACTCAACCCCCCGGGACCTGAACATCAGGGAAAGCTGAACTTGTAATGCCTGGGGTCTCTCTTCAAAGCATCCCAGAGATGCATCCTTCTGCCACACACATGGTAGTGCTGAGGATGGTTTCACAGCAGGCAGGAGGGAAGTAGCACCGGGAGCTCTGGGCTCAAGTTTAGCCTTAGGGCAGTAGGATTCACTAGTACAACAGCACACAGATGGGCAAGCAGACACAAACGTCACCCAGAGAGAAGCTGTCTCACCTCACTTTGGGTGCCCGCATTGCAGACATTTCCTTCCGAGCAGTCTGACAATACTGCCATTGTAATCAACAGCGATCTAGTTGATTTGGCCAACGGAGTTAAGGATGTGATTCATCTGACCAAATGTAGGCTGTGTGAGTCAAGATGGATTGCACCCTTGACTCTGACAGTACTGGTTAGCTCCCCATGAAGAGTGATGAGGATGACCTGAATTACGGACACCAAGAGTTAGCTGGAGGAATCCCACCCAAAGACAGAAGATCAGTACTAAGCTAGCATTTCAAAAACAGTGAGTCAGTGGGTCACAGCCCAAAACAACTGTATTATTTGCACTATAAGAATGCTTCTAGCAGGACTGGTGACCCAAAGGACTAGGCACAAGGTGCAGAGCAATTCAATTGTTTCCCCCAAAAGTTCGCAACCAAAACAAAGCCAGATCAAGAGGTGGGAGAGGTGAAGAGCTATCAAACAGCAAAGAGCAGGCCAGTGACAGACTAGAGAAGAAAATCCCTGCCCCAACTGCCCTGCACAGCCATGTCCAATAGTCATGTCCTATAGGCTGCTGATCCTGTAGCTTATGAGCCATGCCGGAAGAATGACCTGCAGATCTCTGGATCACAAATGCAAAGCAGAACAGAATATTTCAAGTGGCTGAAGCACACAAAGAAACAAGATGTCATGGCCACTGCCCTGCCCAGTGATCTTTATATCTGCTCTGGAAATGCCTCACACAATTATATAAAAATAACCTGTGGATTGGCTTGCCCCATGCTTACAATGTGATGCCAGTGCAGTAAGCAAGTTATTTTTCATCAGTTCGATCATATTTTTAAACATGAACTTTATTACTAATTTGGGAGTGCCCTAGCCTATAGATAATCTGAGCATGTTTATTGGATGACCTGCCTCTAGTGCTTTTAGTTTAAAATAAAATGTATTTATACCAGGTAGGAAGGTTGACCTCACCTCATTGCCTGGTTTAGGAAAATAGTTCATTATAAAATGATGTAGCAAGAGGTGGGGATGCTGATGGGATCTTTGGAGAGGTCTCAGACAGGAGATGACTAGGGCACAAACCAGAAGGTAGGATTCCAAGCACTTCATCATGTGATCATCACACAAAGCCACAGCATATAGGTATTCAAGGGGCTGGAAAGCAGAAGCAGAGATACCCCTCTCATGCACTCCAAAGCCTGTGCTAAGAGGTCACCTCAGCTCACACTCTGGAAGAGAGCTCCTTGTGCCTGTGTTAGGGGTGGCCCATGCTCCTGTTCCACAGTATGGATGAAATCTGGACACAGCTTAGCCCACCATGTAGCATCCCAAATTTGACCCTTTGAGCTTGACAAGGTCTTCTCAAGCTACTGCTAAGCTCTGCCAGCAACAGGAATAGAAAATACCAGTGTCTTGGGGCTCTCCAGTCTTGCAACCCTGTCAAACTCTACTCCTCAACTCCCAGCATAGATGCAACTTGTGTAACACTTCTCGGCCCAGACAAGAGGTTTCTTAAATATCAGGATCAAATTAAAATCTGAGAGGACTATCTTCTCCACAGGAAAAAAGAGATCCCTCTTTTCCTCTACGTTATTTTTCAGGAAGAGTCAGGCAAGAGGAGAAGCAATATTGCATTTTGACCATAGGATCTAAGCCCTCACTCCAGCTCAGATAGCTGCAGCAGAAATTCATCCCCTGGGAGTTTGCCACTCTTTTAAAGACAGCTCCCAAATAACTCTACCCCAAATCTGGGCCCACCAACTCATGGCTGACAATGTCAACAGTAAGTTAGAGGGCAAAATAAAATGATAAAAGGATAAAAATGAGGCTAATTTAAGCATCATCACTTTCTCATGGAGGAGGAAGAATTACATATTTGGGCTTGTTGCTCTGTAAACATAGGGCTCTTCTTGACAATGACTAAACAGCAGAGCTGCCAGGAGGCAGGAATTACTGAGTCAGAAACACTGCAAAATACATATATAATGCTTAGATATCACAGAGATAGCACAGCGCCTCTCAGCTTTTTAGGTAGTGCCTAATTCCTTGATCTTACTGGCAAGTTCTACAAAAGGTTGAAACCTTAAATGGTTCTTTGGAAAGGGCTTGCAACATATAAAACAGCTCAGGAGAGCTGCAGGATACCAGCCGGGACAGCGCAGACCTATGTTGCTCTTCTTCCCCCCAGTTACACTTACAGACACGCCTTGCGGAGCTTCTGCTCATGAAAACATCTCCTCACAAAATCCTCACCAAAATGACTATGACAAATGACACTGTGTACTTAATATCACTGCCTTACTCTCTAGGACTTGGATTTTTTAAAATAGTAGCACTTCGGTCCCAGCTTGGATCAGCCTCTGGAGCCAAGCCTTGCTTCATGGTGAATGTAGTCCAGTTAGACAAGCAGTTCCATTACCACAAGCTTGTAGATGATGTTCAGGAGCTGCTCAAGAAATCTGTGGCAGCAGAAGGGATTGATCAAGTATCTCCTAAAGCAATGGCTTATACTTGGGCAGTGCCTTAGTTAGGTGGAATGTAAAGTGGCCATCAGACCACATCAGCTCCAGCCTCAAGGCAGGCATGTACCACTCCTTGTGGCCCTGCTGAGGATCAAAACATGCTACATCCTGCTGCCCAGTATGCCACAGACACCCCTGCAGACTAAGGATGGACTCAAGATGGACCAAGGTGGTTGAATCCTGCTGGCTTTGGAGAGTTACCATGACCTGTAGAGCTTAGGCAATCCTGGTAACATGGCATGCTGGAAGCTCATGGTATCTTTTGGGGCAAGATCTACCCTTCTAACAGAAATCAGAGCAAATTACGCCCTCATGCTGGAAGTGCCATTGCCATGATAGGGATCAGTTTTCAAACCCTGCCTCATTCACAAGGCTTGCTCAAACCAAAAGGAACCGCTGCCCACATAACTGACCACAAATCAACATGAAGATTGCAACAGCAACAGTGGACCAGGGGATTCTGGTTCAAATCACAGAAGCAGCAAGGTTGGCAGACACCTCTGGAGATCATCTGGTCCAAACTTATACTCAAGCAGGTTGCCCAGGACCACATCCAACTTGCTTTTGAATATCTCCAAGGTTGGAGATATGGCAAAAAAAGACTCTGGAGGAGACCATGTGTAGCAATGCTATCAAGACTGTTGCCTGCCTGGGTCTCACTGGGCATCTCCAAAGCAGAGCTACCACCAAGCTGATAACTTCCACAGAAATGCCATATTCCATATGGATACAAACAGCACAGCAAAGGAGTTTTTTTATAAACTTCTGGAAAACTGTGGACATGACTAAGGAGCAGGAAGGCCTTAATTTTCTTGTTCTTTATAAACATCCCTCCAAACATTCACATACCTGCCAGGAGAGGAGGAAGAGGGAGGTGCCACTCACTTGGATGGGTAAGCACTGTGCTGACAGCCTCCCCACCCTTCACTGTCTGCCCTCAGATTGTGAAATCCAGACATGGTAAGGGTCATGACATCATTTTAAGAGCAGGAGGGTTCATCAGGTGGAACCAGCTATCCTTCTGTGGGCTCCAAGAGGGGCTCTTCTCCTCCAAGGAGGATCAGATTCTCTGCCTGAATCTGTTCACACTCCAACCTGTACTGTGTGAGGACCACCACACTCCCTGTAGTAATCAGCTGGCCTGATGACAGCATACCATGTTCCCCCTGGTGATCATCTCCCTGTAGGAGGTGGCTGTAACCTGCCAGGGAAGAGTATACTCCTTCAGCTCCCTGCTTTTCAAGTTAGTCATCAAGAGAGAAGCTGAGATTTGAATAGTTTATTTGCAGACCCAGCCATAACTCTTGCAACAGTGGATGGATTTTCTATCCTTAGTTTGGCAGGGGCTGAGTGCCCACGATGAGTCATATTGAAATCCCAGGCTCTGGACTCCACCACACCATCCCTTTCCATGCTATTTCAGCACAGGCACAAAACAAAAAGCAGAGTAAAATGATTATAGTAAAACAGTTTTGATTAAATGATCAGGGGAGCTAACAGCTTCCAAGCAGAGAGAGTAGGAATAGGCAATACTAATACGGGAGACTGAGGACAGCTCTGGGAAGCAGAGATTTATTTTCAGCTTTGCGTGGGTTCCTATCACCTCTGTACTCTGATTTCCCATCTGGCAAATGGGAACAATTTACTCATCTTCCTCTGCAAAGTGCTTTCGGGTGTGTGACTGAGACATGCAAATCATTATTATTATTACTCCAACAAAGGAGCTATTGACATTTAAAACAGATAAACCTTTTAAATTACAGATGACACTCTGTATGCAGCCTTACAAAGGTCTGGGCTTCACCCACAGCCATGAGGCATTCGACTCCCACAGATTTTCACCACTGTTTCCTCTGAGTTGCATCAACACATACACAAGCACACGCTGGCCTCTTCTCAGTGTTTGAACCACTTTGGCAAGAGCAGCAAATCCAATCAGTTGCCTTTAAGGTGGATCTTATTTCATCATCCTCTCAGCCCTCTGAAGCTGGCATGCTTTTCACACCAAACTCTTCCCAAATATTTATCACAGAGGTCTCAAAGCATGCTACATGATGAAGACTCAGGTGCAGGCCCTCATCTGACCTGCAATCATCATCATCATAGGTAACTACCACCCATCAGCTGACAACCAAAAGAAAAACTGTTGCAATAAAAGGTGCTGACTGATTTTATAAGAACAGCTCAAATATTCTATAGTTGTCAGACAAACAACCTACAAGAAGGAAATACAGGTTTTGCCTGTTCTTACCAAGGAAATAGTACTTCTTCCTCACAAAAGACTTTGGGCAGGAAGGGGAAATTAAGGTCAAAAAATTCCTGACTCTTCCAAAGATTTGTGGGGAGATGCTGAGTAAACTCCCTAGGACCAGAAACACCCCTGCATTTTAAATTCCTTGCTTTTTCAGGCACCTCCTCCAAGGTAGCTCATTACCGGAGACACGCAGACAGGAGCCAACAGCAGCTGCTGCTTCACATATCTGAAAATATGCTACCTGGGTATCTCATCAGCTCCCACTCTCTCATCTCTCCCTGACCCTCTCCATCTGGCTCTAAGCTTGTGATCAACAGCAATTACCCACCTGATGTGGGTGTCTGAAGGCTTGAGTCTGCAATGCCACTGAGGTCCTTGGGAGCTTCAGAGGCACTAGCAGTTAATTATTAATTCAGACAAGTTTTACAGCACCTGAAGGGGAACAGAATAATGGATTTGCAAATACAAAAGCATTGCTGTTAATCTAGCAGTCGCTAGAGATGTTGGAGCACTGTCTCGGCGAGTGTTACGAGACGACCGAGAAGATGAAGCAGCATAGTCCAGACAGCAAGAACAGCAAACACCATTTAGCAGTTGTTCTGGTGTAAAAACCTGCTTTAATGATCCTCTGAATAGATGTATGGTCTGCACAGAGTAAAGCAGAGTCCACACTAAATCACACTGTCTCCTTATTGCTTTTCTTCTCTTGTAGAAGAAAGGGCAGGAGGAATTAAAGAATTCAGATGTGGTCACATCCTAAGAAAACAACAAGTCCCAAGGATCAACAGAGTTCACAGCCAAGTTGTGGGCCAGCAGAAAACCTAATTTTTAACAGAACACTATCATCTCTACTGAATTACAGAGGCATATACCAGATTATTGCAGAGGATGCCTCCAAATAGTTTTCAAGGAGGGTAATGGGCAGAGCACAGACACTCTGCAAATAGATGGTTAGTCACCAAGAAGAGAGAGGGACACTTTCAGTGCTGTCAGATTGCTTCATCAGAGGGCTTTTTGCCCATACTTCCTCCAATGCAACTTGGTACCTAGGTGACAGAGTTCTCTTCCTTGTTATTCAGTTTTTACTGTCACTCTTCCTGCCAAGCACCTTTCTGGGTTAATGGTGGATTCACAAGCATATGTGAGGGCGTTAGCCTTTATCTTAGTTGGATAACAGCTATGTATCACCATCACTCAAAGCCCTTTTTCTCCCACAGGCACATGTTTTATGAAGCAAGACACAGGCTTTGTGCCTGTTGTCACACACACAGCAAAAAGACAGCACCTCCCCCAACCAGAGGTCACAGCCAGTGCAGGAGAGATGCAGACAGACAGAAGGACACATGGATATAGGGAACCAACACAAGGCAGTGGCTGAAGCACATCTGCAGCCAAACCATTGTCACCTTCTTTGCCACCCTCAAATAGGGACCTACACAAGACCCTCACAGACCACAAATATCCTTTAGACAGTATAACACACAGAGCACATTAGGCTGATGCCTTCAAGAGTCAGAAGCCAACCTCTAGATCCCCATGGAGAGAGCCCAGCAGGGAGACAGGGGGCACCAAGGCCCTTCAGGTGCAGAAGGCACCATGGGGTGAAAGCCAGCAGAGCATCACTAAGGCTTTGCAGCATGCCTGGTGCAGAGGCGGCAAGGAAGCACACATTAAGGGCAGGAGGAACACAGTAGCCAAGGTGTAAATACATGCTAAGGTTGGCATGCCCACACAAGAGGGGGGAAAAAAAGTAAGCACAGAAGACAAAAGCAAGCAGGGACAGAAAAAACTGGAGCAAAATTCAGGGGTAGGGGGAAGTACCTCAGCTTCATGGCAAAGAGCTGACTGCAAGCAAAGACACCATCTCTAGCTGATTCCTGCTGCATGCAGGACTTTATAGTCTTTGTCAATCAGCAGGATCATCTCCAGCAGCCACCTGCTTTCACCATCATTTCCTTCAGCTGAGAGAAACAGTCGGCGTTACTGGGCATCTGGTTGCTTGTTAGAGTTGCTGCGACTAACATTGACTGTTTGATTTACTTAAAATCTCCTCATAATTCCAGTTCATTCCTTCTCTGCTTTTGAATTAAAATATTACCAGAAATAATAAAACAAAACAAAACAAAACAAAACAAAATAGTGGCTCTGTTCCATTCCAGAGACAGCCGCTTTGCAGCAACAGGCGCAAGCACTGAAAGAACACTTTGGCATGAAAAACATTATTAAGAAGGTGAGATATGATTAGCACAGCTGATCTTTCTAAGGAAAGTCTGTGTAAAGCCGAGGAACACAAATGTGTACAGATTTCCTGCTCTCTTTCCTGTAAGTATTATTTTTATGGGTGCTCAGGTTAGCTGTGACCTATTTTGTGATGCATGGCTTGTTAGAACAGGGAAATCACAGGATCCTCTAGACCTGCATTTTGCAAAGTCCGTGTTAAACATAACCCCCCTCTCCAAACCCTGATCAACATGGGTTTGTGCCCCATGGTGGTAGCTGAACATCTCAAAAGATGTGTAAGATAAGTACGTGGGGCAGTGGGAAAAGCCAGCCGGCAGCTCCCCAAGAAGAGGGAAGGGAAGCGCACCCGTATTACGTGAGCTGGCTCCTGGTGCTGCAAAGTGCCCTGTGACTTTGCAAGTGCATGTGGGAAACCCTCTGGTTACCTTTGGCATGTTGAGAGATGCTGAGATGACACACGGGGAGGCACTGTCCCCTCATTCCCATGGATCCGGACTGCCTGCTCCCTCCCACTGTCCGTCTGCCCATCATTGCTCCCCTCACCCTGACGAACTGTACGCTCCAGCAGAGATGCAACCCTGGCGCCGAGTCCCCCAAAGCACGAGATCAGCTCCAAAATGGGCCGTTTTGACAACCATCTCCCATGCAAACGCACAGGGATTGCTTTAAATTTGTGCTTGGGTGCGGAAGCTTCGATGATTAGTTTCTGAGCCCTACTCTGCAAGCGGGGAAAAGCCAAGGCTCAGCCCGCGGCAGCGCTGGTGCCGGATGGGTTTGCTCCCTGGAGATGCTGCTCCTCGCTGTGCTGCAGCATGTGCACGCGAGGATTGGTGCAGCGTGCTCAGCCCTCCCCAGGGCTCCCCGGTGCGTGCTCGGCTCCCCAAGGTTTATTTTCCCCAGCACAGCTTGCTGGCTGATCCAGATCTCCTGCTCGGCCCTTCTCAACAGCCCCGGGTGCGCTGCGTTATTGCACAGCGCACCACGAGCCAGGTTTTCAGACTGGAGGCAATTCAGTGGCTGAGAAATCCTGAGTGCCACGTGCAACACGGGCAGCGACGGGGACAGCGGCCACCCCGCCAGCCGCCGCTGGACAGATCCCGTGCGCAAATGCCTCCCGTCGGAGCGGGGGGCTGGCAGCCGCCCAGGCTGTGTGTGCGGCGCTCCTCCGTGCGATCGGAGGTGCCCAGACGGGCAGGCAGCGCCGGGGACCAGCTGGGCTTTGCCAACAGGCTGCATTCTTATTTTAAGCTTCACACATGCAATGTGTCCTCTTTATAAGGCGGAGGTGCCAAAGAGTCTACGGGGCCCGGCCAAGTTTGCAAAGGGAGATATAAGGGGAACGAAAGCTGAGGAGGGGGCAGGTGCGGATGGGCGGCAGCAGCTCCTGCCCCCGCGCCGCCGCTAGGTCTTTAAGTCACCGCGGGCCGAGAAACGTGGCTCGCCTTCGAAACGAAGCTGCGCCCTCTGAAACGTCAACCTCCCCAGGCAAAACAAGGAAGGAAGGCAGGGAAAAACGCAAGCAGCTAATCCCGCTTGCCGTCTCTGCACGAGCACTCCTGATTTACGCCAGGCCCGGGAGGCGCTTTCGCAGCGGTCATGCTTTCCACATTGAGCTGGTGGCCCTTGTTGTGAAGGACAGGCAGAAAAGAAAGAAAACCCCCAAAGATGCCTTTTGTTTTGCCTGTTTTCTTCCTAACAAATGCATTTGTCACAAATGTCATCTCTGTGCTGTTTGTGCTGAGACACAGAAGTCGTGATTCAGCCCCGAAAGCTGCCACGCTGGACTGAGGTCGAGCAGCACCTGGGAAGGTCACACGCACCAAAATCCCACGTGTCGTAATCCCTCTTTTCCAGGCTTGCACTGGTCAGGTGGCCAGACAGCATCCGTCTCATCCTCCTGGTGAGCAAAGAGTCCCGGGGGCTCCAGCCTGCCCCAGGCCCTCCAAGCCACCCCTTCGGGGATGATCAGTGGGTGCAGAGCTGGAGAAATCTGTAATTATTGGGCTACGGGTGGTTTCCCCATCTCCCACTTCCTTATTCCACTCACAGCAAGGACAAATTGGCAACGAAAACAAGCTGCCACGAGCTGCCTTCATGCCAGGCCATAGCAGTGCCTTCCCTTTGGGGAAGCATCATTCCACCAAGGAAAGAAGCACCCCAATCATGGCTGCGGCTAGGAACTGATGTGAGATCTGACCTATGTAGCCCCACCAAGGGGTACAGCCAGAGGCGGCCACAATGTGAGCCCGATGATATCCATAGGTGAGTTCGCCAAGGATGAAGCGACTACAGCTCTGGAAAGAGCTGATGTAGGGAAGAGGAGCAGAGAAACCATCCCATGTCCCTTGCATGCAAAGCAACATCTTGCTGGCTTGCTTCAGGTGAGAAAGGTTTGGAAGCTTCTCCTACAGACTCAGGAACTGCAACTGGTTCCTGAAAGGATGTTTCCCTGCAGGCTGCAGAATGCAAAAATGACCCTTTACGGTAAGTAAGCACATGGCAGTAATTACTGTAGTGGCTGGAAGACTATCCATCTGCCAAGGTGGCTTTGCATAGCCATCTGAAGCAAGAAAGTGACGCTCAATTTCTGCTCCTCTGCAATCCCTGGCCCTGGGGCCATGGGGCACAGGGCATTATGGCCAGAGATCCCATTTTTTTCCTTTAAAAGAACCCACAAAAGGCTACCAGGTTTCAGCAGTGAAGCAGAGATGTGAGAAAACGAGGTGGATGGGAGGACATGGATCTGTCTGCTTCTTGGGTTGCTGGCACATGAACAGCAGTGCGGGTGCGAGGGAAGGGGAATCCCACAGCTTACCTTGCGTTTTTTAGGGCTTTCCACCTCATGTATGTAGCATAAACCTGAATTGTCCTTGTGGCTTCACCGTTCTACAGTTATCAACTCAGAAACTGTTTCTGTAGACCTCTCTAATCAGGTCTAGTCCAGTCTCCCAGCAAGAGATATGCATGGTGCCCAAAGTTGGTGAAAAGTTTCAGACTGAAACTTTTCTAAACTCCTCTAGGCAGGGCAGAAAACACTGCAACTGTTTAGTCTGCTGGGAGGTGGTGGCTCTGGCCCAGCGCTCGAACATTGCTGAGCAAACACGAGGGGATAGCAGGGCGAAGAAGGGGCCTCACAGGGTACTGATTGCAAGGAGAAGGGTTCATGAACTGCCTGATGTGCTCCCTGGTTACAAATAGCCCAGCACGCCGCATCGCTCCCATCGTGGAAGGTGCCTGCTGCAGCGTCAAGGGTGCTGCCTACTGGTGGCCCTGTGACCTCCTCTGGTGAGTCTTATTTTGGGACAGTAATTCCAGGGTGCCGGGAGTTGGGGTCAGAGATCCCTCTCCTTCTGAAACAACTCCTGCGAGTGCCAAGAAAAAGCCCCAAATCTCTGCGGGAATGGCAATTCCTGTGCGTTGGGGGAATCACAATTCAGCATAGAAGATGGAGCCCTCCACCTGGACCAAGCTGGGAACTGTGTTACTGCTGCTGGCAAATGGCTTCCTCATGCCATCCGAGGTGTGCTGGGGCTGAGCATGGATCTGGCAGCAAATGAGCAGAAGAAAAGAGAGAAAAAGGTGCTGGGCTGGCAGGAGAAGGGATAGCATGAAGGACCCTGCTCCCAGGGACAGACTGGCTTGCACTGATTTAGCAGTGCTCCAGCTGGAGGGTTCGGGGTAGGAGGGCTGCCCCGGGGTGCTCGCTGCGGACGGCTGCCTTGGGTGCGCTCGTGCGAGCCAGCCGCAGGAGCAATGGGGTGAGAGGGGACGGGATGGGCTGCCGGGCTCGCTTGGCCGCGGGAGCTGGCGCGCCTCGACCGCGCTGTCCCAACAGGCCGTCTGGGCTCGGCCAGACATCTGACCTCGCTCGGTGCGAGCCTGTCTGCTCCGAAGCGCCTTCCCCCCGCCGGGGGCTCGCCGGGGCAGCCGGAGCCGAAATGCCCTCCCGGCCCGGCGGGGATTTTGCAGATAAGCCTGTCATCCGCCGCCACCTCCGGGCAAAAGAGGCCCCTGCTCTCGGCAGGCCGTCGCAACCGCTCTCCCGGAGCGGAGGAGAGCTGGTGCGCTTGCGAGCAGTCGAGCAGGAGCGGGGACGTGTTGCTGCGCGGCCGAGGGCACGGACGGGCTGCTGGCTCCCTGCGGCGTGAGAGCAAAACGCTCCCGAAGCCCTGGGCAGCGTGCCGGTGCGGCCGGGCAGCGCTGCGCCCGCAGCCGGCCCTCGAGGGTCGCAGCCATGCAAAAACATTGTGCCGCGCGTCCCCCGGCGCTGCAGAGGGAACGCACTCCGCGGAGAGGAGGGCAGCTCTCTCCGGCGTCAGCCTGCTGCTGCCAGGGGCAGGGATTTCCCAACCCTGCAGCCGTCAGCCCGAGTAAAACCGCTCGAAGGCGAGCGCTTCCAGCGGGCTGAGCCGGATTTAGGCCGGAGCACCCGGGAGCAGATGGCCTGACAGCCTGATGCATTAGCCTGGATGAGTCGCTGGGCGGGCGGCAACGCGCTCCCTCGTCCACCGGCAGGATTTGGGCCTTTTGAGAGAGAAAAAAACCAGATCCTCTGTGCATCGGAGCTTCCAAAGCGATGCCAACGGTTTGAAACACCATCCAGGCTGGTCCGAGGCTTCTCAGCAGCCAAGCAACCAGCCCTGTGTAACGCGTGCAGGGAGATCCCACCAAATTTCTTCCTCGCCCCTCCGGGAAGGGAAGGGGGATCTGCCGCTGGAGCCGTTTTGTTGCTGCCTCTGCTCGCTAAAGCCCCGGGCAGCCAGCCAGATGGGGAGACGCCACCCCGAGCAGCCCTGGGCCGCTGCGGCGGTGGCTGGGGAATAGCTGCAGGTAGTGGTGCCGGGCCGCGGTGGCCCGCCGGCCCCTCGCCAGCGAGCCCCCGGAGCCCGGCGCCGGCGGGGCGGCCGCCTCGGCGCCAGCGGGCCGCGCGCAGTCCGCAGTCTCCACCTAGAGCTCGGCGGAGGGCTCTTCCGCGCCATCCCTCCGGCGTTTTTCCAACCCTTCCCTCCGGAGCTGCTGCGGATGGGAGGCCTGGAGCAGGAGGAGATGCCGGCGCAACCTCCGGTTGCTCTTCACCTCCCCGCGAGGCAGCGAGCCGAGCAGCCTTATCCGCGCGGGACCCGGCTGAGAGCAGCTCCCGGGAAAGTCACGGAGCCGACGAAGCCCAGCAAGTGTTAGTGCCGTCGGGAGACACACAGAGCCGACGGCGCGGCTGCACCAGCGGGGCACGGCGGCCCCTTCCCAGCTACCCATCGCTAATTGATGTGAAACTCTTGCTCTTCACCTGCCGGCCCTGGCAGGTGGCCAGGACTGCTTCCCCTCCGGCTTGCATTCCTCCCCGCCGGAATGTGGGTCGCTGTAGACACTTGGATAGGTTACGCCCGGCCCCTGCGACTACGCAAAATATAATACACACCCTGCCACAGAACTGCAACACAATTTCAGAGGCACCGTTAGAGGTACCCACCGTCAGGCAGGCAGTTTGGGGCAAGCAAGATGGAGCTTGCCTCCTTCCTGCTCTTCCCTTTCCCACAGTTTAAATAGGGACGGATGCACATAGCTCAGGATGCTCCTCTGAGCCATCCCCTCCAAGCCCAGTGCACAGCTTCAGCTCTCCCTGCCACGGCTAATGTCACAGGAGCTACTGGTGACATAGGCCACCATGGCGAAGGCATGATGGACATTGAGCCTACTAGGACTGTCAGTACAACATGCACAAAAGTTGTGTGTGTGTGTATATACATAAATACAAACATACATCTAATGTATACAAGATAGATGTGTGAATTTAGACTTGCCTTCCAATCCCATACGTGTAAAGAAATCCCATCTGCAAAGCCCTCATCTGCAATGTTCCCAGTGAGACATCCCTGCTCTCCGCAGCCCCAGTCTACACGGAAGAGCCGCGAGGACCAGCATGTGTCTGTTGGAGCTGAGGAGGATCTCCCCCTTGAACCACCACTGCACCTCGAGTGGAGCTTGTTAGCTGCTTATGGAATATAATTTACAAGCCAGTGTATATTATATGGAATATAATTTACAAACTGACACATAAATAGAAGAGAAGTGGTAGATCTCCATGAAGCTAAGCTTACAATCCCTCCGTGAGGATGCTCTGGTAGTCCATGAGACAGATACATTTCTAGCCTTGTGGTTTCTTCCAGGGCCCTTGGGACTGTGACAAGTCCAAGGATCTGGATTTTTTTCCCCCCTCACGTGCTATGTATCTTTCAGTGAAATAATTTCTCTGCCGGGCAACGGCTTTTCCTAGACAAGTGTTACCACTGTGCCTTCTATGTATGAACTGGACAATCTGTAATTAAATTAAATTGGAAACAGCAATGGAAAGATATCTCACTGGTTTTGCAGCTGGTGCTGGACATTGCATACAGGTTAGGTCCTTTCTAGTATCCCATTCAGAGCTGCATTTGGATTCTCTTGTCTCCACTTCTGTCAAACCACAAACCATTCCTTGCTGAAGACCCAGACCACTTCCCCTCCAGAATATAATAAAGTTAAGGGGGGAAAATAATCTGCCTTTCAGCATGAACCATGTGTATTACTTACATGCCCCATTTACCACAGTATCCACTTACTTTACCATTTTCAATGTCTTTATCCCTACAAACCCTATGGCCCAAAGAAGTTGCTCTGTCACTGAGAGACTAAGTCATTTGCTCAAATAAACAGGAACTCTGTAGGAAAGGAGGGATTTCAACTCATTCCTCCCAAATCCTAGTGCTCAGCAGTGGTCCACACTTCTCTTTGCCCCCTGATTTATAGGGGGAGATTGATCAGCTCTCCAATACCTAATGCCACATAATTTATATCCTCAGAAGGGATCTGATCTCAATTTTACTCTTCTATCCTCTGCCTGGACTGATAAAAGCAGATCTGGTTTTATGGGCTTGGTTTATATCCCTTCACACTGCTTATCCTGAACATCTCAAAACGAACAGAGCCCACCGACACACAAGTGGGACCAACTACTGCAACCTGTGCAAAAAGCCACAGGATTTGAGTCAGTATTTTTAAAACGAGACTGGAATACAGGACCAAACCGAGGAAGGAAAATTTCTGGGGCATCAAGAGGTTAAAGTAAGACAATTATTCCGTGAATAAAGTCTATGTGTGAAAAGGCATTAGGCTGATGAGTGTAAAAGAAACTGTGGCCTCCGCAGAGCGGCTGTGCGGTACAGACAGGGGGAATCACTGTGCACCGCGGAAGCGAGCAAGCTCGAATCCTGACTTCAATCTTCCTCTCTCGGCTTTGGACCAGAGCTCCACCTTGACTCAACGTGCTCCTGTACATCGATGTGGCTGAGGGCAATTACCTTCCCAATTGCTGGGAAGGGAAATGATGGCACAGAAAAGAGAGGATTTACTGAGATTCAAATTACAATTCTTGGTAGAGTTACACTGTGTTATCAATAAAATGGCATACGAGGAAAGCCAAAGGTGAACTCAAATCCACTGGCCCATCTTACTATTTTACATGATGGACCCCAATCCATGGCAGTCAGTGCCACGAAAGGGAGTGGGTAGGAATACATTGGGCTGCCTTCGCTTCCCCACCAGCATCACTCACCTGTGGCTGAGCCACTGGAAGCACAGAGCAATAGCCAAACTCAGCCCAGGAGATGGCAGGGAGAAGACCGAACCTCTTTGGCACCACCCAAGCGTAAATAATGACAACGGGCCAAAGCAGGGATTAATGCGAGCCAAAGCCTGGGGACAGAGTTAGAAGCGCAGCACCCTTCTCCCGGGTCCTAGTCACACATCGCCAGCGCAGCCCGCCCCTTCCACCTTGCGGAGCTGAGGAGCTCCCGCCCGTCTCCTTGCTCCATGCACCTTCTGCTCACCATGACTTCTCGATGGACATTTGCTACGAGCCATTTTAAAAAGATCCAGTGTATTTCATAAAAACAAACAAACAAACAAATCCACCTCTCTTCAGCCAACGCCTGCTAAGAGTCAGCCTTGGTGCAAACAACGGCTCAACTGGCAAGATTTTGCGCTATGTAATAGAAATAGCCCTTCGGACCCTGGCATCAACGTATTTCCAAATGCAGGGACATACCAGATTTTGACTCTGAATCATGTATGAGCTCTGAAAGAGGCTGTCTTGGTCTGTGTGTACAGATGCACACACTTTTTTTTTTTTTTTTTTTTTTAAAAAAAAAGGTATCACCCTTCTGTTTGATGTGTTGTTGGGAACGGTTGCTAAGGGAAGCGGTGTACGGTTACAGCCACGGTGATGTTCACTCTAAGAATATACTTTGCTATGCATAGTTCAGATGCAGACACATCTCTGCTATAAAGAGCACGGAGATTTCAACAGAGGAATACTCCAACTTATGTTACACATGAAGGGTTTGTGATACATCGCTTAAAAACAACCCCTCCTCCCCCCAAAAAACCCCATCAACCCACCACAGGCAGTAGAAGGCAGTGATTAAAACTATGACAGGCAAAAATCGCTTGCAGGAAACTTCCTTTCATTTTCTTAATCAAGAGGGTATTTATAGAGGGACAAAGAAACCATACGCATGTATGCCAAGCCCTCAAGCCCTCCTTGCACCCAGTGCGGACATGTCCCTCCTGGAGGTTCACACTAGGACCAACCTCAGCCTCTGGACCTGCTCATCCAGGCCCACAACTTCAATCTTTCCTTAACAGCATGTTTAATGTTAATGTGAATGGGCTATAGCTGCCTCCTCCGGCCTGGACTCATCAGAGTGGAGGAAAAGGAGCCTTTACCATGGAAAAAACAGCTCACTAGCCTGTTAAACTTATAAGTTATTACAAACTTATAAACTTAACTGAAAGGATATCTTTCTTCTAGGATCCTATCTTCTGGGATATCCTAGAAGATACCCTTCTTCTAGGAGAGCAGACTATCTGAACCCAGAAGGATACCTCCTGAGAGTAATAAAGGCAAAGGAGGATGAGCCTGGGCTCTTTTCTCTGTCTCTGTGCATTCTAGATGCTTTCACAGAGGAAAACCATGCTCAGCTTCTCCACTGCATATGCAACCATCCCCTGGGAGCTGAAGACCACTCCGTGTGCCACTGGCGGTGGTATTAAGGACATCTTTGGAACTCTGCACTAAGGAAACACATTTTCTGTGTTGATCTGAGGAAACAGTGAGCGCTGGGAACTACAGTCTGGGCAGAGAGCAGGGGGGAAAGGGCGGCATTGCTTCCCACCAAGGAAAGAAGGCAACCAGTACCATTCTGTACCAGTTTGTTGCAGCTATCTGGCAAGCTACTGAGGCCCTTCGCCACCGGGGATGTTGGGCCGCTCTGATTTAACTTGCCTGCATCCCCTGCAAACTGAACCCAATACGGAGGAGATCAGAACCAGACATGGAGACAGCTGCGGCAAGTCTTCTGCGCTTCATGCACTGGTTCGTTTCCAGCTGGGGCTACTAAGCTGGAAAGTGTACACGCTGGCCAAGGGAGACTCTCTTTAGAGGAGGTGCCCGCAGGGAGGGGATGACATAGCGACAGCTGCAAATATAAGAGGAGGCAGGTTAAAAAAGACCAGTTTCTTCAGCGAGCGGCGCTCCGGCTCCGCAGGCAAAGCGCTTCAGCACTCGGCTGAATCGCCCCGGGGCCCCGCGGGGCTTCGGGGACGCGATCGATACGGCTTTGCCCGGCGCTGGCCAGGCGGCTCAGTGGCTAAGCGCACTAAGCTGTTAGATCCTGCGCGAGAGCCCGGGGCACGTCTGGGTGCCGCGGGTCAGGCTGAGCCCTGGGCAGCGCAGTCGCGCAGCCGGACAGCAAGGCACAAACAAGTCCCCCGGGCTCCTGCAAAACAGCAACATCTGCTGGCGGCATATGGGGGGCCGGGGGGAGCGGCGGCGGCCGCCGGCTCTGCCCGGGCTGCCGGCCGGCAGCAGCGCCCCGGGGATGAGCGGATCAGAGGAGAGGGCATCTTTATCCCTATTTATCACACCCTGGGATGGTAATTCCCGAGCTTGCCGGTGTGCAGCTAGCAGAGCTCCTTACGTTTTGGGAGCAGATTAGTCTGAAAGGTGCTAGAGAGACAAATCCAGCTCTCCAGGGCGAGCGTTTTAGTCACGTTTTTAATTAATGGGAAATTATTGCGAAATGGCTGAAAAGTATCTGCAAATGCCTGACTGCGGAGAGGTTAGGGCCGGAGCCGGGCAATGTTTTCAGCTGGCAGCCGCTGCCTGATGCTGCCAATGCCCTTATTTCGCATTAGGACAGCTGCGACAAGTCTTTTGCGCTTTACACACTGGTTCGTTTCCAGCCGGGGCTATCGAGTCTGAATGTGTTGCAAAAACTGCAGTTTCAGGGCCGACCAAAACATTTCATAAATTCGTGTGAATCCACCCAATTGTTTTGATTGGAAAAAGAAACAGTGTGTGTGGAGAAAGTCAAAATACTTTACTATCAGATACGACATCTGTTAAATTATTCAATTTCAGATAACACTGTACTTTTGACCTGTACTGATCTGCAACCTTCTGCTATGTCAAGATATTTTTAAAAGATGAGCATTTTGGGGCTGAGCAAGTTCCTGTGCATTTTTCTGTGCTCTTGCACATAAAATCAGTTATCTGCAGAATCTCTTTTCTCTCTGCAGCTAATTTCTCTGCAGTTTTCCAAAACAGGCGTCACATTCCCTACCTGTGCGTGGAGCTCAGCGAGACCTGTCACATGTTTCCGAAGAGCACTATGGGATTCTCTGGAGAAATGATGTGTTATTCAACCCACACTCATGCCATCACTCTTTTCCATAGCAATTTCAACAAACCTTATCTGCCTGTTTACACTCTGATGGAGCTGGACTCGAGTGAACATGACCATAATTTGTCTCATCCTGCTTTATAATCACTTTTGAAAAAAAAATGAGTAGAAGAAAATTGCTGTTTAGTAAAAGCAACAATCAGATTTGTGTTCTGGCTGGGAACACTCAAGGCTTCTGCATGGGAAAACTGTGAATCAAGGAGAGATGCAGGAAGAGAAGTTGTCAGATGCCTGCAGGGCTGCAACAACCCTCCACTTCCAAGGTGATGCGAAAAGTAAAAATGGACCAGACAGTTTGCGAGCTTACCTTGGTTTACATTCAATACTGATTTTCATTATCTGATTTTGTGCCTTATTTGCCTCTTCCCCCTGCTGCTAAACACCATCATTAGGCGAGACCAAATAATTATGGAGATTTGCCCAAGCCCACTGGCTCTACCAGCGGGCTGAGTGGCTCTTAGCTATGTTTCGACGACAACGAGAGGCAGACTAAAACACGGAGACGCCGATTCTCACGTCTCCTCCGGGGCTTTCATCACCTCTCCGTGGTTTTCAGCACCTCTCTGGGTACGTTCCTCCTCCCAGCCATGCGGACGGTATGCTCCGTGGCCGCGGTGTTTTGGCCTTGTCTGCGTACACCCTAGCAGGACAAAGCTCTCAGCCTGGCTGGGATTAATTGTAACGTAAACGTCCACATCTCTCCTTCGATGCCCTTGACATGTTTTAATGTATAGGGGTAGTTTCTTTGGCCAGTGCACTTAAGTGCACTAAACCCTATTGCAATGATCCTGTTTACTCCTGAAGAACGGATTTCAGACAGTTTTGAACCTTGTTGGAAATTCTCTGTTTCCATTAATACATGTTATTCCCATATGAACATCACAGAGTTTCACTGGATTGGTTACTTGCTGTAGCCCCAACCAGTGGTCTCTTCTGTGTTTCTCTTTGTCCCTGCCTAAAACAAACTGGTTAATGACTAACCTGAGTTTTCTTGAGCAGTAAAATAAAACTCGGCAATGACAAACAAGTTACAGGAAGAATTCTCTCTGGTTTGTTAATATTGTCTTTAGAGAAAACAAAAACCTGAAAGAGCTTTTCTCTCCTGCCGTGCGTGTCTTCACTCAGCGCTGGTTCCCTGGTTCCCTGGGAACCTATTTTTTAAAACCTATCTTTCCAGCGTAATTGTTTCTGCACTAGGGCGATTACGTGACTTATTCAAAGTTCCACCCGCGGTCAAACCGTCCAAGTCATGCAATCTATATACCAGCAGTGTACTCTTAAAAACCTCTAATCCTGGGAGACAGAAAATAACATAACATTAAAGAATATTAATACGTAAAAAATGACAAGTATATTAGCCAAATGGTTGTGTGGTGCCTCGCCATAAAATTAAACTTAATAACCCCTCCATCATGGTCATGGGAAATAAAAGAGATGGATGGCTTCCTAGAGCTTCTGCAGATCACCGAGTTCCCTTACCAGAGACACAGAGGCCTGTTGTCAGAGGAAACAGGGTGCATCTTGCCAAGCTCCATAAGGAGACGCTGTTGGGAGGTGTCCTCTCCAGCACCCACAAAAATCCAAGGAAAGACCACTATTAATTCATGGGAGTTCACAAGCCTAACGCTGGGAATCCTAAAGTCAGCTATCTCCTTGTTCCTCTCCTGATGCTGCCCACAGTGACAAACGTCATGTGGAGGCTTCGTGAGTCACTGCCCTCCCCAGAGCACCTCACTGCTGGATGCGAGACCCTGAATTGCTGCTGGCTGCCTGAGATCTGCCCGACAGCAGCTCTCCTGGCAGGAGAAGGTAGCTTTCTGTACTTGTCTTCTTCTCTTTGTAATGTGGTGGGTCCACACAGTCACAGGAGAACCTGCCTGGACATAGTTGTTGCCAGCTCCAGTTGCCTCTGATGGCCCTGCTGCAGGATCTTGCTTCCATAAGACAGCAGAGACTGAGGAAGCAAGCTCATGAATCCTGCAAGGACTACTTGTGACAATTTTGGTGTTGAACCTGAAGAGTAATAGGCCTGGAAAAGACAGGGATGGGTAAAAGGGAGGCCAAGGCCACCTTCTGCAGTTCAGCCCTCAGGGTCATGCATCCCCTCTCCTTTCCTAGATTAATGGGACCTGAAGAAACCAGACGCTTATGAAAGCCTGAACCTAAGGGTCTGACAGTGTCTAAAGGGCTTGGCCACAAAGGACTGTCCAGCTGGCACCCCTGTCCAACAGCAGAAACCCCACGTCCAAGCCACCTGTCTACGGGACTGTTTGATTTTCACTTTACACCTCAAAGACAGGGACATGGATCTCACAGAGTGGCTACTTCTGCTCTCAGAGTTTGAACTGATGCAATACAGCAATGACCTGCTTTGTGTCCTCTGCGAACTGGGTCAGCCCAAACTCCCATTCCTGCAGCTAAGGCCCTGGTAGCTGAGACACTTCACAAGAAGCTTCAGAAATGGTGTTTTCCTCGCTGCCATGGTGATCATGCAATCCACCAGCCATCAAGATGAACATCGCCTTGTCCCAGGTCCTTATAGCTGTGTGTGTGAATGGACATGGTTGCAAGTTAGGCCTGGGACTAATTCAGTGGGTGCTCTCCTAATTTCTGAGGACAGGACCAACTCTTCGGGGGTAAACTTATGCCAAGAACAGCGTGCATTGGCTGGATTCCTTCTTGCACCAAAGACTCATTCTTCTCCTTAAAAATAACTTTCTTCTCCTTAAAAGGAGACAACAGCTTAATTTAAACTTAATGAAAACAGGAAGACCAGCATGGTGACTTGCCTGCTCCCTTTCTTCTAAGCTGCTTTGCAAGTGACTTGGGACCAGACCAAAACGCTATCAATCGAACATGCCAGCAGTGCTGTGCGCATGCTTGTTCTGCGACAAATATAAGGTCACGCAATTTAGGCATAATTTGGTGAGCAATGTTTTAGCAGCTCTGATGGCCTAAGAAATGACATCCCCCAACCCATTCCTCCTATGCTGTGCCAGCACACATGCTTGAGCTTCTGTGATGGGAGCCAGACAGGGGAACTAGTCCAGCTGGAGAAGAATCCCCCTGTCCTTTTCTTTCTGCTCAGTTATTTTTTAGCCAGATCAGTTTCTCAGTCTGATCCACTTCAGAAAAGCCTTGGTCAAACCAGGGCAAAGACATAAGGTAGAAGAACCAACTGAGGCGGACAGGAACAGCCTAACCTGGTTAGTAGAAGAAGTTCTGCTGCCAAATGTCAAACCACAACTTCTGTGTAGCTGGTAGGCTGAAGATTTGCATTAGATTGGATGGAGAGAACCCCAAAGAATCACTGATCCTAACTGACCTGGAAAAATATTATTTTCTCAACTTAGACAACACTAAAATTTCCACCAGCTTCGTAGGGTCACGATTGTACTCTGGCTCTCCCTGACAGCCCTATAATAGGTATTCCTCCCTGGATTGCTCCCTGGACATCTCTGCATCTTGCTGGACTTTGCTTCCAACTTGCCTGTTGTAAAACGGAGAGAAAGCTATCACTGCTTTTGGATTTCAATTTCCTCTGTCCTATGCCCAGTGCAGATCTGGGTGGGATTTCTAAACCCTGTTGTTATCTTATGACTACATCCTGGTTTTCTCCAGCATCTGGAGAACTACCTCCCTGATGGTCTGCATGGACATGCTTGTAGCCCTTGCAAGATGGCAACTTCCTGCTTTGGCACTGCATTAAGCCACAGAGACGCTTCTCATCATCACCTCTTCTCTCCTCACCTTCACCCCATCTAGCTGCAGGAGTCACAAAAACAAGAACACAGACATAAAAGAAAATATTAGGTGATTCAAGGAGAAGCACTGGCTGGCCTCTGCCTCTTTTTTTTCCTAGCCATAGCCAACAGCTGTTAAAGAAGGCAAAACAAAACAATTCAATATGTTGGCCATAAGACCGAGCCAATGCTGAGCCTGCACCAAAATATCTAATGCTATACTCTCCAAAGCCTGCATGATGCCTTGTGGCATCATGGAGAGAATGTGGCATGCAGCTCTGAACAGATCTGCTTGTTCGGACTCCTAGGTTCTTTCCTCAACCCTGCCTCCAGGTGCACCCCATGGAGCTACAAGTGTGACAGCACAGAAGTGCTGCAGGCTGCTCCTTCCATCCAGCCTTGCACTGAGCTAGCAAACAAATTCCTTGACCATCACTTGGCCACCGCGTATCCGACCTCCTCACTGGAATACATATGCATGCGAGGCAATGAACAACACCGTGGTTTAACACAGCCTGTGGCAGGCGAAAGACTAATCTGCCCCCCCATGCTTTCAGACTCCGTCTCTCCGTGATCCCGTGCATCAGGGAGCTACTCTTAGCCACCGTCATCAGATGCGCCTGCCTTCTTGCCAGCTCACTGCTGGGAAAGGAAAGTGCTCTTTCCATGCAAACCCAGTGGATCATGAGACACGGAGTGTTGAATAATGGAATTTCTTGGTTGCTGGACTCACAATTTTCCTCCATCTGTTAGCACCATCAGGAAACAAGATCAGAACTCCTCGTGCACAGCAGACCCAGCAGGTTAGCCCCTGCCTGTTTACCATGTTACCACAAAGGACATTTATAACGCAGAGCACAACGGGCAGACGTGGCTGAGGGCTGCAAGCAGCACATAAATGCTTCTCACCACTCCTGGGGCAACTTCTTCTCTGTTGTTATTTCCTTTCTTCAGAGACACAGCATATGCGAGATCAGCAAGTCCCTGAGGTCTCCCCGAGTGCAAGATGAACCAGACAGAGCAAAACAATCTAGCAAACACCTAATGTTGTTTTGCCCTTAATACTGCATCTTTTTTTCTGCATATCTCAGGAGGCTCTGTGTTAGCTCAGCCTCTCAGCAGTGCTTGGGGTATGTAAACAGGAATTAACTCTTTCAAACAGAAATTGAGGCAGAGGGAGACGAAAAACCTATCCAAGGTCAAAGACTGATCATTAGCACAACAAAATTAAGAGCCCTGAATGTAGTAGATACCCAAACCTGTCAGACTACTGGCTACTTACCAGCTTCCCTCTCATTTCCACACAAAAATCCATTGCTGGAAACATTTTCCTTAAAATACGTATTTCTAGGCCAAGTTTCCATTTGTCATTTTTTTGGGGGAAAAAAGTTTTGATATTCCCAGCAAGCACTACTATTCTGGATGCTTCTGGGAGGACAGAGACATCTAGCAGTGCCACAGCCATGTTGGTAGCAGTGGCAGGACACCAGGGACATCTTTGGCATCCCCTCCTTTTCTGACTAGTAGCTGCACCAAACTATCGTTCACAAAATGGAGGTAGTGATTGTCCCTAGGAAGCAATGTCTATGTTGGTGGCAGAACAAGGGCGCTTCTTCTCTTTCATGCCTATAAATGAGTGACAGCCTCTAAACACAAGAGAGAAGGGATCCAGCAAGCAGGAAGAAAGAGCAATCTTTCCAACCTTTTATCCGTAGCAGATCAGAAGCACTGGTGACCACCATGTGCTGTTTGCCCAAAAGATGACTCAACTCGCACGGTGCACACATATCCAGGCACAACCTGGGCAATGAGTAACCAAAGTGATGAGCTCCAGCAAGAGCAACAGATGTTCCAAAACCACAGCATTTTGGGACACTGAACATGGGCACAAAACACAGATAGAGGTGAAATGAGAGCTACTTGATGTGTGTGCTGCAGAGGATTTTTGTGTGTGAAGGAACAGCCAAATACAGGTATAAAATAAAGTAACAGGCCAGTGAACAGCATCACAGTTACAGCTCCTGGGCAATAGGAGTCCGAGGAGAACTCCTGTGTCTAGGGGGCCTCCTTGTCATAACAGCACAAGATTGCTCCTATCTCCCTGGGAATGACCTTCCCCTTTCCTTGAAAGCAGTGTGTGGCAGGTAGTGGGTGACACACACATCCAGCTCCCAGACCACCAGGGTACGAGCGGTCTCATGCTGGCCAAAGCCTTGCATGCTTTCAACAGCCCCATGGACCCTGTGGCAACCAAAGTGTCTCAACATTTGCACAAGACTCACAGGCGTGTGCAGAAGAATATGGACATAGGGAGGACACTGACCCAAACACTGCTAGTAGCGACAAAACAGTGGCAGTCCAGATGTTCAAGTGATTTGAGTCTCCCTGCCCTTACAGCTTTCCCATCCAACATCAGCCTGGACTGTCCTAAAAAATTCTGGATCAAATTCTACTTTAAGAAGCAAGCGAGATGTACCATCACTTTCCCAGCACTTTCTCAACAACTCAGCATGCTATTTCATCCACCATTGATCTAAGGATGGCCTTGCATAGCCGACAGTATGCTGAAGCTGACACAGTATTAGCAGTTTAGTCATTACCAACTTGGACCAGGTTTGGACAGATCATTTCAAGTCAAAAAATAAAGGTATCATCAGTCCCGTAAGTCTCCATGTACAACTAATAAGCTGAGCTTAAGGACACAAATTCAAGGTTTCAGCTCTACATCTCTTGTCTCCAGGAAAGATGAAAGTTTACATGCCACCTGCTGCTCCTCTGGAAGGGGTCTCACACCAAGACACAACCAGAGGGACTGTTTGCCTTGCACTGTCAGGAAATGAGGCAGATAAGTGAGGGAGGCAGATAGGTCTCTGAACTATGAGACACCCTTTCCAGAAAACAAACCTCCACCTGTATAGCGGCAGTACAGTAACCACGCTCCCCCAGCAGACCGCTGCCACGTGAGGACAGCCCCATCTCCCCACCATACACCATTATTATGGGCTAGTTACCAGAGCCACTGCTTTCTTCTCCCCCTGCCTTTGCTGTCTTTGATGGTTTTAGAGCAGGACAACCAACCAGCACGGCATATACTAATAAACAAGTCACCCAGAATAATCAGCAAATACACAAATTCTGACTGTCTGAGTTGCAAGTGCAGCTGGTACAGCTGTGAGCCATGCGAGATGACACCAGCAATTAGAAACCAGGAGCAAGCCATTTGGCCAGGCCATGCAGCAAACAGCCTACTCAGGGACCACGACTTAATTTGATATCCCTGGTACTGAGAGGCATGGGTCAACAGCAAGAGAAATGGGCCTTAGCTGAGGAGAGTGGCAAGCACCCTCCACTGTACTGCCACATTGTCTCAGTACCATAGCAATGTCGCCACAAGGAACCTGCTCACCTTACAGATGAGCCTTGGTGTGAGACAGCAGATTTCCACGAACAGCTCAAAAATTGGATATGAACAGTAATTGAATGATGCCTACAATGTTACACTACAATGTCTGTGGCAATTGTAAAAGATCATAATGATGTTAAAAAAATTTGTAAAAGATACGCACAAACAGAACTGCAGAAACACTTCTGTTCTCCTCTAACAAACTGGTCACAAATGGAATTTAGTAGAAGCTCAGCTCTTATAATTTATGGTAAGACGAGGCTGGATGCAGCTGCAGATACCTAATTCACTAAATATCTCATTACCTGCAACATGTTGAGGAGCAGGCTCCGGAATTTAGTTCCTTCCACCATGAAGAGAGCCATTTTGTCACAGAGCTTGGCAGCAGTGGAAGCAAAGCTGCGGTCCGTCACTGCTTTCTGATAGATGGTCTTGACAATTTCACCCAGCATCTCCTCCGAGTTAGTGGAGTTCTGGGCCTCCTCCATGAACGTGGTGAGCTTGGAGTCAACATCGCTGCTGTTGTTCCTCATGCTGTTGAGGATTTCAATTAATTTGTCCATTTTGTTCTTTTGGGGATTGGTGGTTTCCACCGTGACTTCGTCCTGGTCCGTGAAAAGGGAAAGACAAGGCGTCTGTTACACAAGGAAAAAACAGACAGATCAGCCCTTGTTCTTCCAGAAACAGCAAAAGGGGAAGGGGATTGGGGAGACATATAAACAGACGTAGAAAAATCAAGGCATCTTCTAGAGGCATAATGGTCTCATCTCAGAACTGGAAGACAGTTAACGAGTCCTGACTTGGAAATGTTCTCTTCCTCCCTTTCTCACAGTAATCAAACCCTTAGTCCTCACCCTCTGCTCAGGGAGAAGATTTGCTTGAGGCACTCAGCTGGGATGCCAAGGTCAGATCACCCCCCAAGTGCCTTTGTAACCTCGAACAGGCTTCTGGGAGGTGCCTGCCTCTACCTCAGTTTTCTATCTGCTACATGGTAATAATGGACATTTTCTTGCCTCTGTTTTGAAAGTAAGTTCATTAATGTCTAAGAAAATGTTCATAAAACAATTCCAAAAAACACGTACATTTCAATGTATATTTAATGATCTAACTTGGTATCGAAGATGTCACATGATCCAGCCACTAGAAGAACTCTTAACCTTTCCATCTCTTGACTGTTACATGTTTCCCTTCATGCCATTATCAAGCAATTTATTGCTTCTTTTTAAAATTTAACTATGCATTTGCCCCTTTCTCCCTCCCCCCTCCTCCCCCAAGACTAAGCCATGCATTCTGCTTGCTCTGGTCTGTTCTATTCTCTTCCTCCAGGTCAATCTTAAAAATCTGCCACACAATACAAACCCTTAACAATTTCTTGCGCAACTTCCATGCCAGCTGGCAGGAGCTATCGGGCCAATTGTGTTCACTACACACACTGAAGACTGGTACTTCTGTGATGTGTTTCTTATATACAACTATTAAGCCTGATCCTGCAAACCTCTTCTCACTTGGGCAGGCTCACAGAAGCTAAAGTGTAAGAAGCTATGAGTGAGGATGATTTTATGATGAAGCTTTTGAAGGATCAAGTCATCACAGCAGAACACAAGAAACTAATGAAAATGAACACTTTGAAAGTCTCTGAAATACTCTCTTTGCTTTAAAGAAAATGAAAATAACTAACAAAAGCTCTTCCTTTCCTCATGTTGCATATATAAATAGTAAATGCCCAAGTATTCAAAGGTATGCATTTCCAACATGCAGTCCCATGGAATTGTATATGTTCAAGTTATTTTGTTCATTGGAAATCCCTACACATTTTCAATCTGAAAAAAGCATCTCAAGAGAAAGAATTCTGAGTGTCACAGGGGGCAAATGGAGATTTTATCCGTGATTTTATCTCAGAGTTCCTCAGAAATCTGAGGCTGAAGATTGTTTCCAGAAAGGATTTCTCCTCCGTCACTTGCATACAATACTTTTGTTATTGTTGGGTAGTTGGAAGGAAGAGGGAAAGATAAGGAAGTTTCAATTCATTATCTAGATAAATGGATATCAGCTTTAAGTAGCTGACTCCAAATATTCAGCACTCAAAGTCTAAGCTTTGCATTTAGCTCTTTAATTGCTGAGAGACAAATTGCCTTTTTTAGACCTCTTTGGAAAGCAGATGAGCTCTGCAGACTGGTATTCAGTCAGTGGGAACAGCCATCTGGGAGCAAGCGCCTGCGTCAGGGCTTGCACGTGCACCAGCCTTCTCAGAAGGCCTTCTGCAGGTGTCAACAGAGGCATCACAACCTTCTAGGGAAACTCAATCTGACAGCAACCTCAGTCAAGGAGCCACATGCAGGTGAGCTAAGCGCCTCAGCAGCTGTCAATAAAAGGCCTCCTGGAGAAGCACAAAGACGCTTCAAGGCAAGTGTTGACACTGGGAGATTAGAAGAGAAGCTGAGTGCGCTCAGGGGAAGGTCCCTGGGAACCCAGCCCTCTCTTCATATGGAAAAAGGCCAACTGTCAGACTCCTGAAAAGAGGAAATGCAAAGGTCCTGTAAGGTGTAGTACCTTTTCTTTTAGTCTCCTTCGCAGCCTGTCTTTGGAAGACTGGAGCAAATTGATCTTGGGTCTTTCTCCGATGCGCTCATGAATACTGTCTTTCCGTTTGGTTTCCAACTCCTGGCTGTACTGCTGAGACTGTTTCTCCACTGCCTCTGGGCCCCGGTGCGTCTCTAAAGGAATATGGACTGTGCAGATGGAGGTGTCCTCAATTTTCAAATTCTCAGTCTCTTTGGCATTTCTGTGCGTTTCTTTGTCATTGAGTGAGTGCTTCTGGTTGTGGTGCCATCTTCGGTTCTGGCTGTAGCCGTGGTGGCCTGGCCTCCCTGAGGAGTGAGGGGCCTGGCCTCCCTGGTAGAGCTTCTGGTGTTCCCTGTTGTGTTTGGTGCCACCTTGCTGATGATCTGTGTGCTGCTGAGATTTGTTCCCACCAGGAAGTCTCTGCTGTCGCCTGGAAAGACAAAAAAAGATGTTAGTATGTGCAAGCCCTTACCTTTTGCGGCTTGGATCTGTAACAGAGGAGCAATGAAGATGAGGAAGACCTTCTCTGAGAGGGTAAATTGAGGCACCATTAACCATATTTACTCACAAAAAAGCCTTATTTACATAGTGCCTATAGCATCAGAGCTCTGATACCCTACATGAAAGGCACATAATGGCCAGGTCATGCTTTTGGAGGCAACACTGAAGGAAAAAAAACTGTAGCCGTGAAGCAGAAAATAGGATTTTTCTCCCTGCTAGTGACTAGCAGAGCCATGTGAGATGGGAATGACTTTAAAAATAATACCTAATGATTTCAGTCCTGCTGTATTCCTATAAATTATCCCAGCAGCCCAATCTCATACCAACTCATGTTTCCAAACCCTGCTGAGCATCTCCATCAAATGCAACCTTGATGAAGAGAAGGAACCTAACCCCAGACTCAAGTTACACGATGTTTGAAAAATCACGTGCTATTGTACGCTGCGTGAGGCTTTGCTTGGCGCGTCAGTGCTAAACCAACTCATCCAATTCGGTCAGCATATCTTCTGTCTCACCAAGCAGTCTGGCCCTTGGAGGGTAGACACTGTTGTCCCCCTTTCCCCCTGTAGCAGGAGGGACAACTCCCTGGCATCCAACATGACGTAATATCTGACTCATGCCTCTAAATCTCCCTTCAAAAACCAGCATATTTCAGCTGAAGTTTTCAGGAGCAGTTAGATAACATTACTTCAGTCCTCAGGAAAAGCTCTCCCTTGTTTCAGTGTGAGATGAAGCTTTGAGATGAAAATGAGGAAGACTTGGCTAGTCCCACCTTGTCAAGGGGAAGCCAGACAGGGAAGAAGTATCAGAAGCTAATTTTTCCCAGAGACGAAAGTAGTTCCAAACCTGCTTGGCCTGCAATATTATTCCAGTGACTGGCACATCTGTTGTACCACCAGGACATACTGCTGTTAGTTAACTGCTCTGTTTGCAATATGGTTTTAAAAGTGCATCAAGAATTTCTGAGAGAGAAGAAAAAGTGAAAAAGCAGGCTGCTAAGTAACAGAGGTGCCTAAACCAAATGCTTTCAGTTACCCTTTCTCTCTGAGAAAGACACTGACAGTTGCTTTCTGCTATTCTTACAAAATTTTCTCAGTTTCTAAGAACCTTTCTCCCCAAATGTCCCCATTTCTGGAAATCTCCTAGAGCCCTGTTTGCACAACAGAGCTTGCCAAACACTGATGGCTCCCGGCGAGGGCCAGAGAAGGAACAGCCGGTACTAGGTTAAACACAAATGCCGTGGCCAGCATTTCCCTCCCTCCTTAAGTGGTTGCAGATCTCAGTGGTTCACTCCTTGGGGAAAAAAAGGCCGAGGAAGGCATAGCCTGGACAGACAGAAGAGACCAGCTCTGCCCTTCCATGACTGCTACCTTCATACCCATGTTGTTCATCATTGCCATGCTTGGAGAGGAAGAAGACACACAGAGATATGATGGGATGGGAGAGAGCATGAATATGGCTCTGAGCAGATAACACTGAAATTCAATAGGCATAAAGAGGAGTAATTGCCCACAAATTATTTGCTCAACAGGATGCATCTACTCAGAAGGGACGAGCAAATCCACCAGGGTCAGCTCCAAGCCCCCTTGCTGCAAGCACTAGCCTAGATTGCAGGTCCCCTAAAAACCGACAGTTGAATGGAGGGAATGCTTTGGCAGCATCTTTGTTTTAGCGTCCAAACCTTGCATTTTCTCTAGAAATATGTCTGGCGTGGCAGGGTGCCTCACAAGCAGACACTGTTATATTAAACTGCAAAAAAAAAAAAAAAAAAAAAAAAAAAAAAAAAAAAAGCTGAAGAGCGAGGAAATTTTCCTCTTGTTTCTTTCTACAGGAAGCCGGAGCTGGAGGAAATTCCTGCCAGCAGATGCAGCCAGAGAGTGTGCTGCATCCTCCAACTGAACTTGGACATTTCGGATTTCCAAACGGGCTGTCAAGATTATCAGTGTCTGCAACACACACATACAAACGTGCACAAATAACGAAGGAAGTTGAAAGGTCTCCTTCTTGCAGAAGGGCAAGACTGAGGGCATCGGAGGGCCCACCTGGCTCCGCACTCCTTCAAAGTGAGTTCATGCTGAGACAATAAAGAAGATAGACGTGGAGTGTTGTGTTCAGCGAACATCGCGTGGTGTTCACCTCCTTCACAGGTCACGTGCCTTCCATCAGGGTAATTCCCTGGCCCCTCAGAATCAACCAAATGGCTTTCTGGGGATGCAAACAGAAATGCTCTTTCTCTCCCAATGCATTTCCTCCTTCCAACTGGCTTCCCTGATCCGGCCAGGGGGCTGGGATGTGAGCACTGGGTCGCTCTCAGCACCGAAAAGTGAAGTCACTGATTCTGGAGCATGGCTTTACCAGGAGGAGAGGGCAGAGCTGCAGTGCCTCTAATGAAGAGATGCTCCCGGCGCCAGCCGGCTTCGCCGTGGACCGCACAGGATTAGCAACCAGCCCTGCGGCAGCTCCCTGCTTGCCTGTTGCCTTTTTAACACTTGCTCTTTGCTTCGAGAGCCTGCTGGATGCTTTAACGTTCAGCTCCTTACAAGGCCCTGGGGAACCGCGCAGGAGACTCGTGAGGGAATCTCCCCAGACTTGCACAGTCATAGACAAACAGGTGGATGCTCAAGAAGTAAAGACACGGAGCAACAAACAGTATCACGACAGTAACCTGTATGACTCTGCGTCACCACTGATCTTGTAGCTGCTATAATCCCCCTTCTCTGGCTCAGTCTCATCCCTTAACCCAAATTCCCATCTCTATCTGGATAAACAGCACAGGACATTTTAAACATTGCACACAGTAATTAATTTTATTTTCCTAGCAGAGATCTGCACGGCTTTGCTAAGCGAGTTTGGATGAAGGAAGTGGCCATTCACAAATACCCTTCAATGGTCAGCAGCTAAATGGCCTCCAACCTTGCCTGCCAAACCCATCTGCCCATCAAATCTGTATTCTTTGGCATCTGCACGAGTTAAAACCTACTTTCTGAGGCCAACTGGCTCCTAACCACAGAGACTGAGGGCTTATGCTTGGCCAGCGTAGGAAGAACAGGCTTGTTCTTGGTGGCAGTGGAAGGAATTTGTGTTTAGTCTCAGACCATCAAATCCGGGTTTCTAAGATATTCAACGTTTTTTTGCAAGCTGAATGGCAGAGGAGAAAGAAAAAAAAAAGGAGATGGGGGAAGCTTTCCTGTTTGCGGGAGCTCACAACCATTTTATGAGCACAGATTCTCCACATAAAGTTTTCCTGGCATTTCTTTGTTTCCTCTCAGTAATGCAGTCACACAAACGGCTTTGTAAAATGCAGAAAGAGCAATGTTCATGAAAAGAAGAATGTCAAAATAAAAGTTAGTTAAAACCTAACTTATCCAGCACTAAGTTGTCACATGCTTAAACTTGCAAGAGTTTGGCTGCTATAATGTAGCATTCACTCTCTGAGGTTTTGCTCCTCTTTGGTCTTGAGCATCTAAGTTTAACTCCCAGCTTTGCTTTCAGTTTTGGGTACTTATACCTAAATATGCTGCTATTGTATTTGGGTTGCAAGTGCTGCACAGGGGTGATAAAAGCTACATATGGACGCTGTTTCAAGTTAAGAAGAGGGAAGGCAAAATATGCTTCTGTAATCAGACAAAACCCTAAAGCGACACGCCACCTGAGATGGTTCTTCTTCTTCAAACGGTCCAAATAGCTGGAAATCACAGAAATGACCTTGGAAACAATCTAGCCTGTTCCCACTGCCATAAATTGTTTGAAGGGACATTTTTTTCTAAAGACACGATGATACTATAAACCAAATATTTTCTGCTTAACGGCTGTGAAAGAAATGTAACATCAAAGCACTTGAGCAAAAGTGGTCTATTAAAGACTACTCAGTTCGGGGCTTTAACAATAAAACAGGGACAGGAAAGGGACCTCTGCTCATGGACTGGAGAGTGGAAAAGGCAATATCCATGCAGCAGGTAGCCGAATGCACACAGTCACAAACTAAAGCTCTACAGTCACTGCTGCAGGATGGAAACCACCAAGAGTTAAACAAGTTAGGAAACCACATCCCCCCCCCCCCAAAAAAAAAAAAAGGCAAAGGAAGGGAAATGGCAAACAAGAAGCAATGTCCATGACTTGGCAGCAGGCACGGGTGTGGAAGATAATCCAGCATTCAGGCAAACACTCGTTTTAAGCTGTTATTCTCCCACCATGCCAGTGAAGCAAATGAAGCTCTACCTCATAGAAGAAAAGCCAAAGGAGAGAGCACAGGACCTGTATTTTAAAACAGTTTAGATGTTTGCCTCTAGAGCTCTCTCACTGCAGATTAAACTGACAGAAATAATCTCGTGTTTGCTCAAGGGTTGGAGTGCAGACACAGCCACGATGGCTCAGTTGACTCAGGATAACTCCCTCAGCTAACCTGGCGCCGTGGGAACCTGAAGTCACTTCCAAACCCAGGATTTTAGGTTTGCAATGCCAAATGCAAGAATAGCTTATGTCGTTAAAGATCTAGGCCTGAGTGGTGCAGGGTCTCACAAAAACATCTCTGAGGGGACAGAATTCACTCCTGAGAAGTGCCTGAGCTCCTGGTAGATCTTTCCTCTTTGCCCTTCTGGTCATCACTTAGGGTGAGGACACAGCACCTTGTCGGGGACGCAGCAGTGTGCGTGGCCATTGGCAGCATCCGTCTGCTGTTCCATGCTAACAACTTGGCTTCAGCCCCAGGGAAACTATCCCTACCTGGTGCTGCTTCCCATACAGGGCTGCATACTCCATGGGAAGCAGCAGCAGGAGACTAAGGTGGCTTTGAAAAGGGCCAAGTGAAAGGCAGGAAAAGGCACACCCCTCACCCTCATTGCATTTCTGTCAGATAGAAATCTGACAGTTCTTTTCAACCGTGATCGGAAGACCTTCAGGAACCATGGGATATTCTGAAGAGCCCATAAAAGGTAAAGCAGAAAAGCAACCCTAACGCTGGTGTGCTTCCACACCTTTCAGGGGTCTCCAGCCACCGAGCCTGGGGAGATGACATATGCTAATATCCTCCTTTCTTCCTTATAGTAAGCTTGCGTGGATACTGTGCTGGAGTCCTGGAGCCACACTCCCCCTCCATCACGGGCACCACTTAATTCTGTCCCCTTCCCACCACGAAGTGCCATGCCATGCCAGAGAAATAGTGATTTCTTAGGCTATGACAGTCCATGCATCAATCCCACACTACCCTCAGGAGAGAGGTACAGCGGTACCACCTTTCTTTCACTCTGTAGCACTGATGTTTGAATAGTAAAGGCATTTTGCAAAAACTGAGCTGATTAGAGTACTAGGTTGTATACTCGTGGCTTTGCCCAGGGCACAGGACAGCACCGTGTCACTGGAACGAACCCGGACAAGGGATCCTCAGCATCTGCGCTTTGTGAATCATGTTCAGGGCACATGTACGTCCTGCAGTGGTTGTACGGGGATAGATCAACCTTGGTAGAAAAGTAATCCGGTTTCTCCCCAGTTGTAACGTTTTGTGCTGATAGGTATGTTCCTTAGCATAGTCTCTTCCCAAGCAGACGATGACCTCCAAAAAAACCAAAACTAAATCCCACCAAATCCTCAAAGTGTCAGGCCCCAGGGAAAATCCATCCAAAATGATGCATTCACCCTTTCATTGTGCAAAGCCCCAGCATCTGCAGAATGCAACCGTCCAGAGAAACCATACTGCATGTGTTTTGAGGCACAAAATGGTCTTTCTGTGCCTTCATCAACAGTAATATTCCCTCCACAGCGTCTTCCAGGGAGCAGGTGTACCAGAGAAGAGGTTTTCTTTTGAGATAAACCAGCTCAAAGTTAACGCCAAAACTGGCCGCTGTTGCCCCACTCATTCCTGTGCCACACTTAAGAAAACACTTCTATCGTGTGAGGAGCAATCCTGCAACTACAAAGCAGCTTGTTACGGTCACTCTAAACATCTAAAATCTCTGGGTTTTATGGCACCTTGGAAAGGTAATCAGTGAGTGCAGTCACACTTCTTCAGCTATCTGGAGAAGATATCTGGAGAGCACATCAGTCTCTCTTACCTGTTCCCTTTGATGCTGAATAACTGTTTTCACTTCAAGGGTCAAACTCTGATTCAGCTCAAGCTACCGACAAAACTCCCATTGACTGCAATGGGACCAGGAATTTGACCATCAGTCAATGTGGAAGCTAAAGAGACATTCAGAGCTACAAAGAAACTGCAAAAATACTAAAAAGCAAGAGGAGACAGCCAAGGCTGCCAAGCTGGAAATAGGATGGTATCATTTGTGCTATCGTTTCTCTCCTGTTTTTCTTCTTCTTTTTTTTTTTTTTTTAATTAAGAAAATGAGATACCTTTCAACAGACTTTGGATCTGACAAATGCCTGCTCTGGTAGAGGAGCCTATGCAAACAAATCTAAGACTACAGCTGTCTCAGTGGTTACCAGCCTACGTGCTCAGAAATATGGAATTCCTATAAGTTTTACTACATCGTTTGCTCCTAAGGAAAGGGACTGGAAAGCACAAGGCTGGGGAAAATAACTCCAGACACGTGCACAGCTGCAGTCTAAAACACAGTTGCTCTGTCCCATCAGCTCTGCTGATATCCCCTCAGCTAGACAAGTCCTCCGAAAGCTCACACCATTTGTCTGGCATGTTGAAAGCCTGTGGACAATGCGGGCTTGCATTCTCCTGGCGGTTGCATGGAGATTTGGTTAGGCAATTCCTGTAAATATGGAGGGATCAGCAGCTCCATCTCCAAAAGCACCCGGAAAATTCACCCCACAATGGGGAGCAACCAGTGTGTTTTGTGAACGGGTGCTCTGGGCATCCCCCTGGAAATGCAATGTTGGATGAATTGTCTCTGGAAAAGCTGCCAGAACATCATGCTTTGCCTCAGGCTGAGGTAACTCTCTTATGAGACACACCTTGCTGGACGCACCAAGATCCTTGCAGGGAGAGACAATAGCTTTGTCCTGCTTTGGTGCAACGCCTAACGGTTGGGGGGCATGACCAGGGCCACGCAGCAGTTAGCAATAAATGTCTGCTCGCAGTCACTTTGGCAAGAAGTTGAGACTTAACACTGGTGCCGTGCCCAAGGTCTAACCTTCTGCTTCCCGTTAATCTTTCTGGTGTTTGAATGAAAACATTCCTCACTGCACTTCACTTGCTGGCTCTTCTGTGCCCTACTGCGTTTAGACAGCTTCTACAATACACTGTTCTCCACAGAAATTCAGGTAAAGGTGTTCAAACCGGAGAACAGAACACATGGCACAGAAAGCTTGTTTTTGTCTTTACTTCTGCACAAGGAATATGTCGTCTTTGTACTAGGAACAGGCCCAGGAATACATTGCAACCTCTTGAGAACATTTCATGACCAGCTTTGCTATTAACATGCCTGTGATTAATCAGGAATTGCCAATACTAGCGATTTCAGTCTGGTGCTAGAGTTGCTTCTGAACCCGACGGGGGCCCCTCAGGATCTTCCATCCCCAGAAGGATCCCATATATTTGTGGCACTCTCAAGGCTAGAAGAGCACAGCATGTGTGTAATATTGTTGCAGTTGTGAATGGAGGATTTTCTTTCATCTGTCAGATGAAAGGCCACTTCTTTCCCTTCCTTGCTCCCATCTTCTTTTTGAAAATCCCCCAGTGATTTTCTGTTGAAAGTGATAGAAATTAAATATAACTATTTGAGTCATCAATGAAACAGTTAAAAGTCTCAGAGATTCTGACTCCAACAGTGAAAGATAGTTTCTGCATAGTTTTTCTATTTAGGTGGCTGGATTAACTTAGCTTGAAATGACAAAAGGGCAGGAAGAAGCAGAGCCTTCTTAAATATCCTCCTGAACAAACCAATTTTTCTGGATCCAGTCTTTCTGAATGAAGCATTTCACCCAGTGTGACACGTGCAGGAACCCATCCCTGGCATGGGAGGGACACCAGGCACAGCACGACACTCTCGGAGGCTGGCCTGACATGGCTTTCGGGAATGGGAATCGCCAGTTAAGCTGTCCCCTCTGCACTCAGGTCACCATGTCCCTAGCCCTGTCCTCTCTGCCCGGGAGCGCCATCCCGGGCCAGGACACCCGCTGTCCCTGGCAGCAGTGGAGATCACACGGCGGTCTCAGACCTTGTGATTACCCTTGTCCAGGATGCATCGATCCTCAGGATTAAAGCCCAAATCCCTGGAAGCGCGTGTGGCATTTTAGCACATGTACAGGGATTGGCAGGATTGGTGTTTTGGGCTCATATTCAATCTCCTCTCCCCCTACACCCTTTCACTTTGATCCATGAGAGATGCCAATTGTTCTGCTCCTCACTGATCCCTAAGGGAGACACCATTCGAGCCCACCCCGAGCCTGGGGGCTCCAGGGTGTCTATGCTGGGTTATGCCAGACTTTGGGCAGCAGGTAGTTGCTTACATGCCTGTTCAAGATGTTTCTAGGAACTCATGTTTAGGGCAGAGCTTGACAATACTTTCAGCCTCAGGCCTGGTCTAAAGAAGTCACCACCTCTTCTGCTTGTCCAAAGCCTTGAATTCAACGGTCTACATGGCAGTGTGGTAAGCCACGCTGGGCAACTCATCTGAATTAAAAAAACTAGGGGAAAAATAAAGACAAGTTCCAGTCAGACCAGCTGGCTAATCTTGTGTGTTGTGCAGCTCCACAAATAGCTGGACTGGCACCACTGAGCAGGTGCTGCTGGGCCAGGCGCGGCCAGAGCGGTTTGTGCAAGGCAGCACTGCTGCTGCAGACAGAACTGCTCGGCACTGGTTTTAGAGACCTAAGGAACATTGTGGCCCAAACTGGAAAGCCTGAAGGACAGCAGTTAAGACCTAGATGGAATTTTACAGCATCTAAAATTGGTCCTGAACATAAAGCCTGAGAGGTCATGGGGAATTTTCCCATTATTTTTATGAAGAAAAAAGCCTGAATTTCCATTTTAAAGGCCTGACTTCTCCCAAGCAGTGCTTTTTACCAAGCCTATTTTCATCAAAGACACTCTGATGTTTTATGTACGTGTATGATGATAACTCAGTGTCATGTCAGTATAGAGAGCATTGCAGCCTAGCCATGGCTGTTCTCTATCTTTGCTATGACTGAGAGTGGGAAACATTCAAATAAGCTTGACGGTTCCACACAATTTAATCAAAAACCTCAAAACCCCACAGAAAGCAACAACTATCAACTCAAAGCATGAAGAACATAGGACTTCTGTGTGTTTTTCCTTTGGCTTCCTCTCTCAAACTGGTTTCACTTGGCTCCAGTTTCATTTTTGTTTGTATTTTTCTCTGATGAGAAGGGAACAAGATGTCATGTTCACTTCTGAAAACAAAAATGAAATTATTCACACTTCTTTCATGTCTTTTTGTCACTAAGGTTAAAGACTATACCAATCACTAGAACGAGCATAAGCTCGTTCTAAGGATATAGTGTTTTGGAAGGGTAGAAAATCCACCAGTCAGAATGGTGGTGATCAGGTTCTAAAATTGTCACTGAACATTAGAGACATAACATGTATTTTGTATCTTACATGTATGCATCTTTGAATACATGCAACCAACTCTAGAGGACAAGAACAGTCAACAAAAACAATGGTATGAGGATAGAGATGTTTTTGATAGGGCTCACAGTCAAAAAATCTGACCAACAGGAAAATCATGAGGAAATCTTGAGATGAGTTTCCTGTCTGTGAACAACTCCCTTCATTGCCTTGGTTTCTCAGAGTACACCCGCAGTGGACAACTCTTCACTGGGCCTGGACATCATGCCTTTCTTGGTGTACTAGAGGTAATTTTGTTTGGCCTTTACAAAGTAACTAAACTTAAAATAACAGGCTAGCATTAATGGACTTCATGCAGAGACACCTGAAGGGCTCACACGATAGCTAAATTCTTCACAAAACTGGTGTAAGGCTGCGATGCAAAGCCAGGTCCACCATGGGTTATTTTGTGTTACGAGATGCTGATTGCATCTGCAATGATCAAGAATCTTTCCTAGCACAAAAAAGAACCACATTTCTCCCTCATGCCATTCTGCTGCATCTCTTTACACTTCTGAACCGCAGCACAGCTCCCTTCATGCTGATGGACAGTCCACTCACAAGTCTGGTAAATGGAGCAGAGGAGCGCACAGTCTGCAGGCTGGAGCGCACCGAGACAGTGCTGTTGGCTGAAAGGGCACTGCACTAAGCCCATTGGAACAGATTCAGTAAAACGCTGAAGAGCAAACTTGTCTTCTGCTGAAGTCAAATGAAACTCCTCGCATGCTGAAAGCCTGGCTGAATGGGCTGCCTGAGTCAGCTCTTTTCCTGTAAGCTTCATGGAAATGAATCTTCAGGAGGAATTTAAGTAGCTGTTTTGCAACACCAGCTTGGGAAAGATATCCCAAGTACAGATGGCATGCGAGATAGCTCCAAAACAGCTCTTCTAAATGCTTTGCTGGATCTCCCACAAATCATCATGGATGTCCAGATGGAAGCCTTTATTGCACAGACCAAGCAACCAGCTAGAAAGACATCCCCCCACCCCTGGACTTCAAGGCTGATTGCCCAGACTGGTGTAGAAATCAGTGTAGTGATTTCATGTAGAAATTTCTCTTCATAAATTACATTACTTGGAACTATGTTTTTGGATTCTTAGCTTGCTGTAAATATTACACCAATATTACACAAAAACCATAGAAGAACACAGCAACAAGCAACTACATCCATTTTAGCTGAAATAATTTAAACCTGAGGTACATAACCACAGTATGTAATGTTTCCCAAAAATCTGCTCAGTGCAAATGCACATGGATCCTGGACTACTGGTAAGAATGTGAGTTAAATGCATATAGATTCATCTTTTACTACATCGTAATAAAAGAGTTTATATCTCAGACTCTAGGCTCCTTCCTTTAAAAATACACCAAGACTGATCAGTTATCCCAAGATCAGATAATCCTCTAACAGATATAATAAAATGTAAACCTATGCCAAGATGCACAGACTCCCAGACACAGCCCCGCATCATCCCTCCACGGTCCTGTCCCTCACGATACATCTTAAATAGTATGTATAAAAATCCCACCTGCTGCCTTTTACTTCAGCTGTTTTCATTTAGATCTCCGTGACTCTTTGACCCGCAGCAAGGAGACATCCTTGGTTTTTCCATATCCTATTTATACCAGTGCTTTCTAGTGAACAAATACATGTCTTTCCTGCAGAAGCTCAAGCAAGATTTGACAGGATCTCCTAACAGCTGTCCAGACACATGAGCTGATCCAAAGTCCATGGCAAGCAATTACTTCCGATGCAGGGATCTGGTAAGACACCAACCCAAGGAGCAGGGAGGATTTGGACTTCTGTGTGGCTAGAGCAGTGGCATCCCGGCACTGCTGCCCCAACCCCCTAACATAGGGTGTATCACTGCTTTGACATGCATCGCATCACGGAGAGGCTTAAAGCAGGGAAGAGCTGCACAGTCCCACATGGACTTTCCTACCCGGGGCCTAAAGGTTTTTTTGTTGGTGTTATCCCAGTGCCACAATCAGAGAAGCGTGTCCTGGTTTTCGTTCTGGGCATCCCAAAGGCACCGCTCATGGAGGCTACCCGGAATGGGCAGTGAGTGATCTGCACCCCTTTGTCCAAACTGCCTTCCTTGCCCAGTGTCCTGCAGGAACCCCTCAGCCATGCGTGGATCAGCAAATGGATCAAGCTTAGAAAAAGAAAGCTTGAGGAGAGCAAAGACAGATTTCTGAAGAATCGCTGGCCTGACCCCAGTGCGCTGCAAGGCACCACAAACAGCTTTGTCTCCCCCAAAAAGGAACAAGAGTGGAAAAGAGCAGAAGGGGATGGTAACTTCTAAAGAGCAAAAGCTCCTGTATCATCAAGCCAGGATTGAATTGGAGTAAATTAGTTCACATCAGCATAGACATTTATGTCAGGCAAAACTTCTGTGGTGGGAGGTCATTCTTGTTTTTGGGTTTCCTCTGTAGTGATAAGTAATAAAATGAATTAAAATTGACCAGTTTAAATGAAGGAAAGAAGCCTATTGCCCACTCCTGCCCTGGAGGATGTCAGGCCAAAGAAAGACATTATCAGAGACAGAGTAGATATTCAATGCCTTCATGCTTGTTAATGACCTTGGCACCTTCCTAATCAGTCTAAGGACTATCTTTCCCACAGATGGTCCCTTGGAGACAGACTGCTGAGACTTCAGTAGAAATACAAGGAATCAAAACAGTTAACAAATATCCAAAAATAGAGCATAGTTAACTTTTTTTTTTTTTTTTTTTTTTTTTTTTTAATACAGAGATGAAAAATCCCTGGGTGATTTATGTGCCAGTAGAGATATTAGTTGCATATAATAGATGCAATATTTTTAATACTAATATTTTAGGCTGAGACAAGAGTGGGAATGGAAAGTATTTCCAGTGCCTTGACTTCTTTATTTTGCAAACATCAGTTGCTAACTGGGGTCAGACAGAAATATTGTTTCTGCAACAAGAGCCCAAACAACTTGAGCTGGCAGCTTCTTCACATAGAACCATTCCAGGAGGCACTGCGGAGATCCTGCACATTGCTGTTCCCAGGTCTCTGGGGCCAAAGTCCCCACTCTGACTTGCAAGGAGAAGGAAAGGGTTGGAAATGCTCTGCTAAAGAATGGGGAAGCAGCTTTATAGGGTGCTTTGAGTAGGATGTAAATACCTATAACAGATTTTCTACAATCCTAGAGGCTGATACGAAAATCTCGCATTGCATTAATAAAATCCATTTCACTATGTGACGCCTTGTCCATCTTGCCATTAGCTGGAATAGCCTGGAGAAGGCATCATTCTTGTCAGTTTGATGGGAATCCTTAGTTCCCTTCTCAGGAACACAACATGAACCAGGGTTTCCACCTCCTCCAGGTACAAATCTACATTCTGGGGCTCTGTCCACATTGAATTTACCCCAAGGGGTGGTCAGGAGGGTGAGAGCTCACGATCCCAAATACTTTTTTTGGCCTCAACTTCTTCCAGCCCTACATGAGAGAAGGGCATAGAGGGAACCTGAGAACAGCCTTGATTTAGGGCCCATCCTGGCTAGGATACAAAATTGTCAAATAATCTTTGAGAGGAACTCAGTGACAAAAAAACTCTTGAAGATAATTATAAGTGGCTTCCCATGAAAGGGTCCAACCTGCTGCTAGGGATCCCCTGCTTTGCTTTCACTGTGTGGAAAAGCAGAGGCATCATCTGTATGGATGCATAGGATTTTGCATCCATCCTATGGCAGCTGAAGTTTTATGTAAACCATATCCCCTTACACTACCGTAAATTCACATTGCACTGAGTCATATACCTTCCCGAGTGACGACCACAAGATTTAACCCCATCAAATGTCTGAGAAAAGCGGGGATGAATCCACCAGAAAATGGTTCCTGATTCACAAGTTGCTGCACATTTATATTAAAGGATTAAAAGCATGAGAAAGAAAATAACTACTTATTCATTTTACTGACAATGCCCGCCATAAACTCACGTTGAAAAACAACACGTAGATGGAGAAAACCATTTTCAGTGTTGAGGAGCTGCGCCGGAAACACTCCACCAAAGAGAAAACCATTTCAATAACAGATCGGTTTCCTAGTGGAGAGGAACCTGCTGCTATATTTCCTTCCCTCAATTCTGACAGGCTGAAATAGTAGCACGTAGACGTTTATATTTTGCACTACATGACACTAAAACAGCAGCCTTTAAGCATAGTCTCATGGGTGAAGGGATTAGTGCACAAGAGTAGGAATGCGGAGGCCACGGGTTCACCACAAGGACTGAGCTGGGTGAACTGTGCAGTCACCATCACTTCACTCCTTTTCGCCTCAGTTTCCTCACACCTAAACTAGGGATGCTGATGCCAGCCCTTTGCCAAAAAACACTTCGAGGTGTGCGAACAAAAAACAGCCTCTCCCTGTTTCACCCCTGACTGCAAAATGAAGCCCTGTGGCCTGCCCAGAAGCACAGCAGCCACATCGTTCTTGGGGGTCAGCTCTCTTGCTCTCTCATGACATCTCCTCCAGCTGACCTTACCCAATCGCCACCTGCACCACTCCACCCAGAGTGGACTTTCCTGGTAGACAAATACCAGTGAAACCCTCTCAGCAGTGTGAATGTTGTTGCAGTAGCAGAGCTCTGAGGACATCAGTATAGCTGAGTCTGCCCGAGAACTCCATGACTTCGTTGTTTAAAAATAAGTAAATTATAACTTCAACTTACAAGCACTGCTGGGAGACCTGAACTGCCTAAGAGATGCCCTGAGTGATAGAAGGTCCCAGCTCAGACATTCCTGAGCTCCTGTCAACAACCTCTTTCAAAATGGCAAAACCTGTTTTAAATACTGACTCCCACTTTGTTGAGTCCAACTCCCTTAAACTAAACAGCAAATATAGTGCTCAGTGGGTTACTCCATCATTGCGGAGATGGGACACGTCCCACTCTATCCAGTTCTCTGTAGGCCCAGCAGCACCAGCATATTGAAGAGCTAAGTCTTATAACACCAAAAGGAGGAAGGTTGAGAAGAAGCAAAGGAGATCCAGCTCTTCTTTCACTTTTAGTGACCTCCTTGGCGAGATACCTACCTGCTGTTTTGTCTGCTGACACTTCGCCTGCCATTAGTGAAGGGAAAGAAGCTTCTCAGGAGGTCACCTGCGAAGGGGCCACCTCCTGGAGGCTGGCACTCAGCTCATGGCAACCGTCTGCATCACCAAGACCACAGCAGGGCTACAAAACACTGCTGAATTAGAGTAGCTTATTGTGAATTATAAATTGCTACTCCTCTGCTCATGCACACCAGAGTGCACGTTTCACTCATAGCAAGCATCAGATAAGGCAAGTTATGGCAGACCTCAGCAAGGCAGGCTAAGCTTAATGCACTATGCATTAGAAGCCAGCTAGGAGCGTGCACACGCGGGCAATTACCACGGCCCAACTCATGTGCGGTAATTCATTAAGCCGCAGTAACGCAATCATTTAGCCGAGTCCTTTTAGGAGCAAACCGACGGAACGATATTGTACTCGGGGGACCTGCAGTTCAGCAAATTAATTTAGTGTAATAACTTCAGCAATGTTGCGGACAATCAAAATGAAAGAAACAACGACCCCTCTCTAAATTGCCTGTAACTAACACTTCAGCTGATACAATATTCATCTGCGACCGCAAGGGCTGCTCTGCCAGGCCGCGCGTTGTGCGCAGCCTCCGCGCCACCCGTGCTTCCCGAGATCTATACGCCCAGCGTGTCCACTACTTACTTAGTAGTATCTTAAGTATGAACACTTAATCCTCAACAATTCTCATCCTGAAGAAGAAACACTTCAAGAAGGAGCTCTTCGTTTTGCCCTCCGGGACATCAAGCTCCAGCCAGCACGGCTTGACCCATGCCTGGCACGCGTTTCCAAAACGTAGCTTTGATGCAATTGCTGCTGAAGACGTGGCCTGTTCTTCACCAGGGCTCAATGTTTCTAAGCCTCAAACAGGACAGCAACTGTTATTTTAACAGCATCTCTGCAGCCAGTGTCTTTCAGTAGTTTAGAAGTCTTTTACTATAGTTATTTGCACCTTCACACTAGCGAGATCCTAGTACTGTTACTCACTATTATAGCAGGCAAGTACTTGAATACAGACTTTTTGGTTAAGCTTAACAAAATTTGATTCAATATGCTACTAAGAAGTAAAAGGGTGTTGCAACCTCTTTAATTCCTTTCCTTCCTCTCTCTTCTTTCTCTTTTAACACCTTTTGTTGAGTTCAATAAAAACGCTGCAAAACATTGTGCTTGAGGTTAGTTTTCAGAAAGTATGCAGTTGATCTAAAAAACTGCATTTTGTTCCAGCTACGAACAGAAATTCTGCACTGAAATAATGTCTCGATATTGTTGCTTTCTTTAATAAACATCCTCTCCACTCACTGCAAACCTCAATAAAGGGCTCTGAAAGAACAAAAGACATTTCTGTATTGTTTTAAGTTCTCTTCCTCTCTGAAAAACTCAATTAAAATGGTGAAAAAGCAAACGTGTCAGTACTACCCACTTTAATTATGAACTCATTTCTATTCACTCTCCCAGCAGGAGACATTGGCCCTTTGACCTTTGAGAATGGGTTTCCAAGGCTTTTCCAAAATTTCATAGCATTAAAAATGACATGTTAATGTCAGCTGTAAAACATGTTCACCTTCACATTCACCCAAAATAACTTGCAATCTTAAAATCTATGGTGAGTGACATTCCTATTACTATTTTTATTTGCGAAATGAGCTCTAGTGCTGGGCCATGAATAGAACGGTATGGGAGCAGCTCTTGAAATAGTGCAACTTTAAAGACAGCAGGAAAATTGCAGGAATACGGACCTTTCCGTCAGCTTATTGTAAAGAGTTTTGAAATAAATAACTTGCATGGCACACTCATAAAAGATGTTTAGGCTTTTCTTACTAATCTGATTAATTTTTCCAATGCAAAACATTACCCATCTGAGAGAGGACATGTCTCACTGCAGCCTTAGCCTCCTGACTGCCAATATGGTGCTTGCTGAAACAAGCTTTTCTTTGGTAAAGTCCAGCCGAGAAAACACTTCACAAGATAATGCTAAAATGCTAAAATAACCCAGTTACACATGCGCCTTTCAGCAGAGACTGAGAGATAAGGAAGGCAAACAAGAAGAAAAAACATTATTTTTTAACCAAGGGATTTCATGAAATAGTGGATAAGAGGATGACGTATGTGAACTCAGAACCAGATCATAAGGAATGCATAACAGTAGATTCTCACATAAAATAAAATAACATTTTCCGTTAAACATAAGCTAGAAAATGGTTTTAAAATTCACATGCAGGACTATAAGCCACTCCAGTTTCAATCTATTCCTAACTCTTCCATGATTTCAAGTGCAAATGACACAGACACCTATGCATATATATTTGTTTCTATTAATATTTAGGACCCATTCCAAGGGAATATGCATACATCCCCAACACAGCTTCCTAGAACTGAGGATCCTACACCCAACAGAGCAATTCACAAAATCCTGTCTGATCCCATGGGTTTGGAGGGCCTACATGCTTTGTCCAAAACATATGTGCCAAAAATTTCACTCTAATGCATGTCCTGAGATGCCACCATGACCCAGATTCTAAATTCAGTCATCTCCTGCCTTAGGACTTGCCAGATTCCTGAATTCAGTAGCCTCTCCCCAAGATCCCAGCAGTCACAATCCAGTAGGAATGGTCCTTGCGCACCGAGCTCACCACCAGACACAGCAATCACATCAGCTCTCCTTAGCTGCTCCCCTCCCAAAAAGCATTGAGTGGCCCTGCAGCCATTTTAGGAAAATAAATTTAGTAATTAAAAACACTGCTCAGGAAGAAGGAGATCTGCATCTCGGTCCCTCCTTGTCATGAAGAAACTCAGTCTAATATCTGCAGAGTCTCATGGCACCTGGCTAAAAGAAAGGCTCAGGCTGGGGAAGACTCTTGAATTTGGCTCATTCTGTAGTCAAAAATATAATGTGCCTGCAGAAAGTGACCGAGAAGGTAGCTGAGTCCCTTCCTGCTGGTGCAGGCATTCTCCAGGGAAAGGGGAGTCCTCATGGCAGATCCTGCTACCAAGCTGTTTACACATGTCTTACTAAAAGCCCCCTTGGAAAAAACACAGAGCACAGGAAGACAGGTTCAGAACTCCCCATTTGTGGAAAAGAAAACCTCTAGAAAAAAGTGCTAATTGTTAATTGAAATCTGACCAACTAGAGGTGACAATGAGTCGCAGCTTTCAGGGGAGCAGGCCATGCATCTCAGTGGCTCAGGGCTCTTCCACCTGTGGTACCAGCAGTTTGCTCTGCCAGCACCTATTTAAAAAGAACTAAGTATGAAAAAGCCAACTACATTTCATCCAGGCTGCTGAAAAGTCAGCAAGTGGTATCAACTTCTGCCCATCAGCACTGCCCAGCTGGCTGGGCTGGTAGACCTAGCTGGAGAAGGACAGTTGATGGTGTAAAGAGGGCTTGTTTTTACCAGTAAAGCTAGACAGAAGTCAATGAGCCAGGATGGAGATGGGTGAGTGAGAGAGCAGGGAGGCTGTGATGTAAAAGTAGGTGAGAAATTTCATCAGCCACATGCATCTTCTATGTGCAGATATATTTTCTTCAGGCAACAGAAATATATACGGCAGGCAAGGTATGAAGTGGAGACTGCTGTCCCCAAAGCTTCACCGGAGTGCCAAAAAAGCAGAGGAAACTTGCTCTTTGCGATCATGAAAACGACCCGGTGGAAAATCTTGCACATCATGTTTCAGGTAGCTGAGAAGAGATTTCTCTACCCTGAGTTGAGATGTCCAGTCTGAAGTCTTTATTCTTTTTGAAGAGAGCACAGAAACAAATCCCTGTCCCAATGCTTCCTCTCATGTGAGGTGTGTGGGCTCAGCTCCTTCCAAATTTCTTTGTTTTTCAGATTTCCTTGGTTCTGGTCAATACAGGAAAGTGAAATAAACCTGCTCTTGCAAGACGGCCAGACTCATTTTTCTTATTTAGGAGTCGAAATATCTCTCAGAGTTCCCTTAGCATCTGTGAATGCAACCTTTGGAAATCCCCACTCCTGGGCCCAGGAGAAGAATTCTCCCTCCTCTCAGTGCATTCCTGTAGGGCTGATAACAAAATTCAGTCTTGTACAAGACCTTTACCAGAGTACCATTGTGGAGATCCTCAGGCCCTGTACATACGTGCCTAGAGGGCAGAACATTGGCTCCCCCAAGAGCTTACAATGGCCAGAGAAAACATCATTTAATGCAGGGGAAAATAGAGGCACAGAAGAGGGAGCTTCCACAGCTTCACACACAGAGTGGGTTCAAAATGCCTAATTTTAGGTATCTGCAATGTCAGTGACTAAATATGAGGTATCTGAACTCCCACTACAATCAGTGAAAGCCCAATCCGTATGGGCAGTGGAGGCTGGAGAGTCACCTGGCCAAATGCCTGCTTCAGGATAAGATGAACCATCCTCCGGATTCCACTGACTGTGCAGACCAAATCTACACTGACTCTAATGGGAACTTAAGCACCCAGTTCCCAGACAGTCATCTTAACTATAGACACATATGGTGGGATACAGCTGTCTGCATCACTGCAGACTCTCTAAGGCATCTTGCCTGGCCTCTACTCCATCTTGCTGCAGGCTTCATATGGATCCAGTGTCTACTAGCTGCATGCAGGTGTTATTCTCTGGCATTTATAAAAGCACTAGACACTTGTGATATTGCAACTGAACCCCAGCAGTCACTGGTAAAAGTGAGAACTGAAGTGTCTCATGTCCTGCCCAGTGCTTCGCTAACACACATCCTAGCTGTGCAGCTGCGGTGGACGTCCCTTCCCTTCTGCCTGGAAAACAACTCTCACGAGAACAGGCAGGGGTAGAAAAGAAGAGAGGGAAGAACTGTCAGGGTTAACAAAGACGTGGTCCTCCGGCACAGCCCCTGCTGTCACACAGAAAGGGGGTACCAAACAAATACTGAGTTTTGAGGAAATCGGCTGTCCCTCCACCTCAGACATACACACTGCAAAAATTTCTCCTAGATGTTTTTCTGGAACAATTATTTTACCTTCTATGAAGTAACATCCTAAAACTCTGAGCTTATCCAGCAGGCCATTCTTTTTCTATTGAGGTTTCATAACAATAAAATGTTTTGACATTGGTACATAAGTCTTTCAGTCAGCTGCACAGATGGAGAAAAAACAACCTGCAAAAGTGTCCTGATGCCATAAAGACCACTGGCAGCCTGGCAATTCTACTTAAATTTAGTTTGCAGAACAGGAGTCACTTCAGTCACCAAGAGTATAAAAAAATTTGAAGAACGAGCCCTGTGTTGTGCAGACTTTATGTAACAACAAAGCTGCTCTCAGCAGAGAGGTGGCAACCCTGCAGCTGGGAAATGCACCCAGCTTTCTCCTGCCACTGACTCCTGGCATTAAAGAAAAGGGAATAATAAAAGGAAAGGATTAAATTTGCTTAGATGAATAACTTTTAACCCCTTCTGTACTACTCCTTTAGCTAACCATACAGGGACAATGAAGCAGATACAAAGAACAGTGGTGGACACACACGTCCCAAAGTACTGCTCATGCAGAATACGTCCTGTTGAACTCTCAAAGGATTTTTTTCATCTTTGCATTAGTCTTCTGGCAACTCTGCCATTATCTAAAGAACCCGTGTTCACAGAGTGCTCCAGAATTCACAGAAGTACATTTTCCTTGCATCGCATGAAAGACCAAATTCTGTCAACTGTTGTTAGTGTCAGGAAAGTAGCTGTAAATACAGCATCTCCTTTCGTGCTGTGTTTTGTCAGCAGGCTTCCAGCCACACCATCTGCCTTTATAGGTGACTCATGGCTGGGCGCATTTGCGCTGACCTCTTCATTACATAAAGGCTTAGTCCTGATCAAAACGGCACAAACAGAGCAGCTGGGTGGAAAACCCCTACTCACCCCATCACTGTGTCACAGATTAAGACACAGGTGACAGTCAAAACAAACTCTCCGATAAATGCTAAATACCAGCTGCTGCACCTTACTATTACTGGTGTTTTAAATGGACCGCTTTAGTAATGGCAAAACCCTACACACACTGCTTTGGGGAAAGTGCTGGGGCATGCAAGTAGCTATCAGAAGAGTCTGTCCAGAATTGACGCTGGATATAAATGCTGCTGAACTTCAGCTTTGGAGCCAAGAGGAACTGAGATGGCTTTACCAAGCCCTGCTGGATGTTCACCAGCTCAGTGCAGGGCCACTGAAAAGATAAGAAGACATGGTATAGGGCTGCCTAAGGCCTGTGGGGCTTGCGAGGTTAGATTTGCATTCAAGAGAAGCTGCAGTGCTTTCCAGTCGATGCCAGTCCTGGAGCAGTACAGTTGTACAGCACTGGCCACTCCACTCCCAGAATGAGGCACTCGCAGCCAGATACCCATGGGTCATCACAAGGTGGCTTTTTGATCATTCAGTGTTCCAGAAATGCTCCTTCAATAAGGATCCTCATCTGGACTCTTTGTTCTCAGTTCCCTTCTCCTGGGAACCAGCTTTTAGTTTGGTGACCCTTGGCAGGAGCTTCCACTTGATGCCTGAAAGGAAGAGCAGCAAGGACTGTGCAATGCCAACATGTCTGGCCAGCAGGCTGGATGAGTAGAAAAGGACACTTTCTTGACCCCCCTGACACCATCTCAGTCCTAGTCCGTCACTGCCTTGCCCAAGCAGCAGTAAACGTGCTAACCGGTCTGAAACACTGTCAGCTCTCCATACGTTCTCAGCTGTATCTATCTGGTAGCCTCCCGTGAGGGCAATGTATGGGAGTAACTATGAACAAGAAGAGGGGTCTGGAAGGGCCTTGTGTCACTGAGTGCAGTCCCTTGGCTCTGCACAGAAAACCATCCACAGAGGGCCAAACCACTCCAATTCCTTCCTTCTTTTATTTCCTTGACAGTAATCAAGCTAGACCTTCCGATTTCCAGCCTGTACAAGTGAATGGTCAGGTTTCATCCAGTGGGTTTTCGTGGTGACACTCTTCTTCAGCATAAATAGCCCTTCCTCCTCCATGATGTTTACCCCTGGGGCATCCATATCCGCTCCCAGCCTTTGTTGGCAAGGCGAAACAAGTAGAGATGTGCGAAGAAGCATTTCCTTTTCTGTGCTTTTATTTTGTTGTTAACTTCCCTAGGTGGCCCTGGATCCTTGCATTAACAGATAGCAAAGAAACAAAAGAAACCCCACTCTCAAATCCAAAAAAGCCTCTTGCTTTATCTCTCATCTCAAATCCCCCTGCCAAAGGCTTCACCCTGCTCCATCATCACACAGTTGTGCTACTCCCATCCTAGCTTATCTCCTCTGCTGCCTGCTCCCACTCTTCCCTCTTCCTCTCTCCACCCGTCCTCCCTTGGCTTCCCCCTCCTGTTGCTGGCTGCCAGCACGCGGAGACTTTGCCCTTACAGAATTGTGTCAGTAAAGTGGATTCCTGCAATGTTTATTACAGGGTAAAGTGGTAAGATACCCTTTATGGGGTTTTGAAAGGAAATTGTACAGGAACAGTGTCCTGAGCCGGGTGTCTATTGAAAATTCTTCACAAAGGGACTTTGCCACAAGAGGAAAAGCAGCTTAATCAGTGGAACTAATTACCGAAGGTGGCTGAGTGTCCCCGAGGGTCCGTAAAGTAAAATATAATGGGAAAAGAAATATATCACAGCTTGCCTACGCTCCTTGGCAGACCTTGGACGGCCTCTGCCTGGCCCCAAGCCCGCGGTTGCTGGCTGCCTTGGGCCACACTGGGCTGCTGCAAGAGAGCAGGAGAGGCATGATGGGACCTTCAAATGTGGAAACTGCCCTGCTTTATTCACCCTATTCGCATGAGCAGAACAAGCCAGCGGCGCTTACACAACTCTCGAGTCTCAGGAAGAGGAAACTGTCCCTGACAGCCACCTGGGGCTCTCCAGGGAAGAAGGATATTTCTGCCTCCCCCAGCTCTGAATCTAATTAAAAACAAAAACAACATGGAAAAAAATAATCCAGACTGTTTTTTCCTGATCATTTAAGTGTAAAGCCAAGTTAACGGTAGGAAGCAAACTGGGACAGCACAAGAGAAAATTTGGGGACATATTAGTAATCCTGTTATCAAAAGCAGTAAGTATTTGGGGCATGCTGAGAAGAGGCAGGGAAACCACAAGAACCTCTTCGTCCCACTTCTTTACTTCACGTAAGAATTGGAAGGAATCAGGCAGTTTTCTGCTCCATCTCCTTATCCCCACACAAGGCTTTAGAATGCAAAAATGCATCTCCTAAATCCACATCTGACAGGAGAAGGATCTCAACAGCAGCATGGGTGAAAGTCCTTCTCCAATGGCCTAGCTTGGTCCCAGCCAGCGTGGCTGGGGACATACAGAACTTGCTGCTCTGATGGCCCTAAAACCCACCAGGGACTCAGACAACACCTCAGAATGCACCATCCTGGGATGACACGGAAACCTGAGAAATCGCATGCAGCAACAAGTTGACCTGCAGCCTTTCAGCAGATATTTAACAAGTGGTGTTTTCAGGAATTTTTTTGAAAAGCAGTGTGCCAAACTCATAGCGCAGCTCCACAGGGACACCATGGTTTGCGCTCAGCTAGCAGAGAGAGCTCAGTTAGAGGACAGCACCTGAGAAATGGATCCACCGTGCTTCTCCTGCACTGTTTCTTTTCTCTTGGCTACTTGTGAGAGGAAAGGGCATGAGAGGTACTGCTGCCACCCTGGGATAACCCCTCCTTCCATAGTGGCAGTGGCCTCTGGGAGGTTAAATCAAATTCCCTGTCGTGGTATCTAAGTAAGCTGGGTCTTGTGTGGCAGCAGAGAGCAGACAAGTGTTTGGTATCCAACCCTTGCTCACACTTACAATTATGAAAATACTTTTCTCTACTGTGCTTTTTCCATGATCCCATTAAGCAGCGATGCCCTTCCTCAGCATCATTATATAAAGAAGGTGAATAGTTACCCCTTGTGCATCCAAACCTACAGAGAAAACACAGGGCATGGAGATTTCTGCAGCGTGAGTTGGAGAGAGTGATATCTCTCCCTGCTCTGCTTCCTTGATTATAAGCCCGTTGCAACAAGGACCTTGTCATCTCCTTTACAAAACCTCACACAATTAAACCCTGAACCAGATGTGCTCTAACGCTGATCTGTGTTATAGAAAATCTGCCAAACAGACCCACACTGACCGTTCTTTAAATGGGAAATTCAATGCCTGTTTTAATGTCACCTTTAATCTGCTCCCAGGAGCAAGGAGAGAAATATGGTTGCATGTGCATGAACAAGGGCATTAAAACAGCGCTTCTGAGGCTTGAGTTTGAAAACTTAAAAATAAAGGTCTAACAGAAAAAAATCCCAGGTAATTTTGAAAACTTTTTCTTCTTCTGTTAGAAAACAAGTGGGGAGGAGGTAAAGAAACTGAGTTGAAGGCAAGGGGAAAAGGTTTGATTTTTCATCCCAACTTTTATCTTTCTTTGGGAAGACAGGACAAGCTTCAGCAAAGGATGGACTGTCCACAAATTTCCAATGCTCTATCAAGTACTTTGGAACACCAGCCATTTTTGAAAGAAACAGATTTGTCCTATGAAGAAACACGACAGTTATCAGAAGCTTTACTGATAACAAGCTTTTGACAGCTGTGGTGCCCAGTTACTGATGCGACAGGCAGGAACTGTCCACGTGACCGTAGATGCTAATATCCAGAACCTGCCTGTACCTCTGTACCTGGGTAGGGTGCTACCAGGTGCTACCACAACCGCAGGCGTTGGGCAGAAAGAGGCAGCTGCAGAGCACAGCTCACGTCCTCGGGAAGGAGACTTCTGAATTATGCCAAATGACTCAGGGCCTGGAAGGGTTTGCTTCCCCCTCAACTGCCAATGCAGGGAGTGAAAGGTAGAAATCTAATGCTATGTGAGATGAATTCAAATGCAACCTGGTGATACCTTTTCCAGAGGAAAGGTGACAGGAACAAAGTGGTGACTTGAACTATTTATAACATGGCAGAACATGAATGTCATTTTACATGAGAAACAAAAGGTGCTTCACTAGTCCAAGACTTAGCTTCTTCTGAGCTTAACAACTGTGCAGCAGACCAGGGTGGAAAACGTTACAGCTTGTGAGGAGAACCAGTAACCAGTCTTTTAGAAGACTGCCTGAAACAAAGCAGGCAGACTTTCAGATACAAATTTGCTTTATCAGTTTTTTTATGACGGGTATATTATAAAAATTACCAGTAACCTGAAGGCTAAATATAACCTATCGGGCAAGGCAGGGTGAATCTGCAGATTGATTGAACTTGTTCAGAGGTTAGTTTTGGACCTTCCTACATATCTGCAAGCTGGACTATGATCTTCCTAGAGGCATTCATCCACATGGCACGGGAACTTCCAGCTAGCGCCTTGCAGGCGTGCCGGACATATTATCCTTGCGCCAAGGAGATGGGTCATGGAGAAGGAGAGCTGGTGAGGTCCACCATCTTGGGTGCACTCCAAGGGCGAGGGGTGAACATGCAACATCTGCTTATGGTGTCCATGGTACTAGTCAGTGCTGTGTTCACCTCTTTCAGGAGAAAACTGCATAATTCAGGAAAAAACTTGTATAATGAAAACCAGAAGCATTTGTGCCAGGCTTTTGGGCCACAGCTGTTTTTAACAAACAAATCAAGAAAATCACTGTTTTTTGAGCAAGCTTGTTGCATTTTAACCCTGCTCCCACCCCTCGGCCACTGACTGTGCTGTTACTAACCCTTTTCTAAGAAACTGGCTCTTCTTCCATTCCATTCAGGCATTTACACTTGCTTCTCAAATACCATCCCAGGCCTCCTAGGCCTCATCTGCAGGGCTCTTAGCTCCTTGATTTTATTTCTGGCTTTAGCAGCACAGCTCGTATGTCCTGGGGCAAATCCCGCCTAATATACGACAGGCCTCAGCGCACCCCAGAGACCCTGCTTCAGCGCAGGGGCGAGGAGCTGCCCGGTGTTTTACAGCACTCTTAAAGTTTCGCTCACATAAAAACAATGGCAGAACGGGCACGAAACATTTTTCTCAGCTAATCAGCTAACTTTCTCAAGCTGGATGTCGATGGTTCTGGCAGAGCACCCTGGGCTTGGTTTTGCAATTTTGTCTTTCCACATCCAGACAATGTCTAAAACAAAAGCCTGTAACTCCCAACTGTTTCACTAGCAATAAAATCTCTCCTCTGCTGGTCCTACGGCAGAGGGATATTTATACCACCTGTGCAGCTCCACCAGCTATGAAATGAATCCTTTCTCCACTAACACAATGCCTGGGATATTAAGATAATAGCACTGCAATAAAGCGCGAACAGCTTTGCAACTAGTTTGTGTTCCAATACAATCTGGCATTTAAACTGCAAAACAGTTTCAGTCGGCGAGACTCCTTTTTCCCCCCTATTCCCACTCTGCTGTGTATTTCACATAAAATAACAATTTTGAGATCTCGCTTACTGCTGGAAATCAATTGTAAAGAGTGAGTGTTCTCCTGGGGCATCTCAAGTGGCACTGGAGCGACCGGCAGCCCAAGTTCCCGCTCCATTCCCAAATGCGTTATGAAGCCGTTGGGATCCTGAGCTGCTGGGCTGCTTAGATTTAGTGCCATCTATCAAACCAGATGGTGTGGGAGGTAGCTGGAGTCTCCCGGCTGAGGTCTGGGGGATGGGACTGTGCCTTTTGATGTGAATAACTGTTTAAAAGAACCTGTTTTGCTCCAGCTCCCTCTGCCCAGGGTTCTTAACTTTTTGTGGTAAAAATGCTTTTCTTTCTACATCTTGACAGACAGCACTACCGAGGATGTCTGTGTCTATAAAGGACTTGGGCAGGACTGCACATGTTGGTCCCTCCAGCAGCACAATCTCTGTTTTAAAGAAGGAAACTGAGGCAGAGAGCAGGAGAGTCTTCCGCACAGTCACGGAGTGGTGGAGCGCGGCTAGTACACAGAAAAGTGGAGTCACAGCTATCCAAGCAGACTTGGATAGACTGCTATTATGAAACCTGTCGGACACCCACTGACAATCTATCTCAGGTATCCAGAAGGCTCTTCCCAGTGAAAGGCAGGCATTTGGGTTGGGAATGATCTCCAAAAGATCTGGCTGCTGGCAGTTTATCATGGTAATCTGAACGGAGTGAGAAGAAAAACAAATCCATCTAGTGTAATCCTTACTGCTGTAAAACGGGCTGGTTTCCCAGCTGGTAAAAAAGGTGCTTACGTGCAATCGCCCACGCTTCATAGAATCACAGAATCAGTAAGGTTGGAAGGGACCTCTGGAGATCATGTAGTCCAACATCCCCGCTCAGTAGGGTCACCTAGAGCATGGTAGACAGGGTTGCATCCAGGCGGGCCTTGAAGATCTCCAGAGAAGGAGACTCCACCACCTCTCTGGGCAACCTGTGCCAGTGCTCCGTCACTCTCACAGGGAAGAAATTCCCCCTCACGTTCAGGCGGAACTTCCTGTGCTTCAATTTCTGCCCATTGCCTCTTGTCCTGTCACACGGGACAACTGAAAAGAGTTTGTGTTTACATGAGTCGAGCCGCTGGCATGACATGTGTCAGCACGGCTTGAGGAAGTCTGTATTTTGTGGGTTTCTTAGCAGTTTTGTAATCTGCTGCAGCACTGTGTGAGCCTCACCTGGACAGCAGGTCCTCACTGCCACGAAGCCTTCATCATCTGCACTACCTCTACAACACGTGGCTGGCCAAGACAGAGACCCAATGCCTGCGAAGGCCCATGTGTCAGGTTGTGCACACACTATGGCAACAGCTGGCCTCACAGGGATGAGGACACCCACCTGATGCCAACTACATATGAGACCATCGCTGGCTTGGGTGCGGGTATCTGTGGGTGAAGCACCACGTCTGCATGTTGCAAGTCAGGGGGGAACCAGTCATGATGGTCCTGCTGGATTTCAGCTTGCTCAGAACATGAGACAGGAGATCCCACTGTTCTGCCTGCTTCTCCCCCTTCAGCTCAATGACATACTGTCTTCAGATGGCAAAAAAAAAGATCCATTTCGAGCAGGGTGAGACAGAGGGGAAGACTAAGGTCCAATCCATGTTGCAATTTCTGAAGCACTCAAGACTTGGGTACCACAGCGCAGTGCTCTGATGAATCTAATCCAGCCCGGGCTTGCAACACAGACAGAATGAAACTTGCTTTTAATCGTATTTCTGTGATTGCAGGGGTGCAACCCAGCTGAAACAAGTTTTTTCTTTTTTTCCCTAAATCACAAGACAAAATTGTTTTAAATTGGGTACAGGGAAAAAGAAAGGCGCCCAAAAGAGGAGTGGAAATGGAATTTGCCACTGACTAACCACAAGCCACAGACGCATGATTGATCGCCAGTACCAGACCTGTCTCATTTCTTTCCTGGCTTGCCATCACCACTTCACAATAGCAGCATAATAGCACCTTAGCAAGCTTATTCTGGTGGGACTACTCAAATGCCCTCCATTTTTGGCATTTGGCCTTATTTATCCCCATGAGACTGTTAGACTTAAATCAAAGAAACTGTAAAACCCTCAAGGATGGTAACATGAAAGCGAGTGAAACCAGACAGAGACTTGTGATCAAGTCGTACATCATAACCATCCAAATTATAGGAATGACACAATAAACTGAAAAACAGAGTTTTGCTCTAAGCCCAGGGGGAAATTCGCAATGGGGACCAGCTTGCCCTGCCTAGTCTCTGCCCACAGAAGAATATTTCTTGAACATCGGAGCAAACTTTTTTCAGCTGTTTTTCAGTTACTCAGTCAAATTCAGGAAAACCAAACCAGAGTTAACTATATCGTGGCTTTTTGAAAGCTGTTAGTGATTCAAGAAGTGACAGTTCTGTGATTCTGGGATGAAAGCTGACAGTTACTGGGCAGCTCTCTGCAAGACTGCCCCGAAAAATTAAGCCCCAGTGAGGCATCAGAACTCAGACACACAGTTTTCAGCTTATTCTTGAAGAAAACATTGGCTACTCTTTTCCAGTTAAATAATATTAACCCTGCAAGCTCCCGGTCTTAGACTGTCTTGACTTTGCAGCCTAAGCCATAGCATAAGAATGTGCACACAGAGAAAAGCTGCATGTGCAATTGCCTCTCTGATTCCTCACTTACTTTCAAGTTTAACCCCAAGCACAGTTCCTATGCAGGACTCTAGATGCCCTCATATAATTAAACAGGCAATTTATCCAATTAAATACACAATTTGCACAATTAAATTAACTTAGTAGATTTAAAATCACCCTTTCCACAGGAGCTCAGCTGGTTGCTTACTTAGCACGCGGACTCCTTCCCACGGAAAGGCGTCTGATGCTTACTGCCAACCCCTTGCAACCATACACATTTTGCAGCAGGCCCTGAAAGTCAGCAAATTCCACTTTTTAATCAAAAGAGAGGAAGTAAGTTCCTGGAACTCTAAGCCTTTATGGAAAATATTTTGCCAGCTGCCTCTTCTAATGGAAGTTGGGTATCTGCTGCAAGGGCAGCTAAACATTAGGGTTGCTCCAGGTTCCCCCAAGGTGGTTTATCCCCAACCTGCACTGAAGGAGGATCTCAGCTCTCTGGAGCAATATAGGATATACCCAAGATTTTAAAGACCAACTTGTGGGATGGACATACACTGCAGTTCCAGAGGGTTAATGTTCAAATAAAGGATTATGCATTTATACAATGGTGCCAGTTGCTAAAGGTCAATGTTGTCCAAAGATATTCCACGAGACAGATGTGCAGTGAGGAAGAGAAGATAAAAAAAATACATTCAAGAGAGGTTTCACCTACCTTCGGTCATTTCTCCTCCTTCTGAACAGCTTTTTGGTGTGTGCGATTTCAGCTTCATGAGGCAAAGGATGGTAACCCTGCTGTAAAACAGAGGAAAAGGCAATTATCAATTCTGAGTTATAGGAGGTACCTCAGTGTAGGTGGTCAGGGTGAGACAGAGCTGGACACCTAAAGTGTGGACCTAGTAAAAGAAAAACCTCTTGGCTAAGCATTTTTTCACAAGTCAGTGTGGTACCTCAAACCTGATCAAAGAAGCTCTGAAAATCCACCTATCTGTTATATCCTCCCAGGGCCATTACAATGAACAGGGAACGAAGTTATCTGCAATTGCTGGGTAAGAGAAGCCACATGCAGCAGAGAGAACTTCAACACGCACCGGTGCAACCCAGAGTACATGATTGTCAGGAAATTCACCCATATCACACATGATGCTTCACACCACTACACTTAAACTGCTGCTCATCCACTTTTACTGGACTATTTTCCTACTTATTTGTAGCAGCATTTCAGCAGCAGTGGAGCTTGTTAGAATCACTCAACTCATCGCTCAGCTAGAAGAGCACACACGAACCACAACCCACAGGTTCTATCATGGGCAAGTCAATAAATATGTTGTGGAGCACCTCATGATGCCTTTCCAATGCCAGACATGAACCCCAGTCACCCCTTGGAGAAGGGGATGAGTGGGATCCTACTCTACAGATCAGAAACAAAAGAGATGATGAGGACATGAGATGACTTGCTTGAGTCAAGTCAGTGGAAGGGCTGTGTTAGCCCAATCTGCTCACTGTCTGTCTTGTCCTCACTCTGCTGAAAGTGCTGGGTTCCCTCTCCTGGATTTGGCATGCTCAGCTGATAATAGGGATGCTGCATTTACCTTCCTATTATGGGCAGTGGGAGACTTTGTTAATGTGAGTAAAGAGCTCAGAGGTTCCTGGATGAAAGGCATTACATAAGAGCAAAGTATTATTTGTTTTCCAGAGACTACAGAGCTGTCATAACCATAATGATTTGTATTTATGTAGTATTGTACTTCCCATGCCGGAAATAAAAGCCCTATAAAAGTTGCTCCTTTTATTTCCACAACAATCTGTCTTATTCTTTAAGCTGCAGTGACTGCTGGTGAATCACCACGTGAGAAGGGCCATGAGGGAGCAGAGTGGGAAAGGGCAAGGTGTGAGCAGGAATGTTTGTAATCATGCAGCAGCCATGACACATGACACTGCAACTCATTGATGTAAAAAAAATTTTGTCTCTCTCTGTGGAAGGATCCTTAAAAAATTAACTTTAGTAGCCGTTATTGATACAGTAATATTTTTAGTTCATCTGGCGGAAGACGTAGTAGGATAGAAGAGTCTTTGTGAATGCTAACAAATGGCAGTCTTCTGGAGTCCTGAGGAAGCCTCCACGATATCGAGACCAGCAGGGCTTATTCTGTCTATCCAGCCCAGCCATCTGTGTACAACAGTCTGGAGGACCGTGCCCATGTAGTTACTGCAGCAAGCCTACAGATTTGGGGGAAGCTAGCTTCGCCATTTAGGAGATGTTCATTCTTTTCAGAGAGTTCAAGCAAAGCAGAATTCTCCAAGTCCACGGGTAAGTCATGCCACTGGCTAACGCATCTACACCGTGCTCTACCTGCAGTTGTGAAGAAGGTTGTTTCCTGGGAAGTTACAGACCACATGCAGTTCCTCTTTTAACTTTCTCCTTCAGTTTTATGCTTCCCGAGCAAACTGGATGCACAGAGATTGCGCAGTTTAGCATGGGCATTGTAAAGCACTCTCAGGAGTAGAACTCAGCTCTCAGTGACCAGATCATCCCTCTCTCCTTGAAACATCTATTAAAACACCCTTAATACTCAGTGGTATCGCTTCAGCCACAGCACTCCACATTACGAGTAGTAGCAGTGGTATAGAGGTCATCGTTAAATGAAGCTGCATGAGCTTTCTTGCAAATCTGCTTGTCCACTGAGGACCTGCTCGGTGAAATACGTTGTTCTGCAGTCATTTGCTTACATGCTTTCACTCAGCATCAGAAAGAGGACTCTTCATGCTGCTTGGATCTTGCCTCACCAGTCAAATATAGCACGATTGATTCAGGAGAGCAAGTTTGGGAATAGTGAAAGTTGGAAGGTGGCTTTCCTGTGGCTGTGGTTGGGTTATTAAACAGGACTTGACTTGAGCTTTTCCTGCAGCTGAACACCTTATAGTTATTTTTGTATCGAATCTTCGGTGCTTAATCTATTAGCTTAAAAAGCACACTGAAGCTTTTTCACTACAGAGGGCTGCAACTGGAGTTTTTCTCATCTATTTGATCAACGTTATTTTCACTGAATGTACAGGCGGAGCTTTGTCTCTCTGAGATCTCCAATTCTCTGAATATTTGCCTGAAATTGGCCAATGGATTCCAAAGCTAATGGGAGAAGGAAGGGAGGGAGCAGCCACAGACAGCCCAATCACATAAGCTCTGCTAGTTTAGGAAACCAGGCTAAAAATAGTATAATTCTCAGTGAGACTGTTTCCAAATGTCGTACTACCAGAGCATGCTAAGGCTTGGGTATTTTTAAGAATTTAAGCTGCATTGCAGAAACATGTGCAAATACAATTACCCAGAGCTTGAAAAATGAAACCACCTCTTCAGAATACAAGGGCCAAAAGCACCGATTTCTGTAGGAGCAAAGCCTTCGTTAAGTCCTTCTGGCTCTACTTCTGGTTGTCCCAGCAAGGAAGCACACGCACAAGGATGCGTCGCTGCGTGTCTTCCTACTCGCAGAACACCGCTGCTTTTCCTCAGAGCTCTGCCAGCCGACAGCGGGCACGAGTTAGCGACTCTTCTGGTTGCAAATGTAGGTGTGAGACGTGATTTAATTACATGGACACAAACCTCCGAATGCAAAGAGCACATCTGGAAACTTCACGTGCCCGAACAGAACAGAACTTAGTGTCCCCGTTAGGAAAATCAAAAATCTCCCTTCTCCGACTGAGCAGTTCCCTTCCCTAGTCCTAGTCATGAGACAATGTTTTGGAAAAAAACAGTCATTGGTCCCCACTCTTGTCTATTTTGGTGCCTGAGCAGAGCTAATTTTGGAAAGAGAAAAGTCGACTTTTTTTTGTGCAGCACGCTGATGTAAAAGGAAATATCAGCCACTTCCAAGAAGGGTGGGGTGCACGGACGAGTCCGAGGGCGCTGCACGAGTGGTGCGGGACAGAGTCCCAAGTGCAAGGTAAGTACATTTACGACATGGTTCATCGATTTAGCTGGTAGCTGCTCCCCACCACAGGTCAGGCAACACAGCAATGAAAATGCTTTCAATAAAGCTGACTTGCTGAGGACAGTGCGGAGCTGAAATGCAGCTCTTCCATTTTTCAGCAAACCAGGGCAGGAGATAGATAAGACACTTTATGAAGCTGAAATCACTGAAGCCAAAGGGATACGTTCTGCAAGGCAGAAGAGAAATAATGGGTAGATACTCATTACCCTCTGCTCTGCAATGGGTTTACAAGAAGACCTACCCAAGAAGGATGTTTTGCTTTCCTGCCTGAGCCAGAAGATACTGGTGAGCCATGGTGCCCAGGGTTTTCAAATGCGGGTTCCCAACTTGTCAGTGGGCAGTAAAATCATATTTGGTCTGTCTCCCACAGTGGTTTTATTCTGATATTTATTCCCAGGTGGCTTGAAGAGAATGCAACAAACAACCCACTTCAAAGCTGCTAGTTTTGGAAGCAAGAGGTGCGGGAAAAAGAAAGAACAAGGAGCCCATGGTTTTAGGAAGTATAGCTAATAGGGGTCATTTTTAATTTTGGAGCAAAACATTCTGCGGTTTACATGGTAGTAAACTTCAAGCAGAACCTGAGAAGCCCATGGGACTTCAAATGTATTTACATGTACATCGGCTTCAAATTATAAAGACATACGCTGTAACTAGAAAGGAGAAGAGCTCTGTAAGAGAAGGGGTGTTGGACAGCAGTCTGCTTTCTGCCAGTCCCCTGGAGATCAGGTATGATGTGATGTGTATATTCTTTTTAGATGTTTGGGGGACAAAAGTTCTTGGAGAAGAAAAAGGGATGTCTGGCAAGCTTGGCTGATTGTCGTATGGCCAGTTAGCATATGCTATGGGAAGTCTGTGATTTATCTGAATTGGTGAAAACACACAGGGAAAAATCAAAGACGGTATGTAAAAATGGCTTGCAGAGAGCGAGTCAGAGAGAGAGAGCCCGATGAAGATTTCTGCAAAGGATGGGATGCTGCAGAAGGTTAGAAAGCAGCAGAAGCCACACTAAAGGCCTGCTGCGATTTGTCAGCATGGATAATGGTGTTTTTTTACTGGCGTACGCTCGTATCCACAAATGTACCTGCATGCACGCGCGCGCACGCACACACACACACTCTCACGGCTGCTCTTTCCAGTGCCTGTGCTTCAAGCACCCAACGAACACGCCTGAACAACCCTTAACCCCGTCTACCCGCCCATAAGAATCCAGCAAGACGGCAGCTGCCTCGTTGGTGCCACAGTGCCATTTACATAAAAGTTTAATGAAAGAATAACAACAACACAAAGCTTTCAAGATCTCATTGACATTCCTGCAGCAACCCAAGAGCCTCCTTCGCTCCTGCCCTCCCCTTCAACACCCGCTACCGCCTCAGCAAACTCCCCTTCAGGAGGCGTCTTACTGCTCTCCTGAAGTGGTTAACCTGCAGTTACCAGCCTGGAGAGAGACATGGTGAAGTGGGGCTAGAGATCAGAGGAGAGAAATGGTCACTTATCAAGCTCCCCATGGCTGAGGCTTGCTAGTGTTTTTCTCACGCTTCGTTTGCAGCAGAATTAATTTAACAAGTTGGAGGGAGGGACGAGTTTTCTCAGTTTTACTGATGCTGGTCACTCACAAGGAGATAGATAGAAATAAAGCATTTTTTTTCTGCTGCTGCTTCTGTGACCACCCTCACTTAACAATTCCCAGGGATTTCTTTGGAATGCCACAGCAATTCCCTGGCAACATGAGCGCTCCTACTTCATCTATACCTGACCGCTAGTCCACACTCTCCTTCCTGCCCCTCCGCTTCTAGAAGTCTCAAGTGCAAATGTAGACAGGGCTCGACAAATTCAATACGTCAGGCATGTCACCAAGATCTGGCAAAAATCCAAGAGGCTAGGAAAGTTCAGAGTCCATTGCTTTGTCCCTGTGCTGCTCACGTCCAACTGACTCGGTCTGACTTTCAGATGTGAAACTTCTCCCTACAAAGCAACTGTCTTCACTTTCACTTATTTACGCACTTCCGTTGATGTTCATGCAGGACAAACGTGTGCAGCTCTCCAATGCCGACACTAAAGCACACAGAGACGGCCTGAATTCAAAATGGCAGTTTTGGAGAGTGAACAAAAAACACTGAGAGAAGCTACAGGACAGACGGAAAAAACAACACTGGGGCAATGAGAAAAAGAAATTATCTGGCGATATCAGAGTATCATTCCATATAGGCTTTATCTCGAGAGCCTTTTCTGCCCTCGAGAAACATCTCCGCCCCTGCTTATCTTAAACAAATGGTTTCAGAAGGCTTGAACTGAACAAACAGGTTATTAGGCCTCCAGTAGATGCTGGGAGTTTTGCTCCATTTTATTGCACACAAAGTTCAGGGTGGGATGTTTTTTTCTGGGGAGGGGAGGTAGGAAGAGGAGGGTGGGGTAAGGTTTGCAGGAGCTCTGAAGACACCGCATCTGCTAGCACTAAAACAACAATAGAAAAGTTGTGGCCAAAGGCAGTGCAGTAAAAAAAAAAAAAAAAAAAAAAAAGGAAAAAAAAGGAAAAAAAAGAAAAAAATTGCAGTTCCACAAATGATCTAAAAAAACAACCCAGAAACTTACAAGACACTGTGATAAAGAGCCTTTAATCTCCCTACGCGATGAATTATTCAAGGCAGTCCTGGAAAGTCCGGGACAGCACACAGCCACAGACATTATTTATTTACATTTTACTGTGTCAGCTCCACACTCCTTGAGCTTTATGGGATTGAATGTACCAATGTTCAGTACAATGAACCCAAACAGGTAACGTCCCGATGGGATCGCTGCAGGAAAGCAACTCACTGCTCACCCTCTCCCTGCCCAGCAGGTCCTACAAACATCCTGCTACCCCCTTACCCTTTGCCTCCAGAGGCACCAGACTAAGCAGAGTAAGAGGAATGGACTGCAGAGCACAAACGCAAGTACTGTGAAATCAGACTATGCTACGCTAGACCGCAAATCTCAATCACATGTGCAAAGAATGACAAATACACTCTGCTGTGTATCATGACCCAGATGGTCCCCCATGTGGATTGATGCATGAGAAGATCCATGGAGCAGGTTGAGGTTGTGTGGACAAAACGTGGACAAATCTTAACCCCTGCTGCGAATGTGATCCCCCACTATCTTCCCACTTACTTGTTCAAAGCCAGCATTTTATAATACCACGAATAAGTACGGTAGGCATTTCAGGTAAAGCTAGCTCCTTGGAGAATATCTGCTATTCCTTCTCCTCATTCCAGGAATTTCCACAGAAACTGGCCTGCCATTCATTCTCCTGTGTTAGAATAGGGGAATTTTCTGCCTCTTGAAAGAAGATGTCTGTGGCATGAACCAAAGCCTTGACCTGATTTGGAAGCCATGAAGAATACCAAACAATGTCAGGAAATGGCCTGTAAATGATTTCCTCTCCATTAAAATTTAAGTGATAAATTTGTTCCTTCAAATTGCAAACTATTCATTTTTCCTGGAAGGTGTTTATAATAATAGCCGCGCTTGTGTATAAGGAATCAGTCGGCGCTCCTTTTCTGTCTGGACTTGACACCAGTTGAAGAGAAAGTGCAACGGTTTTACGAAATGCTCCTAGCCCAAGGTGGAAGGCAGCTAAATCAGAGCACGTCACTGCAGTGGCTTTCCCTAGTGCCTAGCAGTTACAATGCAGTATACACGGCTTAGTCATTTCTTGGGATATGTCCTGGTTTAGAGGACTTCCCGATCCGCTGCATCTTTGTCGAGCGTACCGTAAACACGCACTGGCTAGCAAAAGCTGAGCTCAAGTGAGTATGCTTCAGTGGTTAGCATTGAGGAGGAGATTCTTCTTCCAAAGAAGGGCTGGGGGCACAGAAGCAATGGCAATGATGGTGGCACGATTGTGACAGCTAAACACTCTTTAACTATCATTAAAAATACCGAGGCTACTTCATATATGGCTCTGCCCTCCCAAGTTGCCTAAAGACACAAACACTTGGAATCTCATTTGTTGAGTGTTAATGACAGGTTATATAGCCCCTCTCACAAACTGGAGGTGTTTTAATGAATTACAGACCCTACACATGCTGTCCCAGATCCGAAGAAGCATCTTTTAGACTCTTATCTTCCCACTGCTTCTCCTCGGTATTTGCTCTCGCCTCCTGACACAGAGCTAGATGGAAGATAAAGCAGACCTTGGCATCTGAACACTTTGTGGCACCTAAGCTATAGCACTTCATCCTGCTGCAGCCAGCTTGGGAATAAAATAAAAGCACCTGAGAGAAGGGCTACAACAGCCCCATACGAAACTGGGAGGAAAGGACAAATATGCAGTTTAAAACGTTAAAACAATTAGGCTGGCATGCTTAAGTATCTCAAATCAAAATTTACCTTGAGTCTTCCCCAACACCTGGTGCTAATCACCGACAGCAAGTTTTCTGGGGTCTATTTTTAAACCTCAGCCCCAGAGCTCCCGAATTATACATAATTCTGAGACAATAAAACTTTAAAATCCAGGACAAAGTCTCCTAGGAGGAACTGCCTCTGCAAACACATCCATATCCATAAATACAACGGCTGGCTGCCGTGGTCACCATGCTGGGCAGGGCCGAGCCAGGAACAGCACAATCAGTGCCGCCAAAGCCCAGCTAAGCGACGGAGATACGTACGCACTGAGAGTCTCCTGGAAATTGTATTGAAACGGGGTGCTCCAGACAGACTGAGACGGACATATTGTGCCATAGGAAGAGTATAAATAACAGACAAAAGAAATCCCCTTTGTTACAAGAATCCGCAAATCCAAAATCGGTTACAATCTGACTTAGGAAATAGAGTTTTTCCCATGTTATAGCAGAACGGGAACAATACTGCATGAGTGGAAGTAACTCTAATTGTTTTAACCGATGTTATTTTAGTGTTGTTTAGGTTTATTGTTTATTTGTATGTATTTCCTCTAGCCGGGTCACACTTAAAAACAAATCTTGCTGTCAGTAGTAAAGTGTCCCATCCATAAATAAATACATTTATTCAATAAATACAGATACAACCACATCAGTGCTTGGAGCCCTTTAATTCAGAATCTTTAAAGAATCCACATGAAAATAAATGGTAATGGTGACCTGCGTTTGCTTTATGCTGAAAAATAGAGCTTTTTTTAACAACCAACCTGGAATAAATACTACACACGTCACTGGTTACCAGGAGTCACTACACCTGATATTTGTTTTGTGGTCTCTATTAGATGGAGTTTACGGTCTTTCAGTTCACACCACGTAAACACAACATCATCAAATCTGGCACTAGCAAAGGGGCTCAGATGTGAGATGCTGGATTAAGCGTGCCCTGAAGTCTGACTCCACTCCTGTTCCCTTCAAGTTCAGGGGTTTAAGGAAAGCTATCGCAGGAACAGCACTGTCCTTCACTTACAATCACTGCAGTCCTTACTGCTAAGTGGAAAACTCCATTTTGGGACTTGTGTGAAGAGAAGTGTAAAGCTGCTCCACTCCAGGATGGAAAGCTTAGGGCAGAGATTTGCTCCCAGGTTGCCCGAGTTTTTCCTGAGAAAGGGCTGCACTAGTCTGAAAAGACCTAGCTAGATTTTGCCTAGCTCGTCCGACTTTAGGGATAAGGGAGGAATTGCTTTAGTTGAGAGTTATAATGTTACAACGTTGCTATGAGAATATTTGTAACTTAAGCTATTTCAGTCCTCTGGGGACCTCACAGTTCTTTAAAATACACTTTTTCTCTATATTTTTCAAGTTTGTACAATCCACAGCTTACACACATGGATGTGCTACCTGGTAGTGCCTCCTGATTTGAGATGAAGGGTGCTGATGAGATAGTAAGAGGAAACTTGCACCAGCAACATTGCACTGAAGATAGAAGCTCCACCGCCCTCTGTCTGGCTCTTCTAACAGTTGCAAAGAAGTGAGCAGCACACGCATGGAAAGTCCGCTGGTGTGTGGCTGGCTAGCACAAATGCAAATATCATCTCATTCTGGTTGCTTTAGAATGAAGAAGGAATATTACCTTTCATACATTGTTCACACTAACACCTCTTCATCATATATCATGCAATCTTGGTGGATAGTGTCATGAGGAAGAGTAGTCCTCCACCAGACAGGCCTCCTTGATAAATTTTATGGCAAATTTTTATCTTATCAATGTGTATAAGTATCTAAAGGGAGGGTGTCAGGGGGACAGAGACAAACTCTTTTCAGTTGTCCCATGTGACAGGACAAGAAGCAATGGGCAGAAACTCAACCACAGGAAGTTCCTCCTGATCGTGAGGGGGAATTTCTTCCCTGTGAGAGTGACGGAGCACTGGAACAGGTTGCCCAGAGAGGTGGTGGAGTCTCCTTCTCTGGAGATCGTCAGGCCAGCCTGGATGCAACCCTGTCTACCATGCTCTAGATGACCCTACTGAGCGGGGATGTTGGACTAGATGATCTCCAGAGGTCCCTTCCAACCTTATTGACTCTATGATTCTACTCTATTAACAGATCCTGTAAGACATCAAAGAGTTTGGGACTAGCGCCCAGGTCATTCTCTAAACTGAAGAACGTCTATTGAACCCTTGGTAGGATTACCAGCTTTGAGAGAGCACCTCCAAAAACAGCAGCTTCTACTGAGTGTGCTCACCTCAAACTTCAGCATTGCCCTACCAACAGATGGTAGTGCCTGTATTCAAGTAGATTTTCATTTCACCTTATTATTAATGAAAGATTTCACAAACACACATAAAAAGCACCCAAACACCCATAATCAGGCCTCTGCAATCCTACTTGTCTCAAGTGGAACACAGTGCAACTTGTAGGAGCTCCAGCTCATGCAAGCTCACAGAAGCTGGAACTGTCCAACAGTGATGTAGTCCCCAGAAATCTGGTAACTACATCGCCATAAAAACAAGAGGTGGCTCCTCTTTCCTTTCAGCATGGTAGATGCAGTGGCACTGCAATAACTTTCTCACCTTTCAACCTTTGCCACTGCTGTGGCACGTCCCTTTGGAGACTACCCAAATGCATCAAATTTCATAATACCCTAAGAACGTAGACAATAGTTAATAACTCGTCAATAAGCATTTTTCTGCACTGCTACCTGGTGGAGAACCAGCAGGCTGGTCTGTGATACATCCTTAATTAATTATCCCAGATATGTCCAGTGGAGAGAGTTGCTGCATGCTTATTTTGTCACAGAAAATTCATTTTCCTCATATCACTATGTAATCCTGAAATCACTATGACTGAAGCCAAAGGAAATTTTGCCACCAGTTTCTATGGGGTCATGATTGGTGGGATCCTGTTTTGATCCACAAATCTCAGTTTTTCTTGCAGAATGAAATATAGCACCTTCATGGCTGATGCAAGCTGTTTTACAATATCATCATCTTTTTCTTCTCTGGGACACTAATATTGTGCTTTAAACACTTTCAAAGCACAGATATTCCAGTTTGTTCCAGTTTGCACTCCTGTACTGAAGACATAGCTAACATATAGTTCCTGGGACTACACCACACACACACACAAAAAAAATCTGACTAGTCTAGCTCAGTCCAGAGAGAGCAAGTGAAAATCCCATGTTACAACCACCCTACTTCACAAAACAGCTTAATGCAAATGTCATTTTATTTCTAGAAAAAAGCTTATTCTTCCCTTTGAAAATTCCACTTCTTTGCAGCAGTGTGAGCTGTGTGACACAAACCCCTGACTTTTCTACTTGCCAGAAAACTCACACTTTGACGTTAGCTGAGAGTACATATTAAAAACCTAAACAACCTTAGGGCTTCTTCAGAGCCTTCTTAATTAGTTTGTATCAACAGAAGTTGTGGTCAGGTTACGGTAGTCCGTACATGGGTAGAGGAAACTCCTTCTTGAATATCTGCCTGTTCCTTCCCAAGATTTTCCTTTTATGTATCAAACACTAAAATTCCTCCTGCTGTAATGGATTTTAATGCAGGAACAAGTACATAAAACATTATGCACTTGCCACAAAGTATCAGTCATATCACATCATAGATTAATTATCCTGGTGGTTTTTAACTTGTGCTTTACAGGCCTCTGGGAGCCATGGACTACTTTGAACAGTCAAACAAGTATGAGTAAGAAAAGCAAGTTGCTATCTGCTTTACAGCAATTTCCAAATGTGACATCTCTAAATGCATCTGGCACTTGCACAAAAAAACCTTTAATGGTTCACATTCAAAGAAGGCTGAAAACCACTGAGGCGTACGTGGCCTGTTAAAGCACCCCACCAGCAGCTCCAGCAGGTATCTGTGGAAGCCCCCAGCTCCGAGCCCACCCAGACTAAGAATCAAACAACAAACAGATCCTGAAAAACTGCTTTTTATTCAAAAGCTGCTACAGCACAGGCAACAAGACAGCAGTATCTGCTTTCCCACGTCTAGCAAAAGATGAACCTCAACCATGACAACTCCAGAGACCCAGGCATAGCTCATATTCTCCAGGCACCACTTAAACGTTAGCTTCTGCCACAAGCATGCACTGTGATGGTTTTTATGATGACTGTAGTGAACTAGGTGAAGTCCTCTCAATTCATTTCACATAGGAGAAGCAGAGGAGCCTTCAGGCTGTTCCTCAGCAGAACCAAGTGGGGACAAAGAAAAGCTAGTGACCAGAGCAATAAAACATGATAAACAAAACCAACTTCTGGATGTTCTCATGTGCCAAGTGACAGCACCACAGGCTTGGCTTACTGGGATTTCTCGGGCCACATTATCTGTAAACAGTTTGGTGAGCATTCACAGCCATGAAGCCCTGAGGATGTTTATGGGCTGCTAGCAGTACAGAGTACTTGTAAGGATTTGTGACCTGAAAGGCGTTTGCAATGTGTGCTGTGCTGGCCCTCCTTGCCAGGGCTTTTCCAGCACCATCGCTCAGTGAATGAGACCTTCTTTCTAGAAGGATCAAGCACACATGATGGGCAACACTGGGGGCTCAACTCGAAAGCTCAAGTGCTGGGCTGGGAAAGGTCTGAGATAGACCGTTACTTTACTGACAGATTATTTGTTATTACATCCAGCACAGGGGAGAGGATGGTGTTTGGGCTCTGCTTGAAGCCTGCAGCTGATGTTTGCAGAGCTAGTTGGAGACCAAACCGGCCCATTTTCACCTCTGCTGTTTGAATTGTTCTGACCGCCAAATGGGGAGCGCAACCCTGCCACGAGGCTGAGCAATCCACCCGCAGAAATGGCTAGCAAATATCCACAGCAAACAGCTCGCTGACAACCTATACACCGAAAGCCACGCGAAGAACAGCCTTCTGCTACTACATACTGCATTTATGTTCCCCAAGGCCAACCCTGCAGCGGGGGTACCCTGGCCTCTAATGAGCCACCGATCACTGATAGATCGCTATATATAGCTACACCAGTGCCCAAGAGGCTAAAAATACATGACCCTTTCTCCTGCCTGTACCTCCATTAGGAATAAAGACAACCTGGCAAATCGGGACAGTTAAAGCTTGACCTTCGAGAAATCAATTCATCAGATGTTTGTGCGAGTGCTTGTGGCTTTGCACTTGGCAGCCTCCACCTTTCTCTCCTTATCAACACCAAAAACATTCATTTAGCATCCATGGCCTTTTGCCAGGAAGAACACCACACCAGGAGTATAACTGTCTCCTCCACTCCTCAAACAAACTGAAGCAACAAATGCAAGGCTCTTCCTCAAATCAAAAAAAAAAAAAAAAAAAAAAAAAAAAAAAAAAAAATCCCACCAGCTAAGAAAAGCTGGAGGTTAATATAAATTCCATGGTTTTGAGGGGGAAATGGAGTTGAATTCAAAGACTCAATGGCTAACCACGCTTCCTTCGTCTGGCAATTGCGAGCTCCGTGAGTAGAGTTATTGAGGAAGTTAGACGAGGGCTATATTTGTTCCAGCTGCAGATTTCCCTTAACCCCTGGCAATGGTGTTTTCAAAAAAAACCAATTTTGTTTTCTGATGCTTGCTTTTCATTTTCATGCATGCCACGTTGCAGCTATTAGCTTTAATCATTGTCATTCATAGATTGAAAATAATGAAAAAACCCTTGCCATTCTAAGAACTCTAGGCTGGATGAGCAAAGGGGGGATTAAAATAAGGCTTTCAGGAATTAACTTGGAACGGGAAAGAAGAAGATAAAGCCATTAAAAAAGCTTGTGCTAATACAGGAGTCCTTTTTGTTTTAAGTGTTAATGCAGCCATCCAAATTCCTATGAAGATTTATTAGTCAGGCAATATAATCTGTTCTCCTTCCTCTTATAATGATGAAGTCAAGGCTATTTTTCTTTACTAAAATGTTTTTCTCTCTCAATTAAGAGGGAGTTTTTTTTCAAGATTGTTTGTGGGATATAAAAAGCTAACTTTGAAGCTGATCCCTTTATAACAGTGAAATACAGAGACACTGAAATTAAGGTATCTGTTTAGAGACTAAACTGTCAGGATTCTCCCTATGAGGAGAGTATATACAGGAGATTTTCAGTACCGTCCCTCTTCGTTATCACAATACTGCTATAGTATTATTCACTGTCCCAACACAGGTACAGCATCTTACCTCTCTATTGACTTCCTTAACAAGACTTTAGTTCACTAAAGTGTTCTCTTTATGTGAATCTGCTCCTAAGTCTACTATTTGCCTTGGCCCTCAGCCAGCAAAGCACTTAGGCACATGCTTAAAGTTAAGCACAAGAGTAAACAGATTGAAGTCAGTAGGACTTAAAATTAAGCACATATTTCAAGGATTTGCTGGGTAAAGGCCTTAACCCTGGTGTGTCACGTTTAACTAGGATGACTCTCAGCTTATTAGCTCCCCCCTTTCCCCAACCTCCTCTCAATCAGACCAGGCAACAAACAGTCTCTGTTTTACCGATATGTTTTGCTACCATGCTAAAAGTTGGCTTTAAAGAAATCTTGTCTGGCCTATAGGCAAAGTATGTCTTTCTTAATCATACCTGCCCGTGAAATACCTTCCAGAAATCCCCACCTAAACAAAGCCCCAGGAAAGGAAATAACGGAAATTCTTGATGATTTCAATGGGGGAAACAATCCTAACCAGTGAGACAAGCTGCACGTAAGATGAGGCTGATGACTGCTCCTACCTGATTCCCAACCCAGAGAGGTTCCTGAAACAACGAGAAGAACCCCCTAGGTATTACAGGCCTGATCTCTCAAGAGAGAAACTTCTTTGGACCTGGCCACTGGACATGGTTTTTAGCATGTCTCAAATCCTGCCTCGCCACTCTGGAAAAGCCTCTTGGTGGACACACGGAAGAAGAAGAGACACATCCCAACATGAAACCACCATGCTTTTCCCCACAGAGAACTGCAACACCCAGTAGCCAATCTTCCAAATGGCCACAGCCTCAGAAAGGGTGGAGGTGTCTCCCTATCACCTCCATAACTCTTCTTTTTTCTGCCATGCTCCCTTTTGCAACATGCCCTGTAATTTTTCTGAGCTTATTTCAGTTGCAGCTACACAACCCAGGACCTAGGATCTGTCCGGGGCTACATGCATGTGCTCTTCCAGCAAGGTGAAAGCACTCCAGAGCAGAGAGGCAACAATCTGAACAGACAGCACATGCAAGATGCAGAAGAAATGGACAGAAGAGACAAGCAGAAGACTAGAAACCTAGACACAGAAGATGAAGATTTGTTGTTGATTTCTCCAGAAACAGAATTGTTCTCAGCCAGGACCAGCAACTTGCACTGATTTGACAGAGGCTTGTGGAACATGACTCAAGTCCCGCTCCCATCCCTTACCTGTCCCCATCCAATTTGATCCTAACCATCTTCTGCTGCGTTTCCATCTGCTCTCAAACAGCCAGTCCTTCCCACTAGGGTATGATCATCTGATTGCACTGTGCTATGCTAATGACACTAAATAATGAAGTAACTTTGCAAAAGCACCTGTGAAAGATGCCTGGCTTACTCCATCTGAGCCGCAAACTGCTCTAGAAGAGCATTAGCTCATTAATTTTCATTGCAGCATACACAGAAAGATTTTATTGCTAAAATGTCTCTTTCTCTTTTGTCCAACCTTGTGTCAGGAAGGCTACCTCAGACCTCTCAGAACAGGGGTATGGTCTTCTTCTGCAGCGTAGCCCCTTCCTGAAGCTAACTGACTCTCAGAAATTGAAGACTTTCACAAAAAATTCAAGTATTGTCTTGTAGGCAAATCATGCAATGGAAAGACATGGCAGGCAGGAAGACAAACAAGCCACTCTGCTCACGCTTCAGACAGGAATCGCAGGATGGTCAAGGAACTCTTACCTCTAATGCAGCATGTTCCCAGCCTCAGTTATACTCACAGTCCTCCAAGCTACTGGTTATGTGTTTTCAAAGTACACTAGTTCCCCCTCTCCTTGTGTTTGCACATTTGTGTTCCCAGATGGCCACATACATCACACCAGGCACAAGCCATGGGCATCTGTGGACTATTTCCTCTTCCAGCCAAGGAAGAGCAGCAAAGAAGAAACTCTGCCTTGGAAATCTGCAGTTCTGCAGCGTGACACTTCACCTGCTCTCCACTGAGGTAAATATAGCCCATACTATTATTATTCATTATTAGTATTGCTATGCTGTTTAGAAACGCAACAAAAATCTGGGAGCTAGATGCTCTACCCAGAGATCAGAAAACTGCTCCAGGATGTTCTGCCAAGGAGAAAGCAGCATAATACTGAAGTCCAAAGAAGAACTGGCAGCTTACATTTACCTTCAAAAACAGGCACTTGTAAAAACTAGTTTAAATAAGTCTGTTTGTTTAAGCATTTATAAATTGGACTAAGAATAGTTTTCCTTTCAAATAAAGGACCTTTGTAGTGTGCATAGTCCCAACACTGTGGCACTGTAAGAGGAGTCTGAGAACCTGAATTTCTCCCTGGCCCCGGATTTTCCCACTGTGCCCTCAAGATTTCAGTATTCAGGCAAGATGTGGGGTAACTTCCCCCAACCCCTCTGTCAGGTTTCCTGACCTCTTTTAGTTTTCTATAGCCAGGTTTGGCTTCGCTTCAGCCCCAAGACACAGTAGCCCCTCTCAGCATCTGCAGAATAAGAGCAGTTTCCATGCACGAGCTGAACACATGCACACGCACTGTCACTTGCTGACGAGGGAAGAGAGACTGGCAAGAGGAGTCACTGTGGTGCTCTTCAGATCATGTCAGGTCGCACGTACGTTTGAAGTTGGCCACACAGTTCTCAGCAGTGAGGAGCAATCTTGTAATGGCTACTTCCTCCACCACTTGCAGAGCTGATCTTCAGGAAAGCTCTGTAGTGCGAGGAAATCCTGACCATCACCACCAAAGCATTATCGACACAACAAGGAGATAATAACGGCAGGAACTGCCTTACGGCAAAATCACCGTCGTGATTCATACTGCTGATTGGTGCCAAAGTCCAACAAGCAGTCCAATCTGTAACAGAGTGAGAGGAGGTCACACGTGCTATTAGCTGGTTATTGTGCAGGAAAGAAGGTGGGTTCCTACAATCTGAGGAGCACTGTCCACCCTCCTTGTGGAATGGATCATATCTTCACTACACAAGACAGTCCATTGTATTTAACTCACCGTCTCATAGAAGGCCACAGAGCCCACCTTCTCCTCAGGGAGGGTAGGTGCTATCT